>NC_087201.1:140943076-140963076 GCF_015104395.2 Macrobrachium nipponense
TTAATAGTTTCATACACAAGTCTATGGGGGGATTTTGATAGAGGCGTCTTCGAGAGAAAGGCAAGATGCCGTGGTGCTCGCCAGGAGTTTTTTATTCAGTGTGCGAAATAGTCCGGTTGCTTGGACGGTTCTGGCAATGGAGGGGGACAAAGAGTTCCCAGAGGGATGTAGACTTTTTGGTGACTAATGGTGACTACCATTACTATTAGACATTTTACTGTTGGGATTTTAATAGAATTGATTCATTATTTATTTACTGTTAATAAATGTTTATTTTTGATGATGCGACTCTCACATTTTCATTACCTGTTAGAATGGAGAGAAAGAGGTGAGAGAGAGAGAGAGAGAGAGAGAGAGAGAGAGAGAGAGAGAGAGAGAGAGAGAGAGGCTTTGTGTGTGTTGGTTTGCCTGACGTTCGTGCTACACGCTTACCAGATAAATAATGGGAAATATCTCATTACAGGATTTGGTGGCTAGCGGTTAAAAAAGTGGTATAAAAGAGTTTTTTTTATGCCTGGGAACGCCAATGAAGAGATAGTTGACCAGTTAGAAAATAAAGGGGTTATGGCTTAGCGATAGTTTTCGAATGACAAAGCCTTTGTGGGATTGTGGAAAATTGTTAAATATGGAGGGGATTGATAGTTTTCAGTTACTTAGTGAGAAAAAATGAGAAAATATCTATCTGTTAATTGTGAAGGGAGTGGGAAGGATTTTCTGGACTCAGCACTTTTCCCAGGGAGTCAGCCTAGGAGTAATGGGCGCAATCAGTGTGACTTTTGCTTGTGTAGTGTCGAGTGCATCCTGAGACAATCGTGCGTGTATCACTGCCGTGCATTACGCGAATTCCAAGTTCTTTTGTTCCCATTACGGAGTGGTGAGTGTTAAATCTATGGTTTTGAAGGTGAGGGTTTTTTTTAAATATTTCAGTGTAATGGGATTGGTTCAAGAGGTCAAAACATTTTTTCTTTCCCCATAGTAACAGTGACGTGTTTTCTTCACTCACGCGTGTCTATAATAGACGTATTCGTCTTCGTTTAATATGAAGGTGTATTAAGATGTTTTTTTTTCTATGCATGTGAACTGTGCTTAGATAAGCATATTTGGCTTAGAGACAGAGCGGCCACAATTTCACGGGCTCAGCAGATTTCTGCTTACCGCGCAGAGAGGCGCGTTGCATTGTGGGTACTGCATGCCTCGAGAGGGGCATTGCGAGGGTACTGGCATCCCTCGGGTGATAGTTGCATGGAGGGTACCACTGGCCTCCCTAAGAGGGGATTGCGAGATGGGCACTAGTGTATACCTTGGGAGGGGGTCCTCAGACACTGTTTAAGGGGAAATGGGTACTACTGTATATGCCTCGGGGGAGTGTTCTGCCGCTTGACTGAGGGGTTGTTCTCACGGGAGGGAGAAACCTTTTTTTTTCTCTCATTTGGGGTGAACTCCTTTTTTTTCTTTGTGTCGGGGTGTTGGGGGATGGGTTTGCCCTTGACAATGAATTTCCGATGCTAAGACATCAGCTGATTGATTAGTTGATGAAGTGAAATGCCCGTAGAGTCTTTTTTTTCTAGAAAAGAGATTTTTTTTTCTCCCTTGGATGAAGAGAAAAGGAAATAAAGAGAGAATTGAAATGCATTGTGCAGGTGTATGTTTTCTTTGTGCCTTGAAAGACACAAATATAATGGGGATACACAGATTGTTGTTATTTTTTTTATTGTGTTGGAGAAATTACTTTGAAATGACGGTGAATGGCGTTGTGTCTGTGTGGGTGTGGCAATGGTGGTGTGTCGTGGTATATGCTGGAGAAATTGTGTGTCATAAGGTTCAGCATTACTGTTGTATGCAATTTGAATTTACCCTTACTTGAGATCTTTGCAAGAGAATTGTTGCTATGGAGAGTTATTATCATTAATAATAATTATTATACTTGCGATGTGTTACGGGAGGGTTGCTTAAGTATAATTATCATTACGGGAGACTTGTTTTACGAGAGATTTGAGATATTTCATGGGAGATTATTTTATAATTATTACAGATAATTATTCATGGAGAATTATTACAATGAGTTAATGGGAGAAGTCTTGTCTTAATTATTTGTTGAGTTTTTGTAACTTTGGAGAATATTTCAGTCATTCATGAGGGATATGTTTTGCTGAATCTTGATGAATCTGACTGAATCTTGGTGAATTGTGTTGAATCTTGCTGAACTTTTGCTGAGTTTTGTGCTGAATTTTTGGAGAATGGATAAGCATTAACATTGGTGATATTTTTTTTTATACTGATACTGGTGATTTTAATGATAGCAATTTTTTTTAGCAATTTTGCTGATAGTGATATTTCTGATACTGATTTTTTATATATACTAATACGTGGGCATTGTAATGCTATCAAGGGTGGTAAAATCTTTTTTTGAATTTGGGAGGAACTAACAACACATTATATTAGTTTTTTTTCTTTTTTTGTGTTCAGCAGATAATTGCTTGACATCTAGTGAGTTACGAGAGATAGTTAATAATGCCATAGATTTTTCTTTTCTCCTTTTTTGGAAGTTAGCCATCGCTGACACAAGTTTTTTTTGTCATGGTTGAATTTGAATTTATTTTTTCTCTCCAGTTGGTGTGAATATTTGTTATTATCTCAGTTCATGACTTAGAGTCATTGTTCAGGAACGTGTTTGGGTTTCAGCTATTTGATGCTGCAGAGAAATATATGGGAGAATTTTTGCATATTTTGAATGCATACGTAATGGCACTACATTTTTTTTCTGGATATTTGTGTTCCAGAAATTGTGAGTTTTCTTGCACAATACCTTTGTTGTATTTGTGACAACTTTGTGAGAGATAAGAAACTTGGCTAAGTTTTCTAGTGGCCTATGTCGTAGTGCACATGGAGAAGTCTTGGCTAAGACACTGTGAATTTGTAGTTCTGTTATAATGACTTGTGGCACATTGGTGATTTTTTCTAGAATTTTCTAGACAGTTTTATTTGCCGAGTTTTTGCCCTTTTTTTAGCAGTTATGCTAAATGGAGAGAGTTTTATAGTTTTTGAATATAACATTGAGTTATTCTCTGGAGAATTGAGATATATCATTTGGAGTTATAAATGGAGGTATATATTATTTTGGAGTTATAATTTGAGATATAATATATTGGGGATATATTTTTGGCCATTTTTGATATTTGCCAATGTTATGAGAGCTATGTTTAGTTCAATTATTTTGCAGCCATCTTTGTTGCAAATGGAGACACATATTTGGAGATTATGGGGCAATATTTGTGAGTGTGTGAGTTAGTTGCCTTGAGTGCACATTTTTTTGGAGGTAGGATTTCATTTTTTGATATTCCTTTTTGGAGATATTTTTTTTGGAGCCTTGTTTTATTCCACATGGAATTATTGGGGAAATAGAGGTAAATATTTTTTATTTGCCAAAATAGAGGTGATTATTCTCTATTCTTGGGGTGGTGTTTTTTATTAACATGTGGCTATTGGAGAAATAAGAGAGAAATATAAGGGGGTTGGTTATTAGCCAAATGGAGGAAATATTTTTATATCCGGAGTGGTGTTATTATTAACATGGTGTCACATAATTATATATGGAGTTGGAATTAATCTTTGGCGGGTGACCCCTTTTTTTGTGGTTATGGGAGTTTTTTTGAGCCAAGAGAAGATTTCTTTTGTTCTTTCTCTTTGGTTTCGTGACTATTTAGAGGCGAGTGGCTTTACTGCATTACGTGTCCTATGGAGATGTGTGCATTTTTATGTTCACAAGTGTGCTATTTTGGAGGCATATAATTGGGCAAAGTCATGTTGAGAGAATAAGTCTTTGAGACAAATTCTTGAACACATTAGTCATATCCTGGAGTTAATTTTGTGAAATGTGTTAGCTAGACCTTTTTCTGTAGAATCATGAGTTTTCCAAACTTGGATGCTGCTGTTAGAGCATACGTCCGCAGGCGATTTTTCTGCTGACAAGCGATGTGATGAGCCGTGTGCTGACTTTTCCTCTGATGACGATTGATCAGAATTTTTGCAATATCTGGAAATGTTGACAATAGCATTTCGCGAAAGCGCATGTGTAAGAGTTTGCTTTCTGGCAAATTCCATAACTTTACAGGGAGCATTTCTTGGGAAAAATGCGGGGGGTTATGCATGTTGTGCATATTATACATGTATTATGTATTTTGTGATGGGGGAAACCTACTTGTGATTATCCTTTTTTTGTTTTTTTTCTTCCTTTTCCTATGAGAGATGTAATTTGGGGGATTGAGTTTTTAATAGCATTTCTTTTTGGACGGGAGATGTAATTTTTCGGGAGTTGTTATTTACGTAAATGGGAGTTTGACATTAAGTCTCATTGTGATTAATTATTGAGCAGTAAAGGGGTTTTTGCTGTTAAACATTGGAGATTTTTACTGATTTTATGGGTTGTTCAGATATCAGGGCTTGAGAGAACATTTTTGGGTCTGGGTGTGTTACGAGATTCTTTTTTTTTTTCCTTGGGCTCATTACGATTTTTTTTTTTTTTTTTTTTTTATGAGAACATTCGAGTTTGAAATGTGAGTACAGAAGTCCGTAGAGTTGCTGTGATTTCTGAGTTGTGTGTGTGCTGATGTGTGAGTTTGGAGAATTGAGTTGAAGATGATGTTTTTTTTTCTTTGAGAGTTGTGATAATGACTTATGATTTAGTAGTCATATTAAAGGGAGTTAATTGGGAGACGTTCATTTAGTATTTCTGACTTTTTGAGATCATTGTTTGATAGAAGTAGTATGTCTGGGTTAATCTTCTTAGATTGACCAGTGACTTGACTGACATACTAACACACCAAAAAAGTCATTTCCCAACGCCAGCAAGACGTCCACCAGCCATGCAGAGAGGTTGCTGCCGTTTTTGGTGATTACAAGAATTTCCATGATGGTGATCGCGAGAATTCTACAGCGTGTCTTTTGGGGATCTGCAGAAGCCGTGAGAAGTCTTCTACAATGAGGGAGGCGTTCCGTCTTCCTACAGTCTGCTGTCTGTGCAGCTAGTTGCAGACAAGCAAAGAGGGATATTCGAGAATCCGAAATGCAGAAAAAATGAGAGAAAATGCGTCTAGTGTTATTTGGAGATATAAGAGTAACAGACTTTATTTTATAATGCCAGAGATGTGCAGTTATTACTTATATTTTATTTGAGCCGGCCAGTGTATTTTGTATTATACAAGCTATTTTGCTAGGCGGGAGCTAGCGTGGGTAGTGGCCGAGCCATGTAGGCCTAGGGTTTTTGATTAATAATATATTGCCATATGTTCTCTATGACTTATGGAATGTGAAGAACAGAGTAGAGGCGACGACCTGAGAAAGCTGACAATGAGTTTCTATGGGTGGCGTGAGATAGAATTGCTTAGTTAGACAAGTCAATGTACTAAGTTCATGAACTCTTCTCAAAGTGCCTTTGTGAAACTGGTTGCGGCCAGAATTGTGAGGCGCTAACGAACTGTGAGTTCGTATGTGCGTGTGCGCCTCTTCCCTTTAATAGTTTCATACACAAGTCTGTGGGGGGATTTTGATAGAGGCGTCTTCGAGAGAAAGGCAAGATGCCGTGGTGCTCGCCTGGAGTTATTTATTGAGTGTGCGAAATAGTCCGGTTGCTTGGACGGTTCTGGCAATGGAGGGGGACAAAGAGTTCCCAGAGGGGTGTAGACTTTTTGGTGACTAATGGTGACTACCATTACTATTAGACATTTTACTGTTGGGATTTTAATAGAATTGATTCATTATTTATTTACTGTTAATAAATGTTTATTTTTGATGATGCGACTCTCTCATTTTCATTACCGTTAGTAGGAGAGAGGAGAGAGAGAGAGAGAGAGAGAGAGAGAGAGAGAGAGAGAGAGAGAGAGAGAGAGAGGCTTTGTGTGTGTTGGTTTGCCTGACGTTCGTGCTACACGCTTACCAGGTAAATAATGGGAAATATCCCATTACATATATATATATATATATATATATATATATATATATATATATATATAGTCTGTATATGTAATAATATATATAGATAGATATTTAGATATAGACATACCTCAGACATTTATCAAGCCACAGAAATCTCATATCAATGGATTATTGAAACAACTAGCTGAAGTATAGGCTTTGAGTATAATCTATATATAGTTAGGTGTATATATATATATATATATATATATATATATTATAAAATAAATAAATATTGCAATATATATATATATATATATATAATATATATATATATATAGATATATATGCATATATATATCTATATATATATATATATATATATGCATATATATATATATATATATATATATATATATATATATAGATAGATAGATAGATAGATAGATAGATAGTTATACTCAGCCTAGACTTCAGCTAGTTCAATAATCCATTGATATGAAGATTTCTGTCGCAATTGATAAATATCTGAGGATATTTTTAGTCATCCACTTGACAATTTGTACTTTAGTGTCACTTTAGATGTCAATCAAGGCTTGTTCTGAGTATATATCTATTTTCTTTAACATATTACTACCAGGATTACTGATTAACAAATTAACGATATGCAAGCTAACAAAACTCTTTTTCTTTCTTTCCTTAAGTCTTCAATTGCAAGTCCTGATGATAAATAAATGAATGAAGGAATAGGCTAAATAACCAACACACCTGAAGTTCAGGACAAGTCAAAGGAAAGCAGGAGTGATTTTGCTCTTCGCTTAGATATTTGGAGATCAGATGATTCCACGAATGTACAAGGCAATCTTGTCAACAATTTTGTTGTAGCCAAGATAAAACTCTTGGCCAACTGGATAAAACTCTTGGCCAACTGGATAAAACTCTTGGCCAACTGGATAAAACTCTTGGCAAGCTGGATAAAATTCTTAATAAACTGGGTAAAACTCTTGGCCAACTGGATAAAACTCTTGGCCAACTGGATAAAACTCTTGGCCAACTGATAAAACTCTGGCCAACTGGATCAAAACTCTTGCAAAGCTGGATAAATTCTTAGTAAACTGGGTAAAACTCTTAGCAAACTGGATAAAACTCTTGGCCAACTGGATAAAACTCTTGGCCAACTGGATAAAACTCTTGGCCAACTGGATAAAACTCTTGGCAAGCTGGATAAAATTCTTAGTAAACTGGATAAAACTCTTGGCCAACTGGATAAAACTCTTGGCAAACTGGATAAAACTCTTGGCAAACTGGATAAAACTCTTAGCAAACTGGATAAAACTCTTGGCAAACTGAGTAATAGTAAACCTGAGGCAAGAAAAGGACACTCTGGTTGCAGCAGCATCCTGACTAAATGTTTTCGAACAAAATCAGCTAGGTCAGGTAAAGGAGAATTCAGAGCGGGCAAAATAATCTTAACTGATGACATAATTCTATCCTAGAGTTTGAGATGAGAGTCGGCACATGAAGACCACACTCGATAACAGTATTCTAAACAAGGAAGATCCGGGGGCTATAGTAGATTCACATTACCCGTGCATCTGATGTCTAGGCCAGTCCCTTACGGCACTCCAGATTGGCTGTTAATAAGCCAATCACAGGGCTGAAAACTCTCAGTCTCTCGAGAGAGTTCACATAGGCAGGATGTATGTTTCACCTCTCCTGAGGGATACTTTTGAAAGACGTATCCCTCAGGAGAGGTGGAACATACATCCTGCTTATGTGAACTCTCTCGAGAGACAGAGTTTCCAGCCCTGTAATTGGGTTATCAACAGCCAATCAGGAGTGTTGTAAGGGAGTGGCCTAGACACCAGATGCACGGATAATATAAATCTACTATAGTACGTCAGTGCATTTTCTGCGTTACACTATAGGCATTGCAGCGTCCCTTCGGCTTCTAGATGCGACCACTTTCATTCCAGTTACTGTACCTGCGGTTATATTCTCTTTCTTCCATGTGGCTTTCCAGCTTTTCCTAACAATTGTTTTGCAGTACAACTGCTTTGAGGTTTTCTTCCCCATTCGCCTTTCACATCCCTTTCAGCGCTGAATGACCTCACGGGTCCCAGTACTTGGCCTTTGGAATGAATTATATTCCTATTCCAATTCCGGACGAGGAAGGGAAATAGTCGAAACGCTTCGATATAATAGCTTCAGCACGGAACTTTCGAAAACATTCTGCTCGATAACGGTTTTCAGAAACAGAGCAAGCAGTGTTACATACAAAGTATATGAATCTCCACAAAACAAAAAGAAATTAAAAAGATAAAACAATTCCGGTCTTCTTGAACTGAAAATGAGCTCCCTTTGACTATAAATAGGGGAATGAGCGCATGGCTAGCAACCCATATCACCCACCCCGCAAAAAATAAATAAATAAATAATAAATAAATAAATAAATAAATAAATAAATGAATAAATAAATAAAGAAAAGTTAATTAGAATCTTGCAATGAAATCTGAGTGATTAATTTACTCGACAGTAAAGTCACAATAATGCCTAACGCCATCGGAGTCAGTTAATCAATAAATATGACTGCTAAAGAACTAATTATTACAGGTTAATCCCTTATCAAAAGTCACTCTTAAAATCCTGAAAGTCACTGACATGTAAAAAACAAAAATAACAGTGGCATTAAAATGTAAATCAGGATGCAAAGGCCAAATTGTTCTGGACCGGTTAACTCTCATAACTAAGAGGTTTGGAAGGGTTGATCAATAGTTAGCCATTAAGCAACACAGGTCTTCATTGAAAAGCGGTTCACGCTCGCCAAGGCTCTAATATAAATTGCTATTGATCATTTGAGGATTAACCTGTAATAATTAGTTCTTTAGCAGTCATAATTATTGATCGACTGACTCCGCTGGCGTTTATGATGTTATTGTGACTTACCGTCGAGTATATGAAGCACTCAGATTTTATTGAAAGATTCCAATTAATTTTTATTTAATTATTTTTATTCTTTAAATTTTTTTTTTTTTCTGCGTGGGTGATATGAGGTTGCTAGCCATGTGCTTATTCCTCTATTTACAGTCAAAGGGAGCTAATTTTTAGTTCAAGAGAATAGGATTTTTTTTTTTTTATCTTTTTAGTTATTTTTTCCTTTTTTTTAGTGGGGCTTCTCCCAAGTCCTTTGTATTTCCCGAATGATTTAACTTGCAATCAAGCATGTCTCAGTTCCTTCGATAAAAAAAGCTTACGAAATTCGAGTAATGAATTGCATTGAATATAGGATTTAGGCCAAAGGCCAAGCACTGAGACCTATTGCAGTTGCACTATGAATCAATTGTTAGGAGAGGGTGGAAAGTAAGATGGAAGAAAGAGAATATAAAAGGAGGTACAGTTAAAGAAACGAAAGGGTTGGCGAAGGCACGTCGAAAAAAACCTTAAGTAATACCTACAGTGCACCGCATGAGGTGCATTGACGCCACTACCTTCCCACGGGGAAACTTGAGTAATGCATTGTTCATTATACAGCAACGAACAATTTTTCAGTCTGTTAATAAAGACTTCGGGATGATATCAATCACGGCATATCCAATTAAATTACCCTGCATTAATCAACTGCGCCCATTGTTACATGACCAGACTAGTAAAGTAATCAACGCCGAATTGATATACGATACTGATTAATTCACCACCAGTTGGTTACTTTCTTTAATACTTATTAGCCAACAGAAATGGCCGAATTAAATCTTCTAAAATGGTTTGTTTTGCAGATTGAAAGTGAGATAATTCGGCTAATGGTATGCGTCAATACTTCGTCCTCCATAGAAAATGTACAGGATGAAGAATTATATATTCATATCTCCGTGGGGAGGTAATGTCGTCAGTGCACCTCATGCGGTGCAATGTAGGTATTACTTAAGTTTCTTTGCAACGTCCCTTCGGCCCCTAGCTGCAATCCCTTTCGTTCCTTTTACTGTATCTCCGTGCATATTATTTTTCTACCATCTTACTTTCCACCCTCTCTCCTCTAAGGGGGTTAGTGCCGCCAGTGCACATCACGCGGTGCATTGTAGGCATTGCTTAAGGTTTTTTGCACCGTCCCCTCGGCCCTAGCTGCAATCCCTTTCGTTCCTTTTACTGTACCTCCGTTCATATTCTCTTCTGTCTTTGACTTTTCACCCTACCCTAGCAATTTTTTTAATAATGCAACTGCCAGGTTTTCCTCCTCTTACACCTTTCAAACCTATATTACTGTCCATTTCCGTTTCAGCGCTGAATGACCTCATAGATCCCAGCGCTTGTCCTTTGGCCTAAATTCTATATACTATTCCAATGATAGATTTCTGAAACTATAGTATTCACATGTGTATGATATACTAATCACATTTAATCAGCGAGCTAACGGCTGCTTTTCCCGTGTTGGGGGTTAATACTTGCATGTCCAGTGGTAAAGCTTAACGTATGATTAACATTAGTTGTCGAATGCTCAACGGTGAGCGAGTTGTAACGCACAGAGATATATCAATATTCAGTGGCAGTTGTTAAATCTGATGATGATGCTCGATCAGCCACTGGCTGAAAATGTTATTATGGAAAGATAATAGAGATATAATTCCAAGTCGAGTCAGGCAACGAACTCACGATAATGTTAGATCTATCGATCTGTGTACCTATCTGTCCAACTATAACTTTTATATATTGCAGCGTTTGTGACACTTGCCTCGCTAACAAAAGGAGCGGGTTCGATTACCAGGTACGTTTTGTTAAATTCCACCCCCCCCCCCCCCACTCTGTTGACTTGAGGGGGACAAGTGAGTTCTCGATAGTTACTGACTGTGGTGGGTTGTAGCCGAAGTGCGGAAAAGCATAGGTATTGCAATCTTATCACAGATGGTATTTTGCAAACCGCCTGGGTAGTACCTTTTGGAGCCATTGCATTTAGAGGGCCTTTATATATATCTAGATACTATATATATATATGTGTGTGTATATAGTATATATATATATAATATATATATATATATATATATATATATATATGATATACGTATATAATAACATATATATATATATATATATATATATATATATATAGGTATATATTACAATACATACATTCACATATATATGTATGTGTGTATGTATTTATATAACTTACATATATATGGAATCGGTCAGTCGTGCAATGGATTTCAGTAACTAAAGAAAAATAGAAACAGTACCTATTATTATTACTCGGAAAATGTTACACTTTTTTTAAGTTGATTTGATTGGTAGCTAATAACTGTAAATAAAATCTAAATTAATTTTTCATATTGCACCAAAGTCCATTTTTAAGGATGGAGAGAGAGAGAAGAGAGAGAGAGAGAGAGAGAGAGACTGAGAGACTGATTTCGGGTCAAGATTCAGTCTTCTTCTTCCCCGAAGCATCTTCCAATATAAAAGTCCTCCATGGCGTCGCAGAGGAGTCAGAGAGAAGCAGACATCAGCCCATTGAAAAAGCCGCTGGCTTCCTGTCGGTGGTGGCTGGCGGCCACACTACAGAGTAGAGGGAAAACGAATAAATTTTTGCAGTTTGCTGAAATAATCCCGAGAGAAGAAGAATAAAAGGAGGAAAATGCGACAGCGAGAACCGTAAAAATACGGCCGTTTTTCGAGAGCCGGTCGTAATGCCCTCGGGGATTTCATATGTTATTTAATTTCCATCTGAGGTATCTGGTAGTTTTCTCGTTTCAGAGTCCAATACTTTTGTCTCTCGCTCTCTCTCTCTCTCTCTCTCTCTCTCTCTCTCTCTCTCTCTCTCTCTTTTTTCCAAAGAGGATTGGCTTTTATTCCGGATGCGAGTGGCAGCGGGGGTTTTAAACATTTTGTTTTTTGAACACGTTGTTGTGATTCGTCTGTGTGAAAATATGGTTGATAATATGCGATGTTGCCCTGTAAGGCAGTTTTAGAATTTTTTTTAATTTCCTTTTGATTGCTGTGTTGTAAGGGATTTATGCAAGCATATATAATTAAAAAAGTTCATACACAAGAAGAAATAATGCCTTATGATAAACTTTATAGATGATTTTTTATAGTGTGTTGGTATTTTTTTATCGTCAACATTCTTTTTATCAAGTAAGAGTTAATTCATTCTTGTTTAATATCTTTATTGGTGCTCTTTTATTTACGGATTATCTAAATCGACAGTTTACGAGACTGAAATAACGTTCCCGTTAAGTTCTTCAAGCTGAGAGTGGGTGTGGCAATAGCCTCTCTCTCTCTCTCTCTCTCTCTCTCTCTCTCTCATCTCTCTCTCTCTCATATATATATATATATATATATATATATATATATATATATATATATATATATATATATATATATCTTTAAAAATGGGCTTTGGTGCTATATGAGAACTCAATTTAGGTGTTATTTACAGTTATTAGCTGTAAGTCAAATTAACTTAAAATGAAGTGTAACATTTTCTGACTTATAACCGTTGGTAATGTTTCTGTTTTTCTTTACTGAAATTTATTGCATGACTGACTGATTCCTGCAGACTGGCGGTAAAATGACTGGTCAGCGACGCAGGAAATGACAATTTCCTCTAGTGAGTGTGCAAGAAAAATAAATCATGATCATTCTTTTTTCTTAAAACAATGATTCAGTAGTTACATACTTACGTATATATACTTCCACTCCTTACGTGCACGAATTGAGAGAAGTTTAAGAACAGTGGAGTATTAATGAACGCGACAAAATTAGAGGCTTCCATCTTATTTCGTGACTAAGTAGATGCTAAAACAACATACAAGATGACAGTATCCTTCTTCGATATGAGCAGCGCACATCCACTGATATTATATGATTACGTACGAAAATGCGAAGTGTTTACATTACTCAAAGTTCGACTCAAAATGGCATACTCGGATCGTGGACTTTGCGCTTTACTCTACCACACAATATTTGTAAAAATTTCAAGTTTTACTTACATACATACATTATATATATATATATATATATATATATATTATATATATATATATATATATATATATATATATATATATAAACATGGGGGAAAAGAACCCCCAGTATTCATCAGGTAAGCGTGGGGACACGAAACGGAAGGCAGACCCCATAACTCCATTACATAGACAGGCTCTCTCTCTCTTCTCTCTCTAGCTCTCTCTCTCTCTCTCTCTCTCTCTCTCTCTCTCTCTCTCGGCAATCACCCCATCTTCTCTCTCTCTCTCTCCACCTCTCTCTCTCCATTCTAACAGGTAATGAAAATGAGAGAGTTGCATCATAACATAACGTTTATTTACAATAACTAAATCAATTAACTAAGTATCAGTCTTACAGACTAACATGTCAAGTCACCCAAAAGTCCTGGGAACTCTTTTGTCCCACCGAAATCCAGAACCGTCTGCCAAAGATACAGAACACATCCCGGTAAGTACACACACAAGTTTAAAGACAAAGTTAATAAAATGGAACATCTTACAAGATTATCAAACAAGCCACCCCTTTGGCTAAAGTAAAGGTAACACTTACCCATTTCCAACCGGACACTAAACTATGTCACAAAAACTCCCCCGGCGAACGCCACGGCATCTTTGCCTATGACTCGAAGCCCCTCTGTCAAAATCCCTCCCATAGGCTTGGGTATGAACGCTTTAAACAGAAAGAGGCGGCACACGCACATACGAACACACACTTCGACAACGCCTCGCGGTTCTAGCTGCATCTAGTTTCACAAAGGCACTTTGGGAAGAGTTCATAAACTGTCGTACATTGACTTCCTGAACTAAGCACTTTTATCTCACGCCATCCCCTAGAAACTCATTGATCAGCTACTCTCAGGTCGTTATCTCTGCACTGTCCTCCACATTCCACAGATTACAGAGAATGCACGAACAATATATTATTAATCAAAACCCTATGTCTTACAGATTGCTCGGCCTCGCACCTATATGCTAGCCCCCGCCTAGCAAAATTGCTTATATAATATAAAACATTGGCCGGCTTAAAAACAAAACAAGTAAAACTGCAACGTCTCTGGCATTAATAAAATAAAGTTTTATCCACGCTTTAACCTCTCCCAATAACACAAGACGCATTTTCTCTCATATTTTCTGCATTAGGATTCTTGAATATCCCTCTTCGCTTGTCTGCAAGTAGCTGCACAGACAGCAACAGGCTATAGCAGGCTGTAGCAACTGTAGGAAGACGGAATGCCTCCCTCATCGTAGAAGACTCTCACGGCTTCTTGTAGATCCCCAAAAAACACGCTGTAGAATTCTCTCGATCACCCATCATGGAAATACTTGTAATCACCCTGGACAACATGGCAGCAACCTCACTGCTGGTGGACGTCTTGCTGGCGTCGGGGTACGACTTTTGGGCGTTAGTATGTCAGTCAGGTCTCTGGTCAATCTAAGAAAATTAACCCAAACATACTACTTCTATCAAACAATGATCTCAAAAGGTCAGAAATACCAACTGAACGTCTCCCAATTAACTCCCTTAAATATGACTACCAAAATGATAAGTCATTATCGCAACTCTCTAAGAAAAAAAAACATCAAGTTCTCCAACTCAATTCCCCAACTCGCACATCAGCAACACACACAACTCAGAAATCACAGGCAACTCCACGGAATTCTGCACTCACATTTCGAACTCGAATGTGCTCACAAGAGAAAAAAAAGAAAAAATTCGTAACAAGCCCAAGAGAAAAAAAGAAAGTATCTCGTAACATACCCAGACCCAAAAATGTTCTCGCAAGTTCTGACAACCCACAAAATCAGCAAAAATCTCCAACTTTTAACAGCAAAACCCCAACCCTACTGCTCAATAATTAATCACAATGAGACTTAATGTCAAACTCCCATTTCGTATAGACCCTCGAAAAATTACATCCCCGGGTTAAAATCAAATCTCCCGTCCAAAAAAGAAATGCTACTTAAGCTCAATCCCCAAATCATATCTCTCATAGGAAAAGGAAGAAAAACAATAAAAAAAAAAAAGATAATCACAAGATTTCCCCAATCACAAAATACATAATACATGTATAATATGCATAACTCCCCGCGTTTTTTCCCAAGAAATGCTCCATGTAAGCCACGGAATTTGCCAGAAAGCAAACTCTCACACATGCGCTTTCGTGAAATGCTATAGCTAACATTTCCAGATATTGCAAAAATTCTGATCTGTCGCCATCAGAGGAAAAGCAATCGAGCACACGCTCAGCACGGATCATCACACGCCTGTCAGCAGAAAAATCGCCTGCGGACGCATGCTCAAACAACAGCACAAAAATTGTCTAGTCAGACACATAAGTTTGGAAACTCATGATTCTCAAGAAAAAAAGGTCTAACTGACACATTTCACAGAATTAACTCCAGGATATGACTAATGTGTTCAAAAATTTTGTCCCTCGAAGAAACTTATTCTCTCAACATGACTTTTCCCCAAATTATATTTCTCCCAGAATAACACTTTGTGAACATAAAAAATGCACACACATCTCCTATGACTCGTAATGCAGTAATGCCATTCGCCTCTAAATAGACACGAAATCAAAAAAAGAGAACCACAGAAATCTTCTCTTTGCTCCAAAAAACTCCATAACCACAAAAAAAAAAGAGAGTCCACCGCCAAAGATTAATACCAAACTCCATTATGAGACATCATATCAATAATAACGCCCTCCGTTATAAAAATATTTCCTCCATTTGGTTAATAACCAACCCCCCTTATATTATTCTCTCATTTCTCCAATAGCCACATGTCAGTAAAAAAAAAAAGACCCACTCCAAGAATAGAGAATAATCACCTCTATTTCGGCAAATACAAAATATTTACCTCTATTTCCCCAATAACTCCGTGTGGAACAAAACAAGGCTCCAAAAAAATATATCTCCAAAAAATATGCACTCAAGGCATCTAACTCACATACTCCCAAATATTGCCCCATAATCTTCAAATATGTGTCTCCATTTGCAACAAAGATGGCTGCAAAATACAATTGAACCAAACATAGCTCATACCACATTGGCAAATATATCTATATTCTATCTCAAAAGGATAACTCCAAATAAAAATATATACTCCAATTATAACCAAAATAATATATCTCAATTATTAAACCATAACTCAATTCTAACCTCCAATTCTCCAGAGAATAACTCATGTAAAGTTACGTAAAAACTAAAAACTCACTCCATTTAGCATAACTGCTAAAAAAGGGCAAAAACTCGGCAAATAAAACTGTCTAGAAAGTTCTAGAAAAAATCACCAATGTGCCACAAGTCATTATAATAAAACTCCAAATTCACAGTGTCTAAGCAAAGACTTCTCCATATGCACTACGACATAAAACCACTAGAAAAACTTAGCCAAGTTTCCTATCTCTCACAAAGTTGTCACAAATACAACAAAGGTATTGTGCAAGAAAACTCACAATTTCTGGAACACAATATCCAGAGAAAAAAATGTTAGTGCCATTACGTATGCATTCAAAACATGCAAAAAATTTGCTACCCCATTATTATCTATACAGCATCAAATAGCTAAAACACGAACACGTTCCCGAACAATGACTCTAAGTCACGAACTGAGATAATATTCACACTAACTGGAGAGAAAAAAACAAATTCAAATTCACCCTTGGTAAAAAAAACTTGTGTCAGCGATGGCTAATTTCCAAAAAAAAGGAGAAAAGAAAAAATCAACAGCACCATTAACTATCTCCCGTAACTCACTAGATGTCAAGCAATTATCTGCTGAACTCATAAAAAAAGAAAAAAAAACCAAAATAATGTGTTGTTAGTTCTTCCCAAAATCACAAAAGATTTCACCTCCCTTGACAGCATTAAAACACCCACGTATTAGTACATAAAAAATCAGTATCAGAAATATCATTATCACAAAATCACCAAAAAAAAAACTATCATCAAAATCATCAGTATCAGTACAAAAAAACATCACCAATGTTAATGCTTGTCCATTCTCCAAAAATTCAGCACAAAATTCAGCAAGTGTTCAGCAAGTTTCAACACAATTCACCAAATTCAGTCAGTAGATCCATCAAGATTCAGCAAAACTCATCCCCGTGAATCACTGAAATATTCTCCAAGTTACAAAAACTCCAACAAATAATTAACACAAGACTTCTCCCATTAATTCATTGTAATAATTCTCCTTGAATAATTATCTGTAATAATTATTGAATAATCTCCCATGAAATATCTCAAATCTCTCGTAAAACAATTCTCCCGTAATGATAATTATACTTAAGCAAACCTCCCGTGACACATCTCAAGTATAACAATTATTAATAATAATAATAACAACTCTCCATAGCAATAATTCTCTTGCAAAAATCTCAAGTAAGGGTGAAATTCAAATAGCATACTAGTCTTGCTGAATCCTATGACATACAATTTCTCCAGCATGCAACACCATGACATAACACCATTGCCCCCACAACACAGATACAACACCAATCATCGGCATTTCAAAGTAATTTCTCCAACACAATAAAAAAAAAATAATCTGTGTATCCCCCTTATATTTGTGGTCTTTCAAGGCACAAAGAAACATATAACACATCCGTGCATGTTAACTACTTTTTGTTTTTTCCCTCATTCTCGTAAAAGAAAAATCTCTTTTCATTTCCTTTTCTCTTCATCCAAGAGAGAAAAAAATCTCTTTTCTAAAAAAAAGACTCTACGGGCATTTCACTTCATCAACTTATCAACCAGCTGATATCTTAGCATCCAATGTCAAGGCCAAATCCATCTCCCAACACAAAGGAAAAAAAAGGAAAAGGGGGAGTTCACCCACACTGAGAAAAAAAAATTTCTCCCCCCCTGAGAACAACCCTCAGTCAAGAGGCAGGCAGAACAGCCCGAGGCATACCAGTAGTATCCCCCATCTCGCAATACCCTCCCCTGCACTATCTCTCGAGTGAGGCTAGTGGTGGACCTCCCCCCCATGCTACTACCCTCCCAAGTGGGATGCCCGTACACCCTCGCAATGCAAGGCGCCTCTCTGCAGAAATATGCTGAGCCCTTAAAATTGTGGCCGCTCTGTGTCTCTAAGCAAATCTGCTTATCTAAGCACAGTTCCCATGCATAGAAAAAAAATACACTCCTATGTTTTTAAACAAAGACGAATGCATACGTCTATTACAAAAACTTGCGTGAATAAAGAAACACGTCACTATGGAGCAAAGACAAGAAAAATTATTGACCTCTTGAACCAATCCCATTTCCCTGAAATATTTCAAAAAACAAAAACCCTTCTCCTTTTTGATAAACAATAGTTTTAACACTCACCACTCCATAATGGGACAAAAGGAACTCGAAATTCTTCGTAAAAACGCGTAAATCTCGTCGGCACAATAACAAAACGCGACTGGTGAGATGACCCCTAGCAACACTCACTTACAAACTAGACTGAGTTGCTTGTCTCACGACTCCCACCCTGAAGAATCTCGGTACGAGCAAATTTGATGACCCTAATAGAAAATCTTTCCTCATCCCCCCATCTCACGGACGGACATTTTCTCTACCCCTTTTATTTCCTAACTGGCCAACCATCCCTTCATTGGCGTTCCTAGGCATAGAAAAGCAAGAAAACTTTCATATCCCCTCTTTAACCGTCTGCCACCACCACAAACATGGGGGAAAAGAACCCCCAGTATTCCATCAGGTAAGCGTGGACACGAAACGGAAGGCGGAGAGCCCCCATAACTCCATTACATAGACAGGCTCTCTCTCTCTCTCTCTCTCTCTCTCTCTCTCTCTCTCTCTCTCTCTCCCGGCAATCACCCCATCTCTCTCTCTCTCTCTCCACCTCTCTCTCTCCATTCTAACAGGTAATGAAAATGAGAGAGTTGCATCATAACATAACGTTTATTTACAATAACTAAATCAATTAACTAAGTAATCCAGTCTTACAGACTAACATTGTCAAGTCACCCAAAAGTCCTGGGAACTCTTTTGTTCCACCGAAATCCAGAACCGTCTGCCAAAGATACAGAACACATCCCGGTAAGTACACACACAAGTTTAAAGACAAAGTTAATAAAATGGAACATCTTACAAGATATCAAACAAGCCACCCCTTTGGCTAAAGTAAAGGTAACACTTACCCATTTCCAACCGGACACTAAACACTATGTCACAAAAACTCCCCCGGCGAACGCCACGGCATCTTTGCCTATGACTCGAAGCCCTCTGTCAAAATCCCTCCCATAGGCTTGGGTATGAACGCTTTTAACAGAAAGAGGCGCACACGCACATACGAACACACACTTCGACAACGCCTCGCGGTTCTAGCTGCATCTAGTTCACAAAGGCACTTTGGGAAGAGTCATAAACTGTCGTACATTGACTTCCTGAACTAAGCACTTTTATCTCACGCCATCCCCTAGAAACTCATTGATCAGCTACTCTCAGGTCGTTATCTCTGCACTGTCCTCCACATTCCACAGATTACAGAGAATGCACGAACAATATATTATTAATCAAAACCCTATGTCTTACATATATATATATATATATATATATATATATATATATATATATATCATATATATATATATATTTATATATGTGTGTGTGCGTGTGTGTGAGTGTATGTGCTTAAAAAAACAGTAGATGCACGTGGGACTTCATTATATAAGCGAATACCACAGGAAAATGATAGTAAGAAATCCAAGCGCTTTCGTCTTTACTAAGACATTGTCAAGGAGGGAATGAAATACAATTGGAGAGAAAGGTCTCAGCTACACAAAAAGATCAATAATACCAGATGGTTAATTGTCAAAAGGGTAAAAATTAAAAGAGATAATCCAGGATTATCGGATATCACACGGTCACAAACCTAAACAGATTTGACCCTAACCGAAATTTCAAAGTATCTTTGCAGTCCAACACATGTAAAAACTGAATATATTAATTTTGCTGCTTATATTTATCTACAACTTTTTTCATTATGAAAGCATCAATTTTAAATAAACCAAGACCTAAATTTAGAACATTTCTATTATTTGACTTGATGAAACAAGATTCAATGATATTCCTTTTAAC
>NC_087201.1:140968076-140975576 GCF_015104395.2 Macrobrachium nipponense
CTATTCTCCTCAGCAAAACATGTTGAGATTCTTGCAATATATATCCTCCTCAACAGAACACGTTGATATTCTTACGACATATTTTCTCCTTAGCAGAATATTTTGAAATTCTTGCAATATTTTTCCTCCTCAGCAGAGTATTTTGAGATTCTTGCAATATATTTCCTCCTCAGCAGAACATTTTGAGATTCTTGCAATATATTTCCTCCTCAGCAGAACATTTTGAGATTCTTGTGATATATTTCCTCCTCAGCAGAGTATTTTGAGATTCTTGCAATATATTTCCTCCTCAGCAGAACATTTTGCGATTCTTGCAATATATTTCCTCCTCAGCAGAACATTTTGAGATTCTTGTGATATATTTCCTCCTCAGCAGAGTATTTTAAGATTCTTGCAATATATTTCCTCCCAGGCAGAACATTTTGAGATTCTTGCAATATATTTCCTCCTCAGCGGAGTATTTTGAGATTCTTGCAATATATTTCCTCCTCAGTAGAAAATTTTTGAGATTCTTGCAGTATATTTCCTCCTCAGCAGAGTATTGAGACAATCCAGTTAAGTTACTTTCTCAGCAGAAGATTTTCTGATTCTCTACATTTTTTTCTGCAGTGCAGTGTATTACAGATGTAATTATGTGTCCTGTCAGTTACGTGGAAATGATCGAGTCGAGAATGACTGAAAATCAAATCACGATCCCATTTTTCAGGTACATGAAAAATGGTAAATAACGGAAAATCAGAGATATGAATTAAGTGATTGATGTTTCTCATTCTGCTACCAAGCTTTGGCAGTCTCCTTCTTCTGACATTTTCCTTGGCTTGTAGCTTCTATAAAGGCTACCCAACACCCCCCACCCCCCCCTCCCACCACACATGATTCCTGGGCTAGATAAGAACAGTACATAGGTTGGCAGTTCGATCAGTCTATATATTATAAAGAACGATTAGATTATTAACGTTATTAAACAAAATGAACAAACGCTTTAATGAAAATATACCAAAAGGCTATTGACTTCCAAAGCAAGATTCCAATGAATGCAGCAACCATTCATAAAGAAAGTAAAACGGAGAGACGAAAAAGCTCAC
This sequence comes from Macrobrachium nipponense, assembly GCF_015104395.2. Taxonomy (NCBI): domain Eukaryota; kingdom Metazoa; phylum Arthropoda; class Malacostraca; order Decapoda; family Palaemonidae; genus Macrobrachium; species Macrobrachium nipponense. The sequence continues at coordinate 140,969,162 of NC_087201.1, forward strand.
GAATACAAGCAAATCACCAAATAGTGAATTATTTACATAATAAAACAGGCCTGCAAGTCACAAACTCAGGCAATGTTAAATACAAGAATGATCTCACATCCAATTGGGCAGATAAGAGTAGCCAACATATCTGCTGATGGACGAACAGATAATAAAAATGAACAGGGTCGTTAGACAGACAGAGAAATAAAAAGAGAAAGAAACGCAGATAGAAACGGAGAGAGATACATAGAGAGTGGCGGAGGGAGGGAGGGAGGGGAAGAGGGGAACATACCGTTTACCCTCCACTTGAAACCCCTTACAAGTTTATAAGTAAACAAGGCACCCCAGTTAGCTATATGGCATTTTTACCACTTTTGTTTGTTGGTGACACAAACGTCGACTCGCATTTTTCCCGCCTTAATTTATATTGCATCGTGGACAGGTTTACGGAAAAGAGGTCCTGCCTCTATTGGGTGGAATTTCTTCCTCCTCCGCCTCCTCCTCCTCCTCCAAGCCCGCCTCCCCCCCTCTCCCCCACCCCCTACCCCTCGAAGGAAGATTGCCTCTGATTGAGTTTGTTAAGAGAAAATAAAAAAGAGAGAGAGAGAAATTGGGGGAAGTCTTTTGGGCGTCTAAGCAATTGCCTTATTTTTCGGATACGGATGATGCGAATCACGGGGATAGGAGAGAGGAGAGAGAGAGAGAGAAGAGAGAGAGAGAGAGAGAGAATAACTTTCATCTCGCCAAAGGTGGACACTCTTGGGACAAGGAAAGTCTTGAAAACAGAGAGAGAGAGAGAGAGATGAGAGAGAGAGAGACGAGAGAGAGAGAGAAGGGGGCGGGAGGGGAGAGAGAGAGGGCGGGTGGGGGTGAGTGCCGGAATGAAGAGAGAGAGAGAGAGAGAGAGAGAGAGAATAACTTTCATCTCTCCAGAACAAGGAACAAGGAAAATTTTGAAAACAGAGAGAGAGAGAGAGAGAGAGAGAGAGAGATGGCTTTTATCTTGCTAGAAATAGAACTTCACAAACAGTGACGTGATTTTATGTTTGCTGTTTATCCACGAATGTTAGGCCACAAATATAAGGAAAACTTACACCCAAGGGGAATTATACTTGACAAGTATATGTGCTGAAAATTCATATGTAAAATGGTGTGTGTGTATTATATATATATATATATATATATATATAGTATATATATATATATATATATTATATATATATATATATATATATATCACATTACCACAGGTGAAAAATAGAGAGGGTGTAAGTCCTGACCGGTTTCGACTTTATTTCCAAGCCACTGACGTCAGTGGCTAGAAAATCAAGTCGATACCGGTCGGGCCCTATATACCCCGTCTCTTATTTTTCAGCTAGGGTTCATTGTGATAAATGAATCACGTACTAAAGTGATTATAATCATTATGTATATGTTTACATATATGTATAAATGAAGGTATAAGCCACGAAGATAAGTGAATCTCTGGAGTAGCTACAAGATCTTTCGACTCAACGTCCTTTACAGTTTGCTAAGTAAAGAGGCTTATACCTTTATTTATGCATTTATCACGTTCCAAACTTCCGTGATTCAGTTATACACATACATGTATGTATAAGTGGAGAGAGAGAGAGAGAGAGAGAGATTGAGAGAGAGAGAGAGAGAGAGAGCGAGAGAGAGAGAGAGATAGTGAGGGGATAAGGGAGGGGCATTATGGCAAAGAACAATGACTAATGGTAAGTCATATTTTCTTTTCCAGTCTCGAAAGCCCCACTCCAGCCAGTAGCGAAGAAGTGCTCCAAACCTGTTGCTCTTATATAAAGAAATATACGAAAAATGAAAGATGAAACTTCTCGCGTGGCTCTTACTCGAGGATACGAGAGAAGTTTACGACGGCCATATTTTTTCGACCAGTCGATTTTATTGCTATTTCATTCATAGAACGATTTAATAATGGAATTGGAGTGTGTGGGGGGTGTGGGGGGGGGTGGGGGGTGGGGGGGGGGGGGGAGTATTGTTTGACGTTGATGAAATTGATCTTATATAAACATTTTATTTCATTTCCGGAACCTGATGCCCTGGCAGTTGTCAGAGAAAAGGAGTCATTTCATATGAATTTATAAATAATAAATGTTATTTAGATTCAAATATAACTGAGTTGTTTAACGAAATTAAATTAGCGTTACATTTGATAGATCTTGATACAAATAAACTGAAGATTGTCATTAAAAAAATGAAGGGAGGGATATGTTATATGAAAATGTAGGAGTTTTATTTAACGAAATTGAATTAATGTTACATTTGAGAGATCTTGAGATAAATGAGATGAACGTATTAAAAAAAGATAATTTGATATGAAAATGATAAAAAAATATGGAATTCAACTGAAGCATCATCCTGAAATTAATGAAATTAATGTTATCCACTCTGAAGGGTTTTTATATGAAGCCGGTAAAGTTCAAAGGGCAATCTAGTTATTACGTAAGTCTTTACAGATATTGAGGTAACCGTGTTGGAATTTCAAATGCCCCTGGTAATCGTAAATAAATTAAAAAATAAGCGTTGAAATGAAGAATATTGAAAACAATTTTGTAAAGCGAAGGTGGCTATATTATTATATTATTATTATTATTATTATTATTATTATTATTATTATTATTATTAAAAATCAACAACAAATGAGTCAAAGCCCTAGAGAAGGAAATACTACAAATTACAGATGAAAATAAAAAACAAAAACAAAAACGCAAGGAAATCACTTCATTGTATAAGTGTAGCTCTATCTGTGCTGGTGTTCGTTTGACATCACAGTATTTCAAGAACGGTCAGACGGATTCAGACAGAACTCGGCAGATACATTCATTAAGTGACATTCTAGAGATGACAGACTTTTGGGAGACCTTGGCTCATGTTATAGGCCTGCTATTTGCCGCCTTCGAAACCATCTCAAGCAAGTGCCATCAAATTCCGTTTCCCTGTTCTTGAGATATCCTGTTACTCCCACGCGCATGGCATAAATAGAGGGATTGTCTTGGAATTATGTGTTCTATTGCCTGCACTTCATGTAAGTGGGCTTTTGGCTGAATCATGCGTTTTGCTGAAAACTGCTGTTTTTTATGATGAGAAAAGATGAAATAAGTTTCTCATTAGCTATTGGTAGCTTTAAGTTGACGTATTTGTGTATCTAAACCCAGTCGAAAACAGAATACAAATTTTTGAGGTGCTTTGGAACAATACAAAAAATGGAGGTTATAATGGTTTACTTTAAGATCAAACTATGCTACTGACCTGTAAAAATAAATTATTGGTAAACTGTTGGACTTTATGTCATTGTTATCCTTGATTAAACGACTGTACTGTCGACAGTCTGTTATTATTTTCATATTATGGGAATGTAGACGTGAAGAAAATGAATATTCTATTATTATTATTATTTTTTTTTTTTTGCTCTATCACAGTCCTCCAATTTGACTGGGTGGTTATTTATAGTGTGGGGTTCCGGGTTGCATCCTGCCTCCTTATGAGTCCATCACTTTTCTTACTATGTGTGCCGTTTCTAGGATCACACTCTTCTGCATGAGTCCTGGAGCTACTTCAGCCTCTAGTTTTTCTAGATTCCTTTTCAAGGAATCTTGGGATCGTGCCTAGTGCTCCTATGATTATGGGCACTGATTTCCACTGGCATATCCCATATCCTTCTTATTTCTATTTTCAGATCTTGATACTTGTCCATTTTTTCCCTCTCTTTCTCTTCAACTCTGGTGTCTCATGGTATTGCGACATGAATGAGTGATACTTTCTTTTTGACTTTGTCAATCAACGTCACGTCTGGTCTGTTTGCACGTATCCCAGAGGATCTTTGCCTGATCGTTTTCTATCACTCCCTCAGGTTGGTGCTCGTACCACAATTATTACTGCAAGGTAGCTGATGTTTCTTGCACAGGCTCCAGTGGAGGGCTTTTGCCACTGAATCATGCCTCTTTTTGTATTGTTTCTGTGCAAGTGCCGGGCATTCGCTTGCTATGTGGTTTATGGTTTCATTTTTCGTATTGCACTTCCTACATATGGGAGAGATGTTATTTCCATCTATCGTTCTTTGAACAAATCTGGTTCTTAGGGCCTGATCTTGTGCCGCTGTTATCATTCCTTCAGTTTCCTTCTTTAGCTCTCCCCTCTGTAGCCATTGCCATGTGTCATCGCTGGCTAGTTCTTTAGTCTGTCTCATGTATTGTCCGTGCATTGGTTTGTTGTGCCAGTCCTCTGTTCTGTCTGTCATTCTCCTGTCTCTGTATATTTCTGGGTCTTCGTCTACTTTTATTAGTCCTTCTTCCCTGTACTCTTTAGCCACTCGTCTTCACTGGTTTTCAGATATTGCCCCAGTGCTCTGTTCTCAATGTTGACGCAGTCCTCTATACTTAGTAGTCCTCTCCCCCCTTCCTTTCCTGTTATGTATAGTCTGTCCGTATTTGCTCTTGGGTGTAGTGCATTATGTATTGTCATATGTTTCCTGGTTTTCTGATCTATGCTGCGGAGTTCTGCCTTCGTCCATTCCAATATTCTGCGCTGTATCTGATTACTGGCACTGCCCATGTGTTTATGGCTTTTATCATATTTCCGGCGTTGAGTTTTGACTTGAGTATTGCCTTGAGTCTCTGCATGTATTCTTTCCTGATCGTGTCCTTCATCTCTTGGTGTTTTATATCCCCTCCTTCCATTATTCCCAGGTAATTATTATTATTATTATTTATTTATTTTTTTTTTTTTTTTGTTTTTTTTTTTTTTTTTGCTCTATCACAGTCCTCCAATTTGACTGGGTGGTATTTATAGTGTGGGCCGGGTTGCATCCTGCCTCCTTAGGAGTCCATCACTTTTCTTACTATGTGTGCCGCTTCAAGGATCACACTCTTCTGCATGAGGCCCGGGAGCTACTTCAGCCCTCTAGTTTTCTAGATTCCCTTTCAGGGATCTTGGGATCGTGCCTAGTGCCCCTTTGATTATGGGTACGATTTCCACTGGCATATCCCATATCCTTCTTAATTCTATTTTCAGATCTTGATGCTTATCCATTTTTTCCCTCGCTTTTCTTTTCTTCAACTCTGGTGTCCCATGGTATTGCGACATGAATGAGTGATACTTTCTTTTTGACTTTGTCAATCAACGTCACGTCTGGTCTGTTTGTACGTATCACCCTATCCGTCCTGATACCATAGTCCCAGAGGATCTTTGCGTGATCGTTTTCTATCACTCCCTCAGGTTGGTGCTCGTACCACTTATTACTGCAAAGGTAGCTGATGTTTCTTGCACAGGCTCCAGTGGAGGGCTTTTGCCACTGAATCATGCCTCTTTTTTGTACTGGTTCTGTGCAAGTGCCGGGCATTTCGCTTGCTATGTGGTTTATGGTTTCATTTTCGTATTGCACTTCCTACATATGGGAGAGATGTTATTTCCGTCTATCGTTCTTTGAACATGTTCTGGTTCTTAGGGCCTGATCTTGTGCCGCTGTTATCATTCCTTCAGTTTCCTTCTTTAGCTCTCCCCTCTGTAGCCATTGCCATGTGTCATCGCTCGGCTTGGTAGTTCTTTAGTCTGTCTCATGTATTGTCCGTGCATTGGTTTGCTGTGCCAGTCCTCTGTTCTGTCTGTCATTCTCCCTGTCTCTGTATATTTCTGGGTCTTCGTCTACTTTTATTAGTCCTTCTTCCCATGCACTCTTTAGCCACTCGTCTTCACTGGTTTTCAGATATTGCCCCAGTGCTCTGTTCTCGGTGTTGATGCAGTCCTCTATACTTAGCTAGTATTCCTCTCCCATCCTTCCTTTCGTGTTATGTATAGTCTGTCCGTATTTGCTCTTGGGTGTAGTGCTTTGTGTGTTGTCATATGTTTCCTGGTTTTCTGATCTATGCTGCGGAGTTCTGCCTTCGTCCATTCCACTATTCCTGCGCTGTATCTGATTACTGGCACTGCCCATGTGTTTATGGCTTTATCATATTTCCGGCGTTGAGTTTTGACTTGAGTATCGCCTTGAGTCTCTGCATATATTCGTTTCCTGATCGTGTCCTTCATCTCTTGGTGTTTTATATCCCCTCCTTCCATTATTCCCAGGTATTTGTATCCTGTCTCATCTATGTGTTTGATGTTGCTCCCATCTGGTAGCTTTATCCCTTCAGTTCTCGTTACTTTGCCTTTTTGTATGTTGACTAAGGCGCATTTTTCTATTCCAAACTCCATCCTGATGTCCCCAGGTACAATCCTTACAGTCTGGATTAGGGTATCTATTTCCTTGATGCTCTTACCATACAGCTTGATGTCGTCCATGAACATCAGATGGTTGATTCTGTTGCCTCTTTTCTTGAGTTGGTACCCGGCATCCATCTTCTGTAGTACTTTTGTTTTTATCATGGGAATCATGGCTACTACGAAGAGTAGTGGGGCA
>NC_087201.1:140980576-140983076 GCF_015104395.2 Macrobrachium nipponense
TATTATTATTATTATTATTATTATTGATTATTATTATTATTATTATTATTATTATTATTATTATTATTATTATTATTATTATTATTATTATTATTTATTGTTATTGTTATTGTTATTGTTTATTGTTTTATTGTTATTGTTATTGTTTATTATTATATTATTATTTATTATTATTATTATTATTATTATTATTATTATTATTATTAACCAGAAGATGAACCCTATTCATATAGAACAAGCCAAATGGGCAATTGACTTGAAATTCAACCTTCCAATGATATTCCAAGGTATTGAGAAATACAGAAAGAAGAGATCTCACTTATTACAAAGATAAAAAATGAATGAATAAATTAATACTTATATAAAAATGTATTAAGACGTAAGCAGAATAGCATTCGGATAGCAAACGGAATAAATAAAACTAACCAATACTTCACGTGTTTTAGTCGAGTGTGGAAAAGTTTGAATATCGATGTTCACAACTGCAGCGAAGTTTAATGCCAAGCTTTAATGCCAAATAGTAGGAGGAAAATAATGCAACGCGGCTAATAAATCAGCATGGGACACATTGACAAGCTGGCACTCTCGTAAAGAGCAAATAACATTTTTTTGGCCCAGCTTTACCGGGTCATAAATCTACATTCCGAATATAATATTCAGGTGCAATAAACAAAATATTGTCTGGGAATCTGGTGAAAATACGTACCTTCAAAGTGGGTACTGAATATAATGATGTATATGTATGTATATATATTAGTGTGTGTATGTATGAATGAATGTTTGTATACATATATATGTATGTATTGGCGGCATAAAATTGGCCAATATACCTGACCAAATGAACAGCGTATGTATGTATGTATGTATATATATATATATATATGTATATATATATATATATATATATATATATATATATATATATAGATATATATATATATATATATATATATATATGATATATATATATATATATGTATGTATGTATGTATACACACATGTACACATACATACATACACATACATATTATATTATACACACACCCACATATATATGTATATATATATATATATATATATATATATATATATATATAGATATATATATATATATATATATATATATATATATATATATATATAATCTAGAAATTAGAACCGTTGCTGCAAGTGCCGGATTATTGGTATCAAATTCTCAAGACTTAATATAATATAACCAGACTCGGTCGCAGTGGATTATATATACATACGTATGGCTTGGCACGAAATGGGCCAATATACCCGTCCGAATAAACCATGCCTAATCCGCTGCAGATCCAGCGGCTAGTTCATTTAGCATTGAGGCGTAACCATAAATTAGATGTGGGAGTTTTTAGATTTGCCTGACAAGCAATCTTAAAGAAAATTGATAAAAGTTCGATGTAAGTTACTATGTGGAACACCATTCGTGATATGTGGCAAGGTCACTAAGAAGACATTCATTAATGGAAGAGCCCAATTTCCGGATACTAATCTGCATTTATTATATATATATATATATATATATATATATATATATATATATATATATATATATATATATTATATGTATATGTAGTACACACACACACACAAACACAACACATATATATATATATATATATATATATATATATATTTATATATTATATATATATATATTATATATATATATATATATATATATATTATATATTTGTACACACATCCACACATACACACACACACACACACACATATATATATATATATATATATACTATATATATATATAGATATTATATATATATATAAATATAAGTAAGGTTACCAGAATACGTGCCAATCCAACGTGTACCGCGACCAACTATAATGATTAGAATAGTAATGTGTATTGTTGGATGAGGCCCTTACATAATACTGAACCACTAAATTGCAGTCACTGACGGGAAGCGTTTTATAATCTATGTAAGAGATTCCTTGTACTTCAGTCATTGCTGCAGTAATATAGTTGTTTAGTTTCTCCGTGACGCGTGGTCAATTCCTCATTCTTTCCAAATATATTTCTGTTACTTATCATTCATCTGTTCTCTCCTCCAAAACAATATGTGAAGCTTTTGCCAACCAGCAGCATCACATCACTGTTTTCTTTGATCTAGAGAAGGCTTATGATACAACATGGAGATATGGCATTTTGAGGGTCCTTTATGAATGTAACCTGAGAGGCAATTTGCCCCTCTTTATTAAGGCTTTTTTAAAAAATACGATATTTCAGGTTCAGGTTGGAGCAACAATGTCAGATGTGTTCAATCAAGAAGAAGGAGTACCACAACGGAAGTGTTTTTTTTAAGTGTAACCTTGTTCGCCTTGGTAATCAATGGGGTTTCTAAAATAATTCCCCCAGATATAACATATACCCTTTTTGTTGATGACCTATCGATGTCCTTTGCAGCATCAAGGATGGCAGTGGCTGAACGCCGCCTTCAGCTCTGCATTGATAATA
>NC_087201.1:140988076-140993076 GCF_015104395.2 Macrobrachium nipponense
CATTGCCCAAAACCAGTAAATGTGTTTTTTCTATACACACCTGTGTAAAAGCCTGAGTCATCTCTGGAAACAATAAGATCAAGGAAGGGAAGCCTGTTTATTTCCTCTTTCTCCATAGTAAACCTTATGTTTGGATGTTGTCGGTTGACGAACTCCAGAAAGGACTCTGCAAGGCATTCATACCGAACAAGGCGAACGTGTCGTCAACGAATCTCCGATAAAATAGGGGAAGGAACCTAATGGGACATTTCATCACCATTATACGCTCCTCCAGGGAGCACATAAGATGTTAGCAAAAATTGGACCCAATGGTGATCCATGGCCATCCCTTCAGTCTGCTTATATAAAATGCCATTGAAAACAAAGGGCGTGTCCAGCACGGCCAGTTCTAAAAGTTGTTTAAAAAAACGCTCTCTACTAAAATTATTAAAGATTGCATCTTGATCAGGAAAAAGTTTGTCTAATATTATTTCAATAGTTTCTCCTACCGGGACGTTAGTAAACAAGGATTCAACGTCTAAGCTTACCATATATAAATCTGAGTCCTGTCTGAGAATGTCCTCTTTGAACTTGTGGAATTGGTTATCAAAAGATTGTTTTTTGTTAAGGGCTCTAACAAGGGAACAAGAAATTTGGCTAATTTATAGTGAGGCGTATTCTGCGAGGAGAGGATTGGACGTAAAGGAACTCCATCTTTGTGGATCTTGGGGAGACCATATAAAATACCATATGATGATCCAGTGGAAAATAAGTCTTGGTAAGTGTTATCATTAATTACGTTATTTTGTTTGAGTGTTCGTAAAAATCTATTAATTTTATCCTCTGCTTTGAAAATGTTGTAATAGTCAGGGTAACGCCTATCCTTTCAAATTTCGTCTGATCATTAAAAATATCTCCCATCTTATTTTAAGTATTCATTTTTGTCCAGAATGACAAGACCCTTACCTTTATCTGGTTTTATTATTATGATGTCCTCCTCTTTCGCCAGGCTTTTTATAATATTGAAGTCGTCCTTGCTGAAAAACGGCATCCATCTCGATTTTAAATTGTTAAATACGCGATGGGCTAGTGATGAGATCTGGGACTGTAGAATACTCAAATCGGTGTCGAAGGGCAAATCCTTAATACGTATTAAGGATTTGCCCTTCGACACCGATTTGAGTATTCTACAGTCCCAGATCTCATCACTAGCCCATCGCGTATTTAACAATTTAAAATCGAGATGGATGCCGTTTTTGTTTCAGCAAGGACGACTAATTCATATTATAAAAAGCCTGGCGAAAGAGGAGGACATCATAATAATAAAACCAGATAAAGGTAAGGGTCTTGTCATTCTGGACAAAAATGAATACTTAAATAAGATGGGAGATATTTTAAATGATCAGACGAAATTTGAGGTAGGCGTACCTGACTATTACAACATTTTCAAAGCAGAGGATAAATTAATAGATTTTTTACGAACACTCAAACAAAATAACGTAATTAATGATAACACTTACCAAGACTTATTTTCCACTGGATCATCATATGGTATTATATGGTCTCCCCAAGATCCACAAAGATGGAGTTCCTTTACGTCCATCCTCTCCTCGCAGAATACGCCTCACTATAAAATTAGCCAAATTTCTTGTTCCCTTGTTAGAGCCCTTAACAAAAACAATCTTTTGATAACCCAATTCCACCAAGTTCAAAGAGGACATTCTCAGACAGGACTCAGATTTATATATGGTAAGCTTAGACGTTGAATCCTTGTTTACTAACGTCCCGGTAGGAGAAACTATTGAAATAATATTAGACAAACTTTTTCCTGATCAAGATGCAATCTTTAATAATTTTAGTAGAGCGTTTTTTAAACAACTTTTAGAACTGGCCGTGCTGGACACGCCCTTTGTTTTCAATGGCATTTTATATAAGCAGACTGAAGGGATGGCCATGGGATCACCATTGGGTCCAATTTTTTGCTAACATCTTTAGTGCTCCCTGGAGGAGCGTATAATGGATAATGTCCCATTAGGTTCCTTCCCCCTATTTTATCGGAGATTCGTTGACGACACGTTCGCCTTGTTTCGGTATGAATGCCTTGCAGAGTCCTTTCTGGAGTTCGTCAACCGACAACATCCAAACATAAGGTTTACTATGGAGAAAGAGGTAAATAACAGGCTTCCCTTCCTTGATCTTATTTGTTTCCAGAGATGACGCCAGGCTTTTTACACAGGTGTGTATAGAAAAAAACACATTACTGGTTGGAATGATTTTTATAGTTCGTGTTTCTTTAATTTTAAACGGACTCTATTTTAACCCTCCTCCATAGAGCTTATACTCACTCATCAAACTGGATAAGCTTTCACGACGAAATAATCCTTTCTGGTGAAATATTTTTAATAATAATTGTTTTCCTTCAGACTTTTTTTAGATCTCTAAAACAAACTGCTGACAGAGAAAATGGCGCATTCAACACCCCGTATCTACTGTATCGAGACTAAAGATGTTGCAAGTTTCCCTTTCTTGCATGATGATACCTTTAGGAGAACATGCACATCCACTATTCAAAAGATGTTTCCGGCTGTGGACTTGAAAATTATCCCCAAAAAAACCCTCCCTTAACCATTGGATCGCTGTTTAGAGTCAAAGACCGACTCAGTCCTCTGCTTTCGTCCAGGGCGTCGTATATAAATATACTTGCCCGAGATGTGATCACGGGTACATACGTGGGATGCACGAGGAGGCTGTTGAAGGTTCGAATTGATTCCCACAGGGGCATAAGCCATAGAACAGGTAGTAGTTTATCAAATCCAGAACAATCCAATATACGGAATCACTCAAAACATGTAAAACATATATTGACAGCAAGGATTTTTTCTATCTTGGGCCAACTGCGGAACACAACAACCTGACAATTTTAGAATCTATCATTATTAAAAAGACTGTACCGTCGTTAAATACCCAAACGTCCTCTGTAAAATTGTTCATAGCCTAGTTTGGCAGCTGGTCTGCCTCACTGTATTTTTTACCTATATTGTTTTCAGTTTTACTCTTTCTTTTGTATAGGTAGGTGTTTCTGAAATTTTAGTGAAGTCCTGTACTTTTAATATGTCTGACTTTGAAGGTGCTGTTCAATTTTAACTTTTAACTTTTAACTTTTAACTTTTAACTTTTAACTTTTAAACTTTTTAACTTTTAACTTTAACTTTTAACTTTTACTTTTCCTTTACTTTTTACTGTATTGAGAAGCTCGTTGCCATGACATTTTTAATATAAATTAAATTAGATCAATTATTAATGTTCGTAAACTTATATATATTTTTAGCCTTGAAAATGCGACCTGGAATTCGTCGCGAAACGTCGGCATTAATAAACTGTTGAAAGATGAGGATGCCTTTCCCTACTACTTCCTTCGAATATATATATATATATATATATATATATATATATATGTATATATATGTATATATCATATATAATATACACACACACGCATATATATATATATATATATATATATATATATATATATATATATATATCTATATATGAATCTGATCACATCACCGTCATTCATATATACGCATTAAGCTACAAATGTCCTTTAATATCCAATTCGCTCTACCTCAAAATTAATATATTTTCATATATGTTAACTGAAAGGGAATTTTTAGTTGATAATAATTTCATCGGCTCCCGGGCGCGAACCTGATTTTTGGGTTCCTAGGTTCGCGCCCGGGAGCCGACGAAATGGTTACCAACTAAAAATTCCCCTTCAGTTAACATATATGAAAATATATTAATTCTGAGGGAGAGCGAATTAGATATTAAAGGACATTTGTAGCGTCATGCGTATATATGAATCATGGGGGGTCAAATGCTCGAATTGGCTAACATGGTAGACGGGGTTTCATATCGATTCTAATTACGAAAAACACAGAGTTCGAGGGTGATTTGTAAGGTCAGAATCGATATAAACATATAGCGTCTCTGTTGGCTGATTGGATAGCGTCACTGTCTGTCCTGATTTCGTTGCCTTCCACTTGGACGGTGGTTCGATCCCATGGGGTGGACGAAATTATTATCAACTAAAAAATACCTCTTCGGTACATATATGAAAAAATATATCTAATTCCGAGGTAGAGCGAATTTAGATATTAAAGGACATTTGTAGCTCGAATGATATATATACATATATATATATATATATATATATATATATATATATATATATATATATGTGTGTGTGTGTGTGTGTGTGTGTGTGTGTGTACACCCTTTCCGAATACCTCATGCAATCAGCCACTGTAATGCGGAAACATAATCCAATAGAAAATTCTCTGGCGGTCTGAGTTTCTATTGCAGCATTCATGCGCTGCACTTTTTACCTGATTGAGGAAGTGACCCGATGGGTCCATATTTTACAATGGGACGGGCTATCACCCCTCATACTAAATGAAAGCCGATTAATATTACAGTGAGAGAACCTTTGTTCGCCTTGTGAATGCCTGAATTCGAGATCTTCTGGGTTACACAGGTTATAAATTACAGCCGTTATGCCGCAAATACATGAAGGGTAGGCTACAGGAGGTTTGCAGGAGAGCCTAAGCCACCTGCGGAAGACGGGTAGACTCATCTTCTTTTTCTGTACCGATGGTCGACCAGAGAAATCGATAATAACTAAATAATTGATGGCTCGGCAAAGGAAGCGGAATTAAGTTTGCTAAAGAATTCTTTATTCGCGGTTAGTTTCGTTTTATATGTGAGAGTATTGCTTGGTCCTGCATTCTCAGAAAAGTTGGAACTTTCCGCATGAAATAACTATCTCCTGAGGTACAAGCACATATATATATAATATATATATATATATATATATATATATATATATATGTATATATATGAAATAATATATATATGATATATTTATATATATATATATATATATTATAGTATATATATATATATATATATATATATATATATATATATAATGAATAAGTTATCACATCGAACCGTCA
>NC_087201.1:141000576-141003076 GCF_015104395.2 Macrobrachium nipponense
GTTTTAATTATTCACAAATACCTCTTTACAATCGATTTGAATTTAGCGTCAAGTATTCATGAAAGGCGTAGTCAACGGTGCCTGCGCATAACAGAGGAGAAAGAATAAAAGCAAAATATGCATACAAGTTGCCTATCATTTACATGTATATATATATAATATATATGTATATAATTATAGACCATCTTTATTTAATCATATATACCCGCAGGAGGATAGTGCCGTTAGTGTGCCACCTCTACTGTAGGCGTCGCTTAAGAAGATTCTTTGCTGTAGCCCTTTGGCTCCTAGCTGCGACCCCTTTCATTCTTGTTCTCATTCGCTCTATTCCATCTTGCTTTGTTTCAACACGATCTTCAGCCCTAAACGACCTTCATAGGTCCCAGCGCTTGTGGTATATAAGATAGATACATAGATATTATATAATATAGAATATAGATAATATATATAATATATATAATTATATAACATGACAATAATAATAACAATATACATATATAAATAAAGGTTTTTTTGCCACGAAGGAAAAAAATGAAAAAGCGAGTTAGCCGAGTACTTTCGGTCCTATCCGGACCCTTTACTTAGGCTAACTCGCTTTTTTTTTCAATTTTTTTCCTTCGTGGAAAAAAACCTGTATTTATACATAGCATCACGTTTTATATACTTCGTGATCAAGTTATTCATATACATATATATATATATATATATATATATATATATATATATACTATACATACATATTATATATATATATATATAACATATACATATTATTTATATACATATATAACACACATTATATATGTATGTATATACGTATATATATAATATGTATATGTATTTATACATATGGCGTCATATATATACAGTGCCTGGTGGCGTTTTTAGAAACTAGAATTCTCTCAGACACGTCTTACCAGCAGTCATGAAAATGATTTGTGAAAACTTACTCGTTTTATTATCTGGCCTTATAAAAGGTTTATTCAGTTATAATAGGCTACTACTACCTTCGGAGACGCGCAGCTTACCTGCATTCGTCCCAGCGTGCATGGAAAGGATTAAGGTGGTTTTGGACTCCTTTAAAAGGATCACGAAGGAACGGAAAGATAAAGCAGAAGTAAAGAAGATGAAGGAGAAATTCACCGACGTGTTGGCCTCTGAAATTGTTGATATTTACTCCTAACGTTTGAATTTACCGATATTGGACCACTTAAATGCTCACATGACCGCTCTTCAGTTCGCGAAGAAAGAGCAGGAAATCCGCAGGGTTGTGGAGGAGATTTGTCTTTGTTGTCCATATTTGCAAGACCTTGTGGCGATATATATATTAATATATAATTTATAGTATATATATTATATATATAATATATATATATATATATATATATATATATAATATATCATATATATATAAAATTTATAGTAATATATCTATATGTAATCTCATTTGCCAATTTTAAATCTCTCTCTCTCTCTCTCTCTCTCTCTCTCTCTCTCTCTCTCTCTCTCTCAATAGTTCTGGAATCCGCGCTTAATTTCCACCCTTCCGTGACAATAAGCAAATCCTCCGGGTACTTAGCAGACCGTATCGTGGCATTAAGCAAACCAGTTCTCAAAAAAAAAAAAAAAAAAAAAAAAAAAAAAAAAAAAAAAAAAAAAAAAAAAAAAAAAAAAAAAAACACATTGTCAAGGGAGACGAGAGAACGAAAACTTCTCAGGAATGTCTAGATCGGAAAATCGTAAATGAATTTTTATTTACTCTCAGATGTGAAAATAAAGAAAGAAGGGATTAGAATATAAAATAAGGTAGCAAGAAGAGAGAGAGAGAGAGAGAGAGAGAGAGAGAGAGAGAGAGAGAGAGAGAGAGAGAGAGATCATTAAAAAAATTCAATTAACATAAGATTTCAAAATGAAACCATTAACACAAGAAAGGGAGAGAGGAAAAAAAAATAAATTAAGAGAGAGTGAGAGACCATAAAAAAGCAAGTAACATAAGAATTTAAAATGAAACAATGAGCACAAGAGATGGAGAAAGGAAAAAAAATTGAGAGAGAGAGAGAGAGAGAGGGAGAGAGAGAGAGAGAATGCAATTAACATAAGATTTTAAAATGAAACAATGGGCACAAGAGAGGGAGAGAGGAAAAAAAGAGGGAAAAAGGGAATAGAGAGAGAGAGAAAGAGAGAGAGAGAGAGAGAGAGAGAGAGAGAGAGAGAGAAATATAAAAAACAAGTACCATAAGATTTTAAATGAAACAATGAGTACAAAAGAGGGAGAGAGGAAAAACAGAATTGAGAGAGAGAGAGAGAGAGAGAGAGAACTGTCTGACCGAATATTGATTATATTAAGCATGCATACGGAACTTTTGATGTATAAGAAAGCGCCATTCCTAGAAGGCACGCCCTGTAGGGGGGGTGGGGGTGGGGGGCTAGTGCAGTCTGTGCACCTCATGCGCTACACTGTATGCACTACTCACGGTTCTTTGCAGCGTGCCCTCGTCCC
>NC_087201.1:141010576-141018076 GCF_015104395.2 Macrobrachium nipponense
TTAGGGGTCCCACCCCTTTCTTTTAACTGGATACTTTTGGCAGTATTTAACAATGAAATTACTTGAACAGCGTTTTATAATTATAAGCACAAAGGCGAACTCCGAATGTGGAGTTAGCCGGAGCAAAGGAGTTATATTTCTGATATATTTTTGAAATCTTATTTGATCCTCTCGAGATTACTTAACACTAATTATTATATATATATATATATATATATATATATATATATATATATATATATATATATATATATATATATATATATATATATATATATATATATATATATATATATATATATATATCAATGTAGCTTGAAGGAACACGTTCTTGAGAATATCCTTAGATCCACTGTAGTAAGATAAGTTAAACAGGGATATGGAACAAGTACTTTCGTAGTATATTCTATATTTGAAAATGTAGAATATACTACCAAAGTAGTTGTTCCAAGTCCCTGTTTCACTTCCATTTCTACTGTGGATTTAAGGATATATTATATATATATATATATATATATATATTATATATATATATATATATATATATATATATAATAGGAAACACTGGTACTTTGGGTTGACGGGAGAGTAGAAAGTAGAGATGGGAGAAAAGTGTGTGTGTGTGTTTGAGAGAGAGAGAGAGAGAGAGAGAGAAGAGAGAGAGAGAGAGAGAGAGATTATCCACATTTGTTCGTCAACATGCAATAATTAATCCCTGCATAACGTTCTTGTATTACAGAAATTTAATCCACAACGTCTTCAGATTGGCGCATTCTACTAATTAACCCACCTTCCCCCCTACCCGTCTCAAAACCTTACCCACCTCCTCCCCCCCTTCAAGAATCACTGTTAGAGCTTCAGCTCTTGATTCGCGTCTTTGGCTTCAGCTTCTGTTGGTCTTCACTTATGCAGCCTTAGGAAGGCATTCCGAACCTCTGTGAAGCCAATTACCTTGATTGGTTCCCGGGACAATAATGAGCCGTTTATGAAGAGGTGCTTGGCAGGACCAAGGTCCTCCAAGCAGAGTATATTCGAAGGATCTTTGGCAGGATGTCTTATGCAGTCTCCTTTCCAGAACTGATCAGCTATTAATAGAACTCGATCACTCCCGTTTTCTTTTCGCCTAGTTGACGGTGACTCATTTTCCAGGTATGTATTGGAAGGGGGGGCGGTATTATTCCCGTTTTCTCATATGGATAGCTTCGATTGCTCCCGTTTTCACATAGTAACAATGCAGTTATTCCAGTTTTCTTATATTTTCTCACATTTTAAAGGCGATTATTCCAATTTTCACATATAAAGAGGCAATTATTCTCGTTTTTCCACATTGTAAGTGCTATTACCCCAGTTTTCACATACAAAGAGGCAATTATTCCCGTGTTCCCACTTGGATAGGGCGTTTACTCCAGTTTTCTCATGTTGTTACATATTTAATGGGCAAATACTCCCTGTTTTACCTAATAATAAGCAACTACTCCCTTCTTTACCTAGTAATAGTGCAACTACTCTTGCTACACCTTGTTACGCATCGAAATGGCAGTGCGACGAGAAATTGTACTAGAAATAGCTACTGAATAAATAATAGAGATATGGAAAGCAAAATATTGGTTCTGGAAGCTGATTTATTTTATTTATTGAATTCAGAAGTTCAAGCGTAGGTGCCATACATTACTACTACCTTGATACTATTCTCGTTGCATTTTCTTACATTTTTATCGATTTGTTAATTTATTAATTTATTTATTTCTTTTTAATAAGTGGGGTCTCTCTTCTTTCTGTATTTCCCTGTACCTCGTCTTAATTCTCCGTAATGAAAACTATATTCTTTGAACGCTTGAATTTCAAGTCAATGGCACCTGTGGGCTTGTTCCGTGTGGATAGGGTTCATCGTAATAATAATAATAATAATATAATAATAATAATAATAATAATAATAATAATAATAATAATAATAATAATACAAATGATGTAGTAGACAGGGAAATGGTAAAAAGGCTATTTTGTAGAATATCCAGTTTCGGGCAGGAACTAATAAGATAAATTAATATAGAATTTTTAAAGGAAAAAACAGTTAGTCATAGAATCGCGCTTGGCTTTTTTTCATAGTCTTGTAACTGACCTTGAGAGAGAGAGAGAGAGAGAGAGTTTGTCCACTTTTGCTCAACAAAACGTGAAAATGCTTGGCCCTAAAACGTCGATGCATTACTGTAATTAAATCCACGGCTTAAGCGACTTCAAGCTAGTGCCATCAACCTCTCCTCCCCACCTCCCATCCCACTCCCGCTCTCTCTCTCTCCCCTTCCTCTCCACCTTCCACAATCACTGCTATTGCTGCCTCTGCCTCCACGACTGCTCTTCATTCTTGGCCTAAGCTTAAACTGGGCTTAACGCTTGCGGCCTTACGGATCCCGACCGTCTGCGAAGCCAATTACGTTGATTGGTCCAGTCCAGATGAAGCTTCGTTGGACAATGATTAGGTTTATTAGGTAGTTTGGGAAGTGCTTAGTGTATTCCTCATTCCCACTCTTCCCTCCCCCACCTCCTTCGTAGAGGGGAGTGTAGTGGTGTCTGTGCACCTGAAGTGGAGCAATGTGTACATTATTAAAGATTTTTTTTTTCTACAGCTTTTCCTTCGGCTCGTAGCTGCACCAACTTTCTAGCCTTTTGCTATACTGCCATTTCTTCAGTCCTGCTGTCTAAAACCACTCGAATTCCCTCCTCTTGTCACTGTCTAAAGCAACGAATGGCTGAAAGTGCCCCGTTGCTTGGGTTGATGCTGAATTTTCATAATTCAGACCAAATCAGCGTCCCCCGTCCAGAACTGATCCAGCCATTAATGGGGAAATTATGCCCGTTGTCGAGAATTAATTCAAATAGATAAGAATGGAAATGTTAATGATCTGAGCAAACAAAAGAGGCGAAATAATGAGAGGGTTGCGCTCTCGTCGCCTGATAAATTAAGAGCAGATGTACGACGAGGGCTGATTCGCTTGTTAACAAGGAGACTCTCTTGTTTAAAGGCAAACTATATAAACCAAGTAAAAACTTATTGCCGATTGCAGTGAAAATAACGAAGTAAAAACTTATTGCCGATTGCAGTGAAAATAACGATGTAAAAAATTGCTTCTTATCGCTGCTGATTTCAGTGAGAAAAAAATAGCAAAAACCTGGTTCGTACTGCTGATTTCAGTGAAAATAACAGCAAATAACTGGTTCTTCTTGTCGATTTCAATGAAAATGTGAGCAAATCATTGTTTCTTATTGCTGATTTCAGTGAAAACAAGAGCAAATAATTGGTTCTTCTTGTCGATATCTGTAAAATGTGAGCAAATCATTGGTTCTTCTTGCTGATTTCAGTGAGAATAAGAGCAAATAATTGGTTCTTATTGCTGACTTTAGTGAGAATACAAGCAAATCACTGGTTCTTATTGCTGATTTCATTGAAAATAAAAGCAAATAATTGGTATTTATTGGTAATTTTGGTGAAAACAATTTCTTGATAATTTTACAGAAAATGTAGATCAATTTATTGAGAAAAAAAATTATTATGATGAAATGCAAAAAAAAAAATTAAATAAAAAACTAAAAAAATAAAAAATAAAAAAAATAAAAATCTATTAAAAGAGGAAGTAGTTTTTTCAACACATTCTCGAATACATAAAGCGAGACAAAATATAATGAAGAGCTATATAGTATACAGAAAGGATTTAGGAGTCATTTCTTAAAATTTCTAAATATGCATAGAAATGCGGGAAAGGTATTGAAATCAGACCGGCATAGAGATATCAGGGGGTCTAATAGTTACACCCATGACAGTGTTCATAGTCTGGAGTGTGTTTTGCAGTGTAGCAGCATTTGGTACCTGATAGTACATCGGGAACAAGCTACTTGCTAGGGAGGGGAGGGAGGGAGAGAGTGAGAGCGAGCATCTCTGATTCAAGGATGGGCTATTTTCGGCTACAGAGAGAGAGAGAGAGAGAGAGAGAGAGAGAGAGAGAGAGAGAGAGAGAGAGAGAGAGGATAGTATGGACTCCCAGAGCGAACGAAAAACACAGAGAGAGAGAGATTATTGTCACTTTCGATTGTAAACAGTGAAAGTAAGTGAGAATGATTAATTTCCGGCTTTAAACAGAGAGAGAGAGAGAGAGAGAGAGAATGATGTCTCAGGGGTTGGAGAGAGTGAGTTAGAAAGAGAAAACGTTTTCTTTTGGTTGAAGAGAGAGAGAGAGAGAGAGGAGTTAGAAAGAGAAAACGTGCTTTTGGTTTGAGAAAACGTTTCTTTTGGTTTAAAGAGAGAGAGAGAGAGAGAGAGAGAGAGAGAGAGAGAGAGAGAGAGAATGATGTCTCCGGTTGGAGAGAGTGAGTTAGAAAGAGAAAACGTTTGCTTTTAGTTGAAGAAGAGAGAGAGAGAGAGAGAGAGAGAGAGAGAGAGAGAGAGAGAGAGAGAGCAGGGAGCAAAGTTAATCTGCTCCTGCTTTAAATAAGAGCGATTGATTTAGCTGGCCGTGCATGTTGCGAAAACTTTTGTTCACCCGAACGAATGCACATCCAAATGCAAAACGTAATCCGATTTTTAGACGGGTAGACATGGAACATTTATTTGGCTGTTAGTGCTCCCTAAAGGACATTCGATAATGTCGATTTGTATACCAAAATGAATCATGTCTGATGTCAAAGTGATCGTGAAAGGTAGATAGTCATCTGTCTGTCTGTGCGAAGGGACTACGACGCTTGTTATGTTACATTTTACGGATTCCAAAGCCACCGCTGACGGGCAGTTATAGCCCAATATCCTAGAATAGAATAGAATAGAATATAGAATTCAGGCCAAAGGCCAATCGTTGGGACCTATGAGGTTATTCAGCTCTGAAAAGACAATTGACGGTAAAGAGGTTTGAAAGGTGTAAAAGTATATGTTAGTTTTACCAGACCACTGAACTGATTAACAGCTCTCCTAAAGGCTGGCGTGAAGGATTAGATATTTTTAGGTGGTTAGGAACCAATACGTTACTCAGCAACGGGACCTTCAGCTTATTGTGGGATCCGAGTCACTTCGAGAAATGAATTTCTATCACCAGAAATTAATTCATCTTGATTTCTTGTTGGCAGGGCGGCGGATCGAACCCGAACTCTGAGATCGGTAGTCGAGCACATAACCGGCTCGTCCAACGAGGAACTAGTTGAAAGGTGTAACAGGAGGAAAACCTCGCAGTTGCACTATGAATCGAATGTTCGGAGAGGGTGGAAAGAAAGATGGAAGAAAGAGATTATGAACGGAGTTACAGTTCAACAGTATCCAAGAGGCCAGTCATACAATCGATCACCCAATTGGGTATAATGGTGAGGATGGGCCAATTCCAGCTCTAATAAATATATCTGAATTGGACGGGCATATATATGTATGAGCGGCAATAGACTTTAATCGTTCTCGTGGTCAGGTCGGCAACGTGATCTCATCCCAATCACATGGGATGCGGGTTCGATTCCCGCTACCGGACATCATAATTGCTTCACATTTCTTGTTTAAGGATCTAAGGCTTTGTAGTGACGAGCATATGTGAAAAGTGGGAAGAATTTGAGAAGTTATATATATATATATATATATATGTCCACCCAAGCTAGGACCAAGTGGAACCAGGTAGTGGCTACTGATGACTCAGCGTCTAGCCCTATATATTATCTCTGACAGCAAAGATGATGACCTCAGCAACAACCATAGGCACCCCTACATACGTATCCGCATTTGTATAAGGCACAGTACGGGGTTTCATCCTGTTATGCTGCAAATAATGGTATTATCCATCACGAAGAAAGGGGTTAATCCACGTCCTAGTACGTCTGAACGAAAAGGAAACAACATTGCATGCGCTTCATACCTTTTGAAGCGTCCTTAGCTGTGTCATTGACGCCTTCATTCTGGTGACCCTTGAATCCAAAAAACGTCGGAGTACCAGCATGGTTCCTCTCCAGCCGCTCGTTTAGGTCGTGGTCATTTTACGAGGGATCAAGGGACGCCTGATTTATGAATGGCAGCCGCATTTGTTTACGTCACGGTCGCTTTACCAGATATCAAGGGGCGCTTGATTTATGAATGACTTTCCCGCTCGTTTATGTCGTATATCTTAGCTGTGTGTAGGTCGTTCAGAATAGGTCGTGGATGACGGTAGAATTCGTTTTCATCAGAAGCCCTTATGATACTGCCGTCGCAATGAATGATAGTCCTGTTAATATTGTTCAAGTGGTATATAATTTTACTGAGAGTTAATAGAAGGATTATGGAGGATTGGGAAATGAAAATAAGGTATGAATCATGGCGAAAGTGAAAACGCAATTCACGAGTACTTGGTGATTTACCTGTGTTTTTTTAAACATATATGCCGTAGGTTAAGGAGCTTATTGAACCCCACCAAAAATATATAAATAAATAGAATTGAGCTGCAAACACGGCCGATGTATGTAAAACGCAAATAGATACCATGTTCGTTGAATATAATTATCAAGCATTTCTCATTCATATTGTTGTTTTTAAACTTTTCATAGCATGACAATTAATGCGTCATGTGCACAGAGAAGAGACATCATATCCAGTCAGGCTTATGATTCATGAAGTTGCAAAGCACGCTACCAACATATGATATTATTTCCGTAAGCTGTTTTCACTGCGATTACAAAACCGCTCTTCATTTCCCATTCTCTTTTAACCTCCATTTTCTTATTTTTAATTCATCACAAACCACTCGCAGTCTCTTACAGTCAGGAAGTATTATTAAGCTCTTGTCTTAGCCCCCTTACGTTGGTAGTAGGGGCACTATAGGCTTGACTTAAGGTTCTTTGCATCGTCCCTTCGGCCCCTAGCGGCAACCCCTTTCATTCCTTTTACTGTACCTTCATTTATAGGGTCTCTCTTCCATCTTGCTATCCACCCACTTGTTTCATAGTGCAACTGCTTTGAGGTTTTCCTCCTGTTACACCTTTCAAGCCTTTCTACTCTCAATTTCCCTTTCAGCGCTGAATGAGCTCATAGGCCCCAGTGCTTGGTCTTTGGCCTAAATACTATACTCCATTCCATTCCATTCCAAACGAAATTCTCTCAGCTGTAGGCCAAAGTAATTTGTGACTCCAAATGTGTACTTTGTATAATTTGTATTTCGAAAGCTGTTAACAGCTTTCAAGATTCTGTTAACACCTTTAATATTGCATTGCCCTTACGTGAAAATCTGCAATCCGTATCTCGCTGTACTTTTCCCTCTGCATATTTTACGAAACAGATAATGTGGGTTTGCACGCAAACTCTTAATGCTCCGTAACCCCAAACGAGGCCATGGCATGATAAGTGTCTTCACGGAATTTCGTCCGCGTTAATGATAAAATATGCTCCTTCGTTATAACGAACGAAAGAAAATTTTTGAAGGTCATTGGACGGTGACGAATCGTATTGGCTTTACCCCTAGTCACGCATGAGAAAGTCGATTAAATGCTTTAATTGTGATCTGTAACCGA
>NC_087201.1:141025576-141038076 GCF_015104395.2 Macrobrachium nipponense
GATTGATTTCATATTTGCTGTTTTGCAGAGTAGACAAATATACGAAACTCTCTTGACGAACAAATTCCAGGGTTTAAAGAACTGACTAAAATGCATTTTATCAAAACTACCGAGACTTTCTAAATGCAGATACTGAAAAGATATAGTCCACGTAAATGCCTGTAATTTTTTGTTTGTTAATATACTGTTATTCAGGCTTTTATAAGACAAAATGGTGAAAAATAATGAAAAACAAGTGCCATTCTTTACTTCCATAACTCGGGAAAGCCAATTAACCATCGAGTTAAGCAAGGACGCTGCCTAACAAGTTAAGAATGAAACTATAGGATATTTTAGAGGATGAAAGACTGGGACAAATCCTTTTGTCATTTCAGGGACAGGTCACGGATCTTGTGCCCATGATTGAGGGCGTGACGACGTACGCAACGAATGCTAAAATATGGACAAGTATAAGAATATCAAAGAGCGTGGTAATTTCATCACAAACACAAAATGTGTATCATTAGCAGGATCACCAGTTTTAATCTCTCTCTCTCTCTCTCTCTCTCTCTCTCTCTCTCTCTCTCTCTCTCTCTCTCTCTCTCTCCATAAGATATGCTAATATGCAAGCAAATATTATGTAGGAACATGTGTAGTTATAGAAATGAGGGATTAAATAGACGCTAAGTACTACTAATATTTCAGTACGATTATTTTCTTTAATACATTTTACATGATGATTGTATTGAAAATAATAAATATATGTATATATATATGTATATATATATATATATATATATATATATATATATATATATATATATATATATAGTAAGTGTGTGTTGACTATAGAGAGAAAGAGGAAAAGGGGTTTGTTTAGAAATACCGGTTTTTTTGAAGTGTTCATTGATCCAGGTGAATATAAGGTCGAAAATCCCCAATGAAACAAAATATGTTTCCTTGCTAATCTTTGTTGTCTGAGAAACATATATTTCAGTATTACTGCGTACTGGTAACTGATGCTTCTTTTTGCGAAAAATTGCACCAGATCTATAAAACCATTTAAAGTGTGTTGTAAATGAAGTATTACTTGCTGGGAGTCAAGGTATTTCTCCACTAAAGTAAACTGATAAGTGGTAGACATTATTTTAATTTTTTCGATTTAATAGCAGAACAGTTTTTAATTCTTCAAGATATTAAGATATTAAAATGATTTTATCGCAGAATAATAGCTGGAATGAAAAGTTCCAATCTAGATGACCCTCTCATTGATCTTGCTATTTTTCATTTTCCATTGTGGATGATGATGATAATAATAATAATAATAATAATAATAATAATAATAATAATAATAATAATAATAATAATAATAATAACAAGGAGGAACTCAACGAGGAATACAAAGTACAAGAGAGGGACTAACAACACAATAGAAGATGAAAATAGAGGCTTAAGGCCAAAGCACATAAGATCCAACGGTACATGAACAGGAATAAGGGATACCAACAGAACAAAACTATTCGAAACTAACCAGAAAAGACTATACAGCCAACTAAGAGGGGAAGACAACCACCAAGAAATTCCTGAAGCCGAACCAAGTAAGAGAGACTGGGAAAACATATGGAGCAATCCAGTATCACACAACAAACAAGCAACATGGCTCCAGGAAGTCAAGGAAGAAGAAACAGGGAGAATAAAACAAAGATTCACAGAGATCACGACAGACACAGTCAGACACCAATTAAAGCAAATGCAAACTGGAAAGCCCCAGGTCCCGATGAAATCCATGGATACTGGCAAAAAACAAAACTTCAAGGCCTACACCCACGAATAGCAGAACAACTCCAGCATTGTATCTCAAATCACCATGCACCAAATGGATGACCACAGGAAGGACATCCTTAGTACAAAAAGACAAGGGTAAGGGAAATATAGCCAGTAACTACTGGCCTATCACCTGCTAGCAATAATGTGGAAGTTACTAACAGGTATCATCAGTGAAAGGGCTATACAACTACCTAGAGGAGTCAAACACCATCCCACCAACAGAAAGGCTGCAGAAGGAAGTGTAGGGGCAACAAAAGACCAGCTCCTGATAGACAAATGGTAATGAAGAACAGTGAGAGAAGGAAAACCAACCTAAAGCATGGCATGGATAGACTATAAGAAAGCCTTCGACATGATCCACACACATGGCTAATAGGAATGCCTGAAATGTATGGGGCAGAGGAAAACACCATCAGCTTCCTCAAAAACACAATGCGAGACTGGAATACAATACTTACAAGCTCTGGAATAAGACTAGCAGAGGTTAATATCAGGAGAGGGATCTTCCAGGGAGACTCACTGTCCCACTACACCCTACAGAAGATGGATGCCGGGTACCAACTCAGAAAAGAGGCAACAGAATTAACCATCTGATGTTCATGGACGACATCAAGCTGTATGGTAAGAGCATCAAGGAAATAGATACCTTAATCCAGACTGTAAGGATTGTATCTGGGGACATCAGGATGGAGTTTGGAATAGAAAAATGCGCCTTAGTCAACATACGGGAAAGGGCAAAGTAACAAGAACTGAAGGGATAAAGCTACCAGATGGGAGCAACATCAAACACATAGATGAGTTTGGATACAAATACCTGGGAATAATGGAAGGAGGGGATATAAAACACCAAGAGATGAAGGACACGATCAGGGAAAGAATATATGCAGAGACTCAAGGCGATACTCAAGTCAAAACTCAACGCCGGAAATATGATAAAAGCCATAAACACATGGGCAGTGCCAGTAATCAGATACAGCGCAGGAATAGTGGAATGGATGAAGGCAGAACTCCGCAGCATAGATAAAAAAAACAGGAAACAAATGACAATACACAAAGCACTACACCCAAGAGCAAATACGGACAGACTATACATAACACGAAAGGAAGGAGGGAGAGGACTACTTAGCATAGAGGACTGCGTCAACATCGAGAACAGAGCACTGGGGCAATATCTGAAAACCAGTGAAGACGAGTGGCTAAAGAGTGCATGGGAAGAAGGACTAATAAAAGTAGACGAAGACCCAGAAATATACAGAGACAGGAGAATGACAGACAGAAACAGAGGACTGGCACAACAAACCAATGCACGGACAATACATGAGGACAGACTAAAGAACTAGCCAGCGATGACACGTGGCAATGGCTACAGAGGGAGAGCTAAAGAAGGAAACTGAAGGAATGATAACAGCGGCACAAGATCAGGCCCTAAGAACCAGACATGTTTAAAGAACGATAGACGGAAATAACATCTCTCCCATATGTAGGAAGTGCAATACGAAAAATGAAACCATAAACCACATAGCAAGCGAATGACCGGCACTTGCACAGACCAGTACAAAAAGAGGCATGATTCAGTAGCAAAAGCCCTCCACTGGAGCCTGTGCAAGAAACATCAGCTACCTTGCAGTAATAAGTGGTACGAACACCAACCTGAAGGAGTGATAGAAAACGATCAGGCAAAGATCCTCTGGGACTATGGTATCAGAACAGATAGGGTGATACGTGCAAATAGACCAGACGTGACGTTGATTGACAAAGTCAAGAAAGAAAGTATCACTCATTGATGTCGCAATACCATGGGAGACCAGAGTTGAAGAGAAAGAGAGAGGGAAAAAATGGATAAGTATCAAGATCTGAAAATAGAAATAAGAAGGATATGGGATATGCCAGTGGAAATCGTACCCATAATCATAGGAGCACTAGGCACGATCCCAAGATCCCTGAAAAGGAATCAAGAGAAAAACTAGAGGCTGAAGTAGCTCCAGGACTCATGCAGAAGAGTGTGATCCTAGAAACGGCGCACATAGTAAGAAAAGTGATGGACTCCTATGGAGGCAGGATGCAATCCGGAACCCCACACTATAAATACCACCCAGTCGAATTGGAAGGACTGATAGAGCAAAAAAAAAAAAAAAAAAAAATAATAATAAAAATTGTATTATTATTATTATTAAACAGTTTGAAACGAAACCCAGCAGAGCATAGTTTATAGAATATAATCCACACCCCCAGTCGCCAACACCCCCCTCCCCCCTTCCTCCACCAGCCCTGTAAGTTCGCCAGTTGCATGTAAATCATGCGTCTCATCTTGTGATGTTCTGCATGAAACCATACCAGACGGACGGCAAGAAACAAGACATACAGACAGACAGTCACACTGTCTCTAAAACGGCGGTGGTCGCCCCTGGGACGCCGATTAAGGCCAAAGGTAGACATAATGGCCGCCATCATGTCTTTTATCTCTCTTGTTATTTTCGGCCACGCGACGTCAGTATTTCCACTTCTGTGGAATGTCTCTTTGGTTGAAGGATTTGTTCTTCAACTAGGGACTCTTGTTGGAAGGAAGGTAGGTTGTTTTCATTTTCAAGTCGTTCTGGAATGTCTCTTGTTGAGTCTTGATGGAAGGAAGTTTATTTTATTAAGTCGTTCAGAAATGTCTCTTGTTGGACCGAAGGTTTTTTTTTTTTTTTTTTTTTTTTTGTTTTGTCATTCAAAAGTCTCTTGTTGGAAGAAAGATGATTGTTTTCATTAGTTCGTTCAAAAATGTCACTTATCGAGTCTCTTGTTGAAGGAATTTTTTTTAAAGTCGTTCATTATTGCCTCGCATTGAACTGTATGTTGAATCTCTTGTTAGAAGGAAGGTCGTTTTTGTAAGTCGTCCGGAAAGTCCCTTGTACCGTATGTTAAGTTTATTGTTTGAAGGACGGTTATTTTGTTTTGAAGTCGTTCAGGAATGTCTCTTATTGAGTCGTACCTCTTCTGTTGAGGGATTTGTTCTTCCCTTGGGGCGGAGGAGGAGATGTTTTTCACCTCTTCGATATTCTTGTTGGAATGAAGGTTTTTCTGTTTGTAAGTCGTTCAGGAATATCTCTTATTTGTTCTTCTTTTGTTCTTTTTTTCAAGTCGTTCAAGAATGTGTCTTGTTGAATCATATGTCGAGTCTCTTGTTGCATTTTTATTTTTTTTATTTTTAGTCGATCAGGAATGTCTCTTGCTGAATCGGGTCTAGAGTCTTTTGTTGGAAAGAAGTTTTTTTTTCTAAATCGTTCAGGAATGTCTCTTGTTGGAGGCAAAATGTCCTCTTCGCTCAAGATTGTTAATTTGTTAAGAGATAATACGCCAGTCTCATGAAGAAATGCATTTGCTTAATCATCAACCAAATGATTTACGAACCCACTCTCTCTCTCTCTCTCTCTCTCTCTCTCTCTCTCTCTCTCTCTCTCTCTCTCTCTCTCTCGTGATCATGTTAACGACTGACACATAGGAATGTTGCTGAAGAATGGCCATTGTTGATTCAGTTTCACTTTGAATGCGGAATACTGTAGGTATTGTTTTCGTTATTTATCCTTGAATAACGCTGGTAGTTATTAAGATGGTTTAGAAAAAAAAACAGGTTTTCCAATAAATAAAACTAAAATCATGTGAGAAAACACTTTGTGTTACTCAAACTTAACTGGTATAAAGAACGTGTTATCGCTGATAATAGATATATCACAGAATAAACATTCCAAAAGAGTGACTCGGTGGCTTGGCACACCTCAGATTTAAAAAATAAATAGAAAAATAATAATAATAATAATATATAATAATAATAATAAGAAGAAGAAGAAGAAGAAGAAGAAGAAGAAGAAGAAGAAGAAAGAAGAAGAAGAATGTAAAGGAATCCACAATGATTTTGTAAAAATGTATTAAAGATTATACGTATATATATATATATATATATATAGATTATAGATAATCTAATAACAACTTACCATTATTATAATTATCTATGATATAATATTATATAGAATAGAGATATTATATTATATATACATATATATATAAAATATACAGAATGATTTTACAATATGGTATATATTACTTATATATATATATATATATATATTAAATATATATATATTAGAATATATATATATATATAAATTATATATATATATAATATTATATATAATATATAATATTAACCTACTATATATATATATTATACATTATATATGTATTATGTAAGTATATATATAGAATATATAATATATATAATGTTATATATATATATATATATATACTAGATATATATTATATATATATATAATTATATTAATAATAATGCATTAATATATATTCACCAAACTTAATCATTGGTAGAGAATTCTTTCAGAGTTTTATCGACCCCATTGATGAATTAATAATAATAGTAATATAAAATAATAAATAATAACAATAATAATAAATAATAATAAATAGATGAATAAAAATAGTAAAAGGAGAAAAAGAGCCCCAAGGCATAAAGAGCCTGATATGTAGTACGAGCGTGCGTGCATGCATACTGAAAATGGGTTGGGCAATTCAAACAGTCTTTAAAAAGCACTCGAGAGCGACTGCTCAGCTCGTGCCGACAAAAGAACCGTAATTTCCCAGAAAGATATTTCTTTTCAAACACGGAATATCGAGTCTGCGTTCATTTGAGCCGTTACTCTCTGCACCAAACGCTGTTATTAACCCTTTGAGTATGTGCGGCGGTTATTTTCTTTTAGTTTTTGCCTTTATGTGTGCGTTGTTTTTTTTTTCTTTATTTCATGGAAATTATTACTATGTAAACTCGGGCTCAAAAGCTGGCTTGTTAAGTCCGCAACGCCAGCAGCTGACTGTTGTTTTGGGTGGGTGGGTGGGTGGGGTGGGGGTGGGGTTTGGGTGGGGGCTTTTTTGGAAAAAAAAGGTGGTGGGGGTAATGCATATTGCATTGCTCAGTGGTATTGCCGTAGGGCGTTGTGGCGTTTAAAGTGAAATAGTGCTTAAGCCTAGTTTATAGGCCTATTGCCAAATTCCTCTGTTCATTGATGGTTGTACCTTTACGTAAGTTTTCATAATAGAGTTATCTTAGCTAAATTTGCATACAATGATAACAAGAAATAGCGTAAAAATTTTAGAATTGAAAATACTTTCGAAAAGGTAATAGGTCCCAAATTTCCTCCTGGATAGATATAATTGATAGAATATAGAAATTAGGCTAAAGGCCAAGTGCTGGAACCTATGAGATCATTCAGCGCTGAAACAGAAATTTCTATATTCTATCAATTATATCTATCCAGGAGAAAATTTGGGACTATATATATATACATATATATATAATATATATATATACATATACTACATATATATATATATATATATACATATATATATATATATATACATATATATATACATATATATATACAATATATATATATATATATATATAAATACTATATACATATATATATGATATATATATATATATATATATATATATATGTATATATATATATATATATATATATATATATATATATATATATATATATAATACATACATCGCATGCATATATTATATTGTTGATCGCTGAAAGGCCAAAGAACGAATCCTCTACAGATTACTAAATCCTGCAAATGTTGCAGCGAGCAGCTGGCTCATACGAGAGTAATACAAACGTTATGATTGCAGTGCAGAGTAAATAAACCAAGCGTACCATAACCTTTACTTTATAGGGAAATTTGTTCCTGAATTCTCTCCATTGGTTTGATTACTCATTTTTTTATCCGAAGCATTTAATTTTCGCGGAGGTAATTTCCTAGATTGGCTTTTGGCTTGGCTACTCTCCGTCCGTCAGAGCCTCATGAATGTTAATGGCATGAAAACATAATGAAAATAACCGCCGCTTTACTTCAAAGAGCATAAGCAAATACTACGGAGGTTCGGAAGGCGCTACTTTCGGCCGACTTCGACTGGAATGGAAGTTAATAATAAAAGCGAGTGATGCCTGCCTTATCATTATGTAAGCACCGTGATGACAACAAGCACTCAAGGCGCCGTGTTTGCTTTGTTTTGAACTTGTTTCGACAATGTCTCGCGTGTGGATGGGTAATTTCTTTAGCGCAGAAACGTCAGGCTGGTTCGGACTCGCATAAGTCTACGGCTTCCAATACCCACATTTCACGGGACATACACGCCCGTGTCACACCACCAGAAAGAACTGGTTGAGTTTGAAAAACTGTCCACTTTTTTAAAGGAGCAAGAACCACAACAACAACGAGAGAGAGAGAGAGAGAGAGAGAGAGAGAGAGAATAAGGATTGGCCATTTTTATTTTGTAACAAGTTTTCACTTGCAATTTTGTTAAATTTCCCTGTTTTCTGCAAAGACAGACAGACTGACTGAGAGAGAGAGAGAGAGAGAGAGAGAGAGAGAGAGAGAGAGAGAGAGAGAGAGACTCGGGATGAAACTAGATAGGCTGTTAACTGGTTTCCATTCAGAGAGCGAGCAATGAATGCCTTCTTGAAAAGGTTGCAAGCTGGCAAAATCTCCTTTCTTGGTTGGGCTTTAAAACTTGTCCTCCTCGGAAACATACAACAGCAACAACAATGATAAAAGAAGTTCATTATTTATGAGGGAAGGCGGAAGGCCAGAGAACAAAGAAAGATGATGTAAATACTGGGGAAAATACAAATATTTTACTTTGCTCAAAATTCAACCTATTTCATGATTGCGTTAAATGCCCGTCTGTCTGTAGATCTCTTTATGTTTATTTTGCTTAATTCACCTTGCACCTGTCTGTCTGTCTGTCTGTCTGTCTGTCTGTCTGTCTGTCTGTCTGTCTGTCTGTCTGTCTGTCTGTCTGTCTGTCTTCCTTAATTTTGTCTGTACATTTTCAACCTCTGTCAGTCTGTCTGTCTGTCAATTCGCTCGACACTCTCTCTCTCTCTCTCTCTCTCTCTGTTATTTCCCTGATTTCCTCTGTACGTTTTCAATCTCTGTCTGTCTGTGTGTATTTCTCTTAATTCTCTCGGCACTTTTTGAATCTCTCTCTCTCTCTCTCTCTCTCTCTCTCTCTCTCTCTCTCTCTCTCTCTCTCTCTCTCTCCTTCCATTCCATGCAATTTATTCTTCTTTTGATGAAACTTTCTTCTCATTTGGGAAAGCGACAGAGCGGTCTTTTGTGCTTCCTCGCATTTGTAATCCTGTGCTTTGGAGAAATATCTAAAAGAGCAGTCGTTTATTCTCTGCTCCCGAGTATTATTCTTCCCCAAATATTTTCTTTGTTCTCCGCATTATTATCTTAATTAAAAATTTTCCTTCATTTCGCGTGTTTACAGCTGCACTTGAAAGTTGACGCTGTGCGTTGCTTGACAGTTAAGATTTTCTTATTTTTTTGGCGTGAGTATATGTATACGTATATATACACACATATATACGCATATATTCTTATGTATATATATAAATTTTATGTACACAATGAATTTATATATTCATAATACACACACACACACACACACACACACACAACACACACCCACCCACACACCACACACACACACACACACATATATATATATATAAGTCATATCACATCACCTTGATCCATATACATACATCGAGCTACAAATATCCTTTAATATCTGATTCGCTCTACGGTCGGAATTAATATATTTTCAACGAATACCTGAGCGCGAAAGGTATTTGAGGGTGAAAGACGGAATAATCTATAGCCTCTGCGGTGGTCGGGTGGGTAAAAGCTTCACTGCCGTCCTGGATTTGTATGGTTTCAAGGATTCGCGCCCGGGACCTGGCAATTCTATTATCGCCTAAAAAAAATTCCCCTTCCGTTAAGCATATATGAAAATATATTAATTGCCGAGGTTAGAGCGAATTAGATATTAAAGGACATTTGTAGCTCGATATAGTATATATATATATATATATATATATATATATATATATATATATATATATATATATATATATATATATATAATATATATTTATTGCGAGACTGGATTAAATGCTCATAAAAAGGGACCATTTTTATATTGCTATATACCGATGGAGAAGTAGATTACTCATTTAAATGATGCCTCCTTATTAAAAGAAAGTTCAAGTTATTGAATTGCGTGAGGACGTAATTGTAAGCTCTCTCTCTCTCTCTCTCTCTCTCTCTCTCTCTCTCTCTCTCTCTCTCTCTCTCTCTCTCTCTCTCTCTGCGTTGTGATATTATACGCAGTTGTTTTTCATAACTAATTAGATTTTCTCTCATTTAATATTGTTCGCTTGTCCCCTATCACATATTTCCTCTGTGGATCTTGATTGCTTCTCTGCGTTTTGCCTCCTTTGTGTTTTTTGCTTGCTCAAGGCATTATGCGATTTGAAGATATCTGCATATAAATAACTGGCTTTTGAAATTAATTTAAAACAACTCTCACAATCACACGCCAATTACATATTGTATTCGTCTGGACGATTTCAGCCCCTCTGCCAATCGTTTCTTCTCGGCGCACTGTAGGCATGACTAAAGGTTCTTTGCAGCGTCCCTACGGCCCTTAGCTGCAACCTCTTTCGTCCCTTTTACTGTACCTCAATTTATATTACCTTTCTTCCATCTTGCTATCAACTCTCTCCTAACGAATGTTTTATAGTGCTAATGCGAGGTTTTCCTCCCTGTACACGTTTGTAACCTTATACTCTCAATTCTCCTTTCAGCGCCGAATGACCTAATAGGTCCCAGCACTTGGCCTTTGGCCTAAACTCCATATTTCAATAGTTCCTCAAGTCTTCGGCAGATGGCATCTTGATCTCAGTTACAAAATGCATCTTCGAAGATATGTGGCTCTGCAGCCAAAGTGAGGAACAGTTTCTTACTGATTTTCATTACTTAGAGTATTATTATTATATTATTATTATTATTATTATTATTATTATTATTATTATTATTATTATTATTATTATTATTATTATTATTATTATTGAGCTAAGGAACCTCCGTAACGAGGCTATAATATTGACATTCAAAGCCACAGTAGTGTTAAAATATGTTATTGTACAATGCATTGTACAATAATATATTTTAACACTACTGATTCTTTTTAATTGTCATTATTATTTATATTATTATTATTATTATTATTATTATTTTATTTTATTATTATATATATATATTATTATATATATATATATATATATATATATATATATATATATATATATATATATTTTTTTTTTTTTTTTTTTTTTGGCTTTATCACAGTCCTCCAATTCGACTGGGTGGTATTTATGTGTGGGGTTCCGGGTTGCATCCTGCCTCCTTAGGAGTCCATCACTTTTCTTACTATGTGCGCCGTTTCTAGGATCACACTCTTTTGCATGAGTCCTGGAGCTACTTCAGCATCTAGTTTTTCCAGATTCTTTTTCAGGGATCTTGGGATCGTGCCTAGTGCTCCTATGATTATGGGTACAATTTCTACTGGCATATCCCATATCCTTCTTATTTCTATTTTCAGGTCTTGATACTTATCCATTTTTTCCCTCTCTTTCTCTTCAACTCTGGTGTCCCATGGTATTGCGACATCAATGAGTGATACTTTCTTCTTCATTTTGTCAATCAACGTCACGTCTGGTCTGTTTGCACGTATCACCCTATCTGTTCTGATACCATAGTCCCAGAGGATCTTTGCCTGATCGTTTTCTATCACTCCTTCAGGTTGGTGCTCGTACCACCTATTACTGCAAGGTAGCTGATGTTTCTTGCACAGGCTCCAGTGGAGGGCTTTTGCTACTGAATCATGCCTCTTTTTGTACTGGTTCTGTGCAAGTGCCGGACATTCGCTTGCTATGTGGTTTATGGTTTCATTTTTCGTATTGCACTTCCTACATATGGGAGAGATGTTATTTCCGTCTATCGTTCTTTGAACATATCTGGTTCTTAGGGCCTGATCTTGTGCCGCTGTTATCATTCCTTCAGTTTCCTTCTTGAGCTCTCCCCTCTGTAACCATTGCCATGTGTCATTGCTGGCCAATTAATTTAATCTGTCTCATGTATTGTCCGTGCATTGGTTTGTTGTGCCATTCCTCTGTTCTGTTTGTCATTCTCTTGTCTCTGTATATTTCTGGGTCTTCGTCTACTTTTATCAGTCCTTCTTCCCATGCACTCTTGAGCCACTCGTCTTCACTGGTTTTCAGATATTGCCCCAGTGCTCTGTTCTCGATGTTGATACAATCCTCTATGCTTAGTAGTCCTCTCCCTCCTTCCTCTCGTGTTATGTATAGTCTGTCCGTATTTGCTCTTGGGTGTAGTGCTCTGTGTATTGTCATATGTTTCCTAGTTTTCTGGTCTATGTTGCGGAGTTCTGCCTTCGTCCATTCCACTATTCCTGCGCTGTATCTGATTACTGGCACTGCCCATGTGTTTATGGCTTTTATCATATTTCCGGCATTGAGTTTTGACTTGAGTATCGCTTTGAGTCTCTGCATATATTCTTTCCTGATCGTGTCCTTCATCTTTTGGTGTTTTATATCCCCTCCTTCCATTATTCCCAGGTATTTGTAGCCAGTCTCATCTATGTGTTTGATGTTGCTCCCATCTGGTAGCTTTATCCCTTCAGTTCTCGTTACTTTGCCTTTTTGTATGGAAGCTTTTGTCTGAAAGCCCTTTTACTGTAATTGGGT
>NC_087201.1:141043076-141050576 GCF_015104395.2 Macrobrachium nipponense
AATCGAGAAAGCAATTCACAAAGCAAAACGTAATTTTCTACCGACCCCCTCAAGACAAGACCAGAGATACACCCAACAATAAAATAAAAATTCCTCACCTGGACAGGATTAAGACGGTGACTCAGACCCTCGGAAAATCTAACCCTTTTGCATTTACTTACGCAAACACCTTAGCCAAATCCCTGATTAACGTCCAACAAAAGACATCCCACAAGGACACAGGGGTTTACGAAATCCCATGCTAGGACTGTGACCAATCTTACATAGGTTTACAGGAAAATCATTTCCCAGAGATTAATAACAACACAAACGGTCAGTTAGTAATGGACAACAGGAACACACCTTATTTTCAACCATATAAATGAAACAGTAACCATAGAATAAACTGGAATTTGTCACATATAATTTATAGCAGCAACTGCCGGCACAAGAGTCAAATGATGGAATCGGCCTTAATAAAAGAGAGGCAGGTAATGAACGTCTCAAAAGGAGCATGGGAATCAGATGTGATCGACAAGATTTCATTGAAACCAACGCTTAAGAAGATTAAAGGAAGATTATCAGCGGGGGTGACCTAAATTGACTTACCTGTGGATGGATCCCTTGGTATAAATACACCTTTTTCTGTAAACTTTTCTCATTCAATATACCTGAAGAGGGAGACAGCAGTCTCTGAAATATAGTATTTTTCTTTTTTTCTCCATATTGTTTGGTTTTGGTTTGTTTTATGGGCTCCTTTTATTAGATGGAATTCTGTTGTAACAGAACATTTTTACCAGTCATATATATATAAATATATATATATTATATATATATATATATATATATATATATATATATATAATATATATATATATATATATATATATGGATAGTACCTATATATGTGGTGTACTATTTGATAAAATCAGCCGGAGTTGAATGATGGTATCAAAATTAATGGTTTTAATTTCACTCATTAACTTCGGATTTTCATTTCTTTTTCCAGGTATGGACTTCAAAGAAACCACTGCCTTTGTTTAGTCGTTCTTTGGTGAGTACAAATGGAGTCATTTTTCACAGAAGCGCTCAAAATTCAGCAATGTTGCTTCAGGGCAGCTCCTCAACTTTATCTTCGCGAAGTGCGGATGCAAAGTTATTTCACAGACATTATATACATACTACATGTATGGTCTTTGTATGTATGTATGTGTACCTGTGTAATATGTACACTCACATAAACAAATATATATATAACATATATATATATATATATATATATATATATATATAGATATTTATATATATATATTACATTCAATATATATATACAGTGATACTATATAAAAGTATATTATATATTGCATATATTATACTGTAATATATATATATATATATATATAATACTAATTATATATTATATATATATATATATATATATATATATATATATCTATATATAATATATATAGTATATATATATATATATATTATGTAATCATAAGTGGCATACTCGAGCCACAAAGAAGCTTAATCCCTCTTATGCCACCCCAGAACAGTGCCATGATCCACTTAACATTTCCCTACTCCCCCCCCCACCCAAACTTCCCCGGCAGGGCTATGAAAACCACGAACTCGGTTGAAAATGTCACGTCAAAATGAGACTAATCTCAGGCTGCGGCATTAACAACCAACGACTTTACTAGTCGTTTTTTTTGTTCTTTTTTTTTTTTTAACTTTTTATTATTATTTTTTTTCCGTCGCGGTTGTGTCTTTGTTGCGGCGGGGAAAGAGCAAACTTCATCCCAAAATCCTCGCTTCGCGAAATAGCGTCCCGTGTCTCTGCGACGTGACGTTATCCACAGATATCATTAAAACGCAAAGAGCCCTCATAAACGGGGAGCATTTTTCATGCTCGTCCGCCATCTTTAAAAAAAGCCGCAGCGCTGTTCTCCCCGCTCCCCCTCCTCCCCAACCCCACTTCCCACGACTCCCTCCCCCAGTTCAATCTTTTGTTTTACTTCTTTCCCTCTGTGGGGGCATTATCTTGTTTTGCCTTAACATGGTCTGGGCGATTTTTTTTTAATCTCATTTTATTTTCAAACTTTTTCTCTGTATTTTTTTCGCCGTGTTTTTCTGGTGGGGGAGAGAAGGAGGGGTGGACCCTCCCACTTCCCTCCCACCTGCCGTCCCCCTTGTCCCTCCCTAGTCCTATCTTTTATTGTCTTCTAGTCGTAAAGAGGCCTTGATTTGAATTCTGATTTTTTGGGTTAACGCTCGACGAAAAGTGGGAGGAGCCGAGCGGTGCCACGCCCCTTTCTATTAAAAGGTGCGATGGAAATTGGCTCTTGCGACGAGGGCACTCGAGGGTCGTTTTGGCTTGAGCGCCGCCGCGCCGCTCGTATTATAAAGCGCTTCATGTTTTACGGAAGCTAGTCGTAACTGCTTATGTAATGAAGTTTGTAGAGAAAACGAGAAGGCTCGTCGTTTCGGCGGAGGGGATCTGCGCGTTAAGATTATAAGTGGAGGCCTTTTTTATAATCTCGATTATTCTTTTACACGGAAAGAGATAATCGGATAATCCTCAAAAGTCCCAGCCTATTACTGTATATATGCGCATTTATATTTTTTAATTATAATTTTATTACAGAAGTGCTTGATTTCGAAAAGACAAGAGATATAAATGGTATTCAGATATTATATTGGATTCAGGATATATATAATTTCACTGACATTTTTAATTATCCAGGGGAAAATATTTGTGAATTGAGCTCTACTGGTTTTACACTATGGATACTTTTGAAGCCTTGCCGAGACGCTTTGCTTTTATTTTACTATGTTTGTGATTTATATTAATTAATTCCCGGTTTTAAACTTACAATGGCTACACGCATTGCTATAAGATTATCTGAATAATGCCTTAAGGAAAATCTTCTTGGCATCTTTGAGATGTACCATAACGCAAAGATAGAGTACAAATCTACACTTTTATATGAAAATGGATGCGTGCATGTTCTAGGATAACTCTGAAACGCATGGAATAATTTCAAGCAAACTTAGTATACATTGGATTTACTACCTGGAAAAGAATACTGCAAGGGTAGGAAAAGGTAAATAATATTCGCATAGAGCGAATATTATTGGTAATATATGTAAGAAGACTAGTCCGAATTGGTTTGGATGTATGGAGAGAATGGGAGAGGGTAAATAACCTCAAGAAGGCACACAGAGAGAGAGAGAGAGAGAGAGAGAGAGAGAGTATGATTAGTAACTTATGGAAGAATAGTCTGAGTAGGCTTGGAAGCGTAGAGAGAATAGAAGGAAAATTACATCAAAAAGGAATAGGTAGAGTATGATTAGTAGCATATGTAATAGGAATAGTCTGAGTAGGTTTGGATGCGTAGAGAGAATGGGAGAAGGGCAATAACCTCACAAAGGCGTATAATTTGAGAGGTTTAGGAGGCAGGACTGTTGTAAGTGTTGAACTGATGGTGTCGTAAATGTACTAAGGAAAGAGGAAGGTCCTAAATATTTTTAAAGCACGAATGTTTAGACCTGATTAAAGAGGTGACTGACATGCTGCTATAGTAGATTCACATCAACCGTGCATTTGATGTCTAGGCCAGCCCCTTACGACGCTCCTGATTGGCTGTTGGCAAGCCAATGACAGGGCTGGAAACTCGCAGTCTCTCTCGAGAGTTCACATGAGTAGGATCTATGTTTTACCGCTCCTGAGGGATACGTCTTTCAGGAGAGGTGGAACATACACCCTGCCTATGTGAACTCTCTCGAGAGATTGTGAGTTTCCAGCCCTGCGATTGGCTGATCAACAGCCAATCAGGAGCGTCGTAAGGGACTGGCCTCGACATCAAATGCATGGTTGATGTGAATCTAGTATAGTAAGGACTTTGTATAAGGAAAAGTAATGGAATGTTTATTTTCAAGGTGTGCTGTAGCTTAATGCTCTGATTAACGGACGAATGTATCTGTTTATTGACTGAAACATACACCTCTCAGAGCAAATGATTTATCATTGAAAAATTATATATTTTAATCGGAGAGAAAGACGGTAGGGAAAACCTACTTCCTTTACGTATCTCGGACTGATGAAAAAGAAACGACTTAGAGAAAGTATGTAAAAGAGACCAAGCAATGATCCCGAAGCTTCCTTTGGAATCAGTTGACAAATTTCAGTATTTTTTTTTTAAAGTAGCATGTTGCGTTTCGTAGGTGTATCAGTTTCCCTGAAATGTTCAAAACGCTTAATGACAATAGGGAAAGGTGAGAACCTAAAGCATATTCAGGTTCAACAAACGATATTGTTAATATTTATTAATATTTTTTTGGTCTATAACAGTCATCCTATTTGACTGGGTTGTTTTTATGGTATGGGATGCATGCTGCCTCCTTAGAAGTCCATCACTTCTCACTATGCGCGCTGTTTCTAGGAGCACACGCTTCTGCAAGAGTCCTGGAGCTACTTCGGCATCTAGTTTTTCCAGGTTCCTTTTCAGGGATCTTGGGATCGTGCCTAGTGTCCCTATGATTATGGGTACAATTTCCACTGGCATATCCCATATCCTTCTTATTTATATTTTCAGGTCTTGATACTTATCAAATTTCTCTTTCTCTTCTACCCTGGTGTCCCATGGTATTGCGACATTAATGAGTGATACTTACGTCTTGATTTTGAAAATCAACGTCTCGACTGGTCTGTTGGCACGTATCATCCTGTCTGTTCTGATACCATAATTATTATTATTATTATTATTATTATTATTATTATTATTATTATTATTATTATTGTGGGTGAGCCCTATTCATAAGGAATAAGCCCATATGGGCCGTTGTCTTAAAATTCAAGCTTCCAATGAATATTGCGTTCATTAGATAAAAATAACAGAAGGCGATGGGAAACACAGAAGCAGAGATCACTTACTGCCAAAAAAAAAAATGAATGAACAAAATTAACAAGTAAAAGGAAAAAAATATGATTAAATTAGTGAAATACAAGGAGGATTGTATAAGGGTAGACAAAGCTTCATGTCATATAACTTCTATTTTGAATGTAATTAGTAAGTAGATGTTCACAGCCATCGTGTGCTTGTATCCTAGTTTCTTACCACGTCAGTGCTTTACGGAATGTTCCTCTTTAGATAAGAGTCTTCTGGCATAAAGTTAAGGCCTG
Organism: Macrobrachium nipponense; assembly: GCF_015104395.2. NCBI lineage: Eukaryota > Metazoa > Arthropoda > Malacostraca > Decapoda > Palaemonidae > Macrobrachium > Macrobrachium nipponense. The sequence goes on from NC_087201.1 coordinate 141,048,244, forward strand.
TCCTTGTACAATGAATTCGAAGTTCAGACGAAGCCCAAAGCGCAAACACCTATTAAAGAAGACAGTGAGTGGTTGGATTTGCTTATATTTTTCTAACATTTCATTTTCTCGCTTGATTTAGTTTTATTACTTCCTTGTTTACTCCGGTAGGGCATTTCGATACAGCTCAGTTCCGTGCTGCTCGTATGAACAGAGACTCTGACTTCAACTGTTATATGTTTAAGAAGTTTTAATTAACGTGTTATTTCCTACGAAAAATAGCCACAGAGAGAGAGAGAGAGAGAGAGAGAGAGAGAGAGATGAGAGAGAGAGAGAGAGAGCAGAGAGAGAGAGATTTTAGAGTTTTCAATTTACGTGTTATTTCCCATGAAAAATAGCCAGAGAGAGAGAGAGCCAGAGAGAGAGAGAGAGAGAGAGAGAGAGAGAGAGAGAGAGAGAGAGAGAGAGATTTTAGAGTTTTCAATTTACGTGTTATTTCCTATGAAAAATAGCCACAGAGAGAGAGAGAGAGAGAGAGAGAGAGAGAGAGAGAGAGAGAGAGAGAGAGAGAGAGAAGGCTATTTATCCTTTTAAAAGAGAAACGTAATTTGGTCAGGAAATCGTGGTGGTTTATTTCGAATAAAGGCAAAGACCACTAAGTGGAAAATTATGGCATCTGGCCGTGAGTAATGTCTTCTCTTCCTAAATACCTCATTACTGCCTTCCCAGAGAGTGCATGTTCGACAAAGAGCTATGTTCAGAATACATGCACATGCACATCGTCTCCTATAGTGCTTGCGTGCATCGTACGTGTGTATGATTGTGAAAATGTACAGTCAACTATTATTATTATTATTGTTATTATTATTCAGACGAACCGTATTCATATGGAACAAGCCCACAAGGCCACTGCTTGAAATTCAAGCTTCCAAAGAATATGGCGTTCATTAGGAAGAAGTCAGGGGAAGTAAAGGGAAACAGAAAGTAGTAATCTCACCTATTAAAAAAAAAATAAATTAATAGAGATGAAAACATATTAAAATGCAGAGATTAGTATTAGGGTCGTCATTCATTGCATCTTCGCTTGAACCTTTGAAGTTCAAATTTCACGATATCCTCAGGGAGGCTGTTCCACCCAGGTCCAATGGGTGAGGAATAGACAAGGAATAAAGGGACCGCTGGAACTAATTCGTTCTACAGCGAGGCACAATTACTGTGTATTTGTGCAGCTGTTCAGCAAATCTAGCCGCTCTCGGCAGGAAAAAGGGGACCAGTTGTAAATGTTAAAGATCTCTGTTAAAATACAACTTATGAAAAATTTATTGACTGCTAATATTAGGACACAGAAACCTACCACCACGAACCACTCCTATCTAAAAGAGATAAATCTCTGGCAGAAGCAGACATCTACACCGGAGAACAGTATTCTAGTTTCATTGAGTCACTTATTAGTGGTTTGCAGGAGGCCAGTGTTGACGCTATGTTTCAGTCTCCTTTCAGAAAATATTTTTCCATTTCCATTTGTAATTCAATAGAGGCGAGTCGCTTCCTTCAGTGAAAAGCTTGTCCTCTGGTCACCATACGTCTTCCGAGGCAATTTTTAAAATGCTTGTTTCAGACAAAAAATTCAAATTTCTTGAGTTTTCGAAGTCAGTACCAAGCAAAGATTGGAGCTCGGAATAATTTATTGAACGCTAATGCTCTTATTTTCTGCTAGGGAACTTATTCCAAGCCTCTTATATAAGCTCCTCAATAATGCGTAGCTTTTGACTTTTTGAAAGAAAGCAGGCAACACATACGCACATGAAACATAGAAGCAGAGATTTCATTTAGAGCAAGTCAGTCGCACCTTTTAAGTCATTGGAAGAATTTTAAAGACATTTTAAACATTTATCATTTGGCGACAGAAAACTGATTAATTTAAAACTCTCCTCCTCCTCCTCCTCCTCCTCCTCCTCCTCCTCCTCCTCCTCTCTACCCTACTCCTAAGAGATTTGGGGAGCTACCCCTCACATCCCCTCCCCCGAGAAAAATAATGGAGACAGTAAATAAAGACATGACAGAGTGAGCATGTGCAGTTACAATCATCGTATGAATGACATAGATGGAGGTGCGTGATACATAATAGGTGTCATTTACCAGCTGTACAATACCGGATATATCCTCAGTCATCCAAGACTATAACAGAATAAATTTTCCGATATTGAAGGCGTGCAATAAAGAATCTATCTTTATCTCTCAGTATGGAATATATCTTCGGTTATCAAGAATATGTATCCTTTGTTGTCGTGGTTGATATGGATTGCTATTTATATTTTCATAACACTGTATTACTCGATATAGCATCAGTCATC
>NC_087201.1:141063076-141075576 GCF_015104395.2 Macrobrachium nipponense
ATATTGTGATTTTCAGGTCAAAAAGGTGCTGAATGTATAATACGAATGTGTGAGGGTGTGTACTACACATACCATGTTTCAGTTCGTTCGCTGTCCGTATACTTGTTAATGATATTGTGCATCTGTGCTCTATCGTCCTCTTTTCATTCATGCACAGAAAACAAAACTCAGAGAGAGAGAGAGAGAGAGAGAGAGAGAGAGAGAGAGAGAGAGAGAGAGAGAGAGAGGTGTTGCGTAGGGGTGGGGGGCGGTGCCAGTATTCCTGTGGCACAAACCAAACGCGACTTTCCAAAATACCACAGTGAGAGAGAAAGAGACAGAGAGAGAATAAAAACTAAGGCGAGAGTGGAAATTACTCAGGAGAGAGAGAGAGAGGAGAGAAGAGCGGAAAGTTACCTCAAGAGAGAGAGAGAGAGAGAGAGAGAGAGAGAGAGGAAGTTACTCACAGATGAGAGAGAGAGAGAGAGAGAGAGAGAGAGAGAGTGGAAGTTACTCAGAGAGAGAGAGAGAGAGAGAGAGAGAGAGTGGAAGTTACTCAGAGAGAGAGAGAGAGGAAGTTACTCACAGAGAGAGAGAGAGAGAGAGAGAGAGAGCCTTACAGAGCCTTACAGTAGGTTCGGGTTGCCCCAGGTCCCTCAGTGTGAGGCACCTCTAATGTCTACCAGAGAGTTGCGTAGTACATCTTCCGGTATATTTTGCATCTTCAATCTTGGATGGTCTGGGATGCAGTTTAGATATTTGTCGAGCTTATTCTTAAACACATCTACGCTCACTCCTGATATATTCCTCAGATGAGCTGGCAACGCATTGAATAGACGCTGCATTATCGATGCTGGTGCGTAGTGGATTAATGTCCGTGTGCTTTCCTTATTTTTCCTGGTATGTTTTGGGCACTATTAATCTACCTCTGCTTGCTCTTTCTGATATTTTTAGTTCCATGATATTTTCTTGTTTTATTCCTTCTTATCTGTTCCATGCCTGAATATCATGTAGCGTTCTCTTCTCCTTTCTAGACTATATAATTTTAATGATGTAGTCTTTCCCAGTAGTCAAGGTCCTTAACTTCTTCTTCTAGCTAAAGGACCTAGTAAAACACTACTACTTTTTATGGGACCTATGTACACTCTCTATTTGTGCAATATCCTTTTGATAGTGTGGGTACCATATCATATTGCAATATTCAAGTGGACTACGAACATATGTTTTATAAAGCATAATCATGTGTTCAGCTTTTCTTGTTTTGAAGTGCCGTAACAACATTCCCATTTTTGCTTTACATTTTGCCAAAAGAATTGCTATTTGATCATTGCATAACATGTTCCTATTCATCATCACACCAAGGTCTTTAACTGCTTCCTTATTTGTGATTGTCTCATTATTAGGTCCCCTATATGCATATAGCTTTCCTTCTCTGTCTCCATAATTTATTGATTCAAATTTATCAGAGTTAAATACCATCCTATTTTCCTCTGCCCAATCATATACTTTGTTAAGGTCTCTTTGTAGAGCGTTCCTATCTTCATCACAAATAATTTCTCTACTTATTCTTGTGTCATCAGCGAAACTACTCACTACCGAATCCTTAACATTACTGTCTATGTCTTCAATCATAATAAACAAACAGTATTGCAGCTAACACCATACCTTGTGGCACACCGGATATTACCTTGGTTTCATCCGATTTCTCATCGTTTGCAATAACTATCTGTTTTCTGTTGTGTAAAAATTCTTTTAACCATCTTCCTATTTTATCTACGATTTTGTGTTTTCTAATTTTCTTTGCTAATATATTATGGTCTACTTTGTCAAAAGCTTTTGCAAAGTCTAGATAAACCACATCTGTTTCATTTCCGCTTTTCATATTTTTGAATATGTTCTCACGGTGGACTAACAGTTGGGTTTGTGTACTTTTTCCGGGTACGAAAACCCAAGTGTTGTCCTATATTAAACAAATTATTTTTTATTAAATGTTTCATAATATTTTTCTTCATTACCCTTTCATACACTTTCATAATATGTATGTTAGACTCACAGGCCTATAATTACTTGCCTCAAGTCTTGATCCACTTTGAAAGTAGGGGTGATATATGCTAATTTGGTGCTCAATCATAAATCTTGCCTGTATCTACACTTTGTCTTAATAATATTGCAAGTGGCTTTGCGATAGAATGAACTACTTTCTTAACAAAATAGCAGGATACCATGTCAGGCCCTGCAGCAGCTCCATTTTTAATTTCATTAATTGCCTGCACATATCAGCTTCATTAATTTCTATGTCAGCTAAATATTCACTATTTTCGTCCCTTACTTCTATATCATTATCTTCATTATCTATTCTAGGGGTGAATTCTCTATATCGTTTCTGCCAGTATGTTGCAAATTTCCTTTTTTCATTCGTTAATCTCCCTTCAATTCTCAGAGGGCCTATTTCTATTCTTCTTTTATTCATCTTCTTCGCATATGAGTATAATAGTTGGGGTTTTGCTTGATATTTTAATAGGGTTTTTTTGTTCTTCCAATTCCCGTTTTTCATTTTCTTTTGATTGTATAATCTTCTGTTCTGCATTTTCTATCTTACTTTTTAGTTTCTATAACTTTCCATGCATTTTTTTCTTTTGCAAGACCTTTTTTTCCACTTTCTGATTTTCTGGAACAAGATCCTTCTGTCTCTTGGTATGCATGAATGATGTTTCTTACTTTTCTTCTTCGGTATTTATCCACTATTTTCTCTAATATTTTATATAATATCTCCGTATTTACCCTTATGTCATCGCTTACGAAAATGTTATCCCAATCTTTGTTTAATTCTTCATTTATTTCTGACCATTTTATATTTTTACTGTAGAAGTTGTATTTTCCATATCCTTCCCACTTTTTCATTTCTTGCTTATCTCTGTTTTCACTTGCTTTGGAATGAACTGTTAATTCTATGACATTATGGTCTGAAATACTCGCATTATAAACTATTATTTCTTTAACATAATTCACCTCGTTCACAAATACTAGGTCTAAAGTATTTTCCTTTCTTGTTGGCAGGTGATTTATTTGTTGGGATGTTGTATTCTAGTAGCATATCTAATAGCTTTTTGAATTGCCTCTTATCTTCTGCACTACATTACTCTCTTTTTTATATGTATAAGTACATCCACAATCTCCTATTCGTTCTTTCCATTCTACGAAAGGAAAGTTGAAGTCACCAGATAGGAGAATAGTCCAGTCCTTGTGATTTCTACATATATCATCCAATTTTTTCAATTATTAAGTCAAACTCTTTAGTATTAGGAGGTCTATATATTACTATGTTCATTAATTTTTCAGATTCAAATTCTACCGCTATTAGTTCACATTCTGAGTTACTATATTTCTCATATATTTTTCCTTGTTTTTTGTCTTTCCCATATATTGCGGTTCCCCCTTGATTCCTATTTTTTCTATCTGATCTATAAGTTTGGAACCCTTTTTATTTGATCATCAATTCCCAGTCTCTTGGGAATACCAGGTTTAACTTATATTCATTATATCTATTTTCTTTTCATTTGGGTTAGTTCTTCTAAGTACTCTATTTTTCTTTTTGAGTTACTCGTAACTAAACCCTGCGCATTCATCACTATGATGGTTTGCGTGTTTTCTCCTTCATTTAATATTGGTAGTAATAAGGATTTTCCCATGTGTCTTTCCTGTTCTGGTATGTTGTTTTCATTTCCAGAAATTCTGACATTAAAAAATCCAACTTTTCCATAATATTTGATCTTCCTTCATCATAATTATTCATTTTGTGTCTGAAATCTGCAATTTTCTCCGTAATCTGCAATATCCTCTTGCATAATAAATACAGTTATTATCCCTTGAGTAGAATTTTGGAGGCTGATGCATTGAAATTTTTTTGCTGACATCTCTGCATATCTCATTGGTGGTTTGCTTTTCTCTTTACCTGATATTCTTGATTCTCTCTTTATTTGTTTCTTTCTTATTTTGGATTTTATTACTTGGTTGGTTATTTATTTGATTATGATTCATGGCTACAGGGTGCATATATTTGCATTTTTTGTCGAACTTACATCCTTTCCTTCTTTTAGGTTTTTTGCATATTTTTGGATGCAGATCTCTGCAATCATCCCCATATCCATCTAGGTATGCACATTTACCATATATTTCATAGTTGTGACATACCATTAGGATGTTTTTTGTAGTGACATCTTTCTCCAAATCTGCAATTCCCTCTTTTCAAAAGGTTGCAGATTTTGTCTCTTGTCTATTTTTTCCTCTTTCCCGTCATTGTGTAGATCTGGGTAGAGCCTCTTCGGGATTTGCTTTTCTGTTGCCATATCGTAATTTATTTCTTCGTAGGTATGCTGCTTTATTGCCTCATATGTAGTATCAATGAGTATCTCTGCATCCATACTTTTATCTTGTTCTTTGTTTTCCTTATTTTTTTCTGTCATTTCATTTTTGTTTACTTCTCTTCCGTTTTCCTCTTCTTCTTCTTCTTCTTCTTCTTTTCTCTTCCTCTTCTTCTTCATCCTCAACTATTTGTACATTCAATCTTGATTTAATAACATTGTCTATCATGATAGACATGTTGAACAAAAAATTCTTGTATCTTTTCTCATATCTTGTATTACCTCAGCACACTGTGGATGTGCATGCAGCACATTTTCTGATTAGTTTTGTGGATTGACTATGCTATACCAAACCTTACACAGTTTGCATGCTTTTGGCATTCTTTTTCCTAATGCGTCAATTAGGATATTCACAAGATTCACCTTATTCATTTTCTTTCGTCGGAATATGTTGGTTTATGTATATTTTCTTTATGAGTCTCTTGACCACTTGGATTTTATTTGGAACTTCTTCAATTATTTTCAAGATGTTTTCATTAGATTTGTTCCAGTTTGAAGGATTATATCCTTCTAATATATCTATGAATGCTTTTTGTATCTTTTTGGGTTAGGACTGTTGCTGATTTCATAGAAGAGAAATGCCAGTTCCCTTCCTGCTACCTCATCGTATTGCGAATCTGCTAAACACGCTAAATTACGCCATCTCCTCCCGCAGTTGGGAACTTACTGCCATCTTGTTCTAATTTACAGTATTACACTTGATAAACTAACTAGAAGACGCTTTATCCTACTATTTTCACACTAATCTTATCACCGATAGTTCACGAACACTTCTAGATATTTCTCAAATTCTAGTCGTATGTTAAACTTGTGATATCTGTTGATTAATCTATTTCACGGCGGGAACGTCTCACCAAGCAAGATGGCTACTACTACTACGAGAGAGAGGAGAGAGAGAGAGAGAGAGAGAGAGAGAGAGAAGTTACTCAGAGAGAGAGAGAGAGAGAGAGAGAGAGAGTGGAAGTTTACTCAGGAAGAGAGAGAGAGAGGAGAGAGAGAGATCCGAGAGAGAGAGAGAGAGAGAGAGAGCGCTCACCTTACCTTACTTACCTTACATCTTGTTCGGGTTGCCCCCCAGGTCCTTCAGTGTGAGGCAGCCTCTAATGTGTCTACCAGAGAGTTGCTAGTACATCTTCCGGTATATTTTGCATCTTCCAATCTTGGATGGTCTGGGATGCAGCCGAGATATTTGTCGAGCTTATTCTTAAACACATATATCGCTCACTCCTGATATATTCCTCAGATGCTGGTGCGTAGTGGATTAATGTCCTGTGTGCTTTCCTTATTTTTCCTGGTATAGTTTTGGGCACTATTAATCTACCTCTGCTTGCTCTTCTGATATTTTTAGCTCCATGATGTTTTCAGCTATTCCTTCTATCTGTTTCCATGCCTGAATTATCATGTAGCGTTCTCTTCTCCTTTCTAGACTATATAATTTTAATGATTGTAATCTTTCCCAGTAGTCAAGGTCCTTAACATCTTCTATTCTAGCTGTAAAGGACCTTTGTACAACATCTCTATTTGTGCAATACCCTTTTGATAGTGTGGGTACCATATCATATTGCATATTCAAGTTGACTACGAACATATGTTTTTATAAAGCATAAATCATGTGTTCAGCTTTTCTTGTTTTGAAGTGCCGTAACAACATTATTCCCATTTTGCTTTACATTTTGCCAATAGAATTGCTATTTGATCATTGCATAACATGTTCCTATTCATCATCACACCAAGGTCTTTAACTGCTTCTTTATTTGGCATTGTTCTCATTATTAGGTCCCCTATATGCATATAGCTTTCCTTCTCTGTCTCCATAATTTATTGATTCAAATTTATCAGAGTTAAAATACCATCCATATAGTACTTTGTTAAGGTCTCTTTGTAGCGCGTTCCTATCTTCATCACAAGTAATTTCTCTACTTATTCTTGTGTCATCGGCGAAACTACTCACTACCGAGTCCTTAACATTACTGTCTATGTCTGCAATCATAATAACAACAATATTGCAGCTAACACCGTACCTTGTGGCACACCGGATATTACCTCTGCTTCCACCGATTTCTCTATCGTTTGCAATAACTATCTGTTTTCCATTGTGTAAAAATTCTTTTAACCATCTTCCTCCTTTATCCTCGATATTGTGTTTTCTAATTTTCTTCGCTAATATATTATGTCTACCTTGTCAAAAGCTTTTGCAAAGTCTAGATAAACCACAACTGTTTCATTTCAGCTTTTCATATTTTTGTATATGTTCTTACGGTGGAAACTAACATTTGGGCTTGTGTACTTTTTCCGGTTACAAAACCATGTTTGTTTTCCTATATTAAACAAATTATTTTTTATTAATGTTTCATAATATTTTTCTTCATTACCCTTTCACACACTTTCATAATATGTGATGTTAGACTCACAAGCCTATAATTACTTGCCTCTAGTCTTGATCCACTTTTGAAAGAAAATAGGGGTAATATATGCTAATTTGTGCCTGTATCTACACTTTGTCTTAATAATATTGCAAGTGGCTTTGCGATAGAATGAACTACTTTCTTTAACAAAATAGCAGGAACACCATCAGGACCTGCAGCAGCTCCATTTTTAATTTCATTAATAGCCTGCACAATATCAGCTTCATTAATATCTATGTCAGCTAAATATTCACTATTTTCGTCCCTTACTTCTGTATCATTATCTTCATTATCAATTCTAGGGGTGAATTCTCTCTTATATCGTTCTGCCAATATGTTGCATATTTCCTTTTTTCATTCGTTAATCTCCCTTCAATTCTTTAGAGGTCCTATTTCTATTCTTCTTTTATTCATCTTTTTGCATACGAGTATAATAGTTTGGGGTTTTGCTTGATATTTACTAGGGTTTTTTCTTCCAAGTCCCGTTTTTCATTTTCTTTTGATTGTATAATCTTTTGTTCTGCATTTTCTATCTTTTTAGTTCTATAACTTTCCATGCATTTTTTTCATTTGCAAGGCCTTTTTTCCACTTTCTGATTTTCTGGAACAAGATCCTTCTGTCTCTTGGTATGCATGACTGATGTTTACTTTTCTTCTTCGGTATATATTTTTCCACTATTTTCTCTATTTTATATAGTATCTCCGTATTTACCCTTATGTCATCACTTACGAAAATGTTATCCCAATCTTTGTTTAATTCTTCATTTATTTCTGACCATTTTATATTTTTACTGGAGAAGTAGTATTTTCCATATCCTTCCCACTTTTTCATTTCTTGCTTATCTCTGTTTTCACTTGCTTTGGAATGGACTCTTAATTCTATGACATTATGGTCTGAAATACTCGCATTATAAACTATTATTTCTTTAACATAATTCACCTCGTTCACAAATACTAGGTGTAAAGTATTTTCCTTTCTTGTTGGCAGGTGATTTATTTGTTGAATGTTGTATTCTAGTAGCATATTACTAATAGCTTTTCGAATTGCCTCTTATCTTCTGCACTACTATACTCTCTTTTTTATATGTATGAAATACAACCACAATCTCCTATTCGTTCTTTCCCAGTCCTACGAAAGGAAAGTTAAAAGTCTCCAGATAGGAGAATAGTCCAGTCCTTGTGATTTCTACATAAAAAATGACGGAGAGAGTGTAAGCTCCCAGAGAGAGAGAGAAAGATAGAGAGAGAAGAAGAAGAGAGAAGAGAGGGGGGGGGGGGGGGGGGGGGGGGAGGGGGGGGGGGCGGGTGAGAGAGGGGGGGGGTGGGGAGAGAATGGGGAAAAAAAGACGGGGAGAGAGAGAGAGAACTACAAAAGAAAAAGACGGAGAGAGAGAGGAGAGAGACAGAGAGAGAGAGAGAGTAGAGAGAGAGAGAGATATGCAGGCAGCATCTCTGATTCAGAGGAAACGCAATAAGCCATGCTGAGATCTGCCACGCAGGTGTCTTTCACAAATCTCCCTTAAAGAGATCATCCCGAAATGTTATCTTGAACTTCCTGCGGCTTCACCTGCATGCAGTCAATTTCGGCGGCTGCGAGAAAGATTGGAATATATATAATATATATATATATATATATATATATATATATATATATATATATATATATATATATATAAACAGAGAGAGAGAGAGAGAGAGAGAGAGAGAGAGAGAGAGAGAGAGAGATTTTGGTGTAAACAAAGATAAACAAAGAACTGAGACAAGGAGGGATAAGAAAGAATTTCTGCGGCTGCGAGAAAGATTGGAAAAGGATATAGAGAGGATGAGAGAGAGAGAGAGAGAGAGAGAGACGAGAGGGGAGAGGAGAGGAAGAGAGAGAGAGAGAGAGAGAGGCAGGATGAAGTATTGGAGATAGAGGAAGAAACAGATAAGAAGAACAATGACAAGGAAGGATAAGAAGAGGAAATTAGTAGATGGACAGTGAAGGGACGAGAATGATAAAAGAAAAATAGATGGGGATAAAAAGATTAGAACTAGGATGCAAAACAAGATGGAAGGAAACGAATAGAAAGGAAGTAAAACAAGGAATGAAAGAAAAAGGTGGTGGAAGGAAGGAGAGGAGATTGATAGAAGGATGGAATAGGGATAAAAAGGAGAGCAGGAAGATTTTGAGAAGATTGGAAGAATATTAAGAAAAGGGCGAAGATAATGGATAGAGGAAATTAGAAAGATGAAAAATGGAAAGAATACGTGGGACGGGAAGCCAAATAAACGGAAATATTATATGTGGAAAGATTGGAAAGGTGATATGGAATGGAAATATTAAACTAAAAAGAATAGACTTGGAAATAAAAGTGAGAAAGGGGATGGAAAAGATAAGCTTAGAAACTGGAAGAAATGAAAAATGGCGAATAATTACTTGAAAAAGTGAGAATTATAGAAGCCCGAAATGAAAACATGTAAAAAAAAGGGTAAGAAAGAGAAAAGGGATGTCAACAGAAAAATAAATAAAAATATGGAATGTAAAATTAAAGAAAACGTAGTTGGCAACTCGGCGGATAGAAAGAGGGGAGGAATGCAAAAATGAAAGAAAATAGCGAAAAAATTGAAATACGAAATTATAATGAGGAAAAAGAAAGTGTAGCTAACATGCGTATGGAAGTGTAGAGGTCAGTACAAGGAAATAAGACTGAAAAAAATTGCAACATTAGAAGGAGAAACAGGAGAAAAGAAAATGGAAGTGATGAAGATGGAACTCGATGATAAAAATACGAAAAATTGTTAAAGAAAAGATGTCGCTGTAGGCATCATCCAAAAAAGAATGAAAATGAAAAATAAATAAAACTCATCTGCAGAAAAAAAAAGAATAAACCGGGTACTAAGTAAATAGAAACACAAGGGAAAAAACTGAAAGAGAAAAAAAAATAAGAAGTCGATTGAAATATGATGAGAAAAAAACACACACACACGCGCACACACAAAGGTGGCACTAGAATACGCCAAGCCGCCCAAAGTAGGAAGTTTGGGCGCGCGCACACAAAGCTAAAAAGGTCCTTCATCGGTATGCGAGATGGAGGACCTAGGTCGTTTTAGCCCCGAAAAGGAAGCAGGTGCGCCCGGGCTCAGATTAGACTGGGTTGGGTCTCATCTGGGCCGAGGAGGGGGAGGAGGAGGAGGAGGCGGAGGGGGTGGAGGAGGAAAGTCCTTTTTGTAGGTTGGTGGAGGAAGGAAGGATGTGTATATATTGATGGAACAGCAGAGCGCGAGATTGGAAGCAATAATAACATTTTAAAAATTTTTAGGGTGGTTATCGCAGCTGCTTTATCTCATTTATATGCGTGAGTCAGCTGAAAATATGCTACCCTGTGAAGCGCTTTAATAAGAAAAAATATTTTTCACAGTAGATGCTCTCTAAAAAAAAATGCTATCCTGTGAAGCTTTTTTTTTAAAGAATAAATTTGGAAGTAAAGCCCCCCCCTCCAAAAAAAAGTTCTGTAAAGCAAGCACCTTTTCTCATATAAATTTGAGAAGTGTGGAGCGCTTTAAAAAATAAATTTTAAAGTAGATGCTCTTCAACAAAATGCCATCCTGTAAAGCTCTTTTTTTTTTTTTTCAAGAATAAATTTGGAAGTAGAATCCCCCGCCCCCCCCAAAAAAAATCTCCTGTGAAACAAGCCCTTTTTTATATATAAATTTGAAAAGTAGTATTCCCTCTAAAAAAATGCTATCGTGCGAAGTACTTTTTAAAAAATGAATTTAGAAGTAGATTCCCTCTTAAAGAAAATGCTATCCTGTGCTGCGTTTTTTTAAAAATAAATACCATCTTGCGAATTTTCTTTTGTTTTGTTTTTAGTTCTTGTAAGTCTGGCAACGAATTCCAGTGACGTAAAGACTGACATTAGGAATAAAAAAAGTTTTTAACTGAATCTGGGGTCCCCAGGAGACAGTAAAGCATGCATTGCCTCTTTCACTACTGAATCAAAGACAGTATTTTAGAGCTTGATAAGTAAAATATAAAGTTCCTGTCCCTCAAATGATGAACACATTAAAACAGAAGATACGAGACCCAGTCCGTAACTTCCAAGAAGCCTCTTAAGAGCAGTGTCCAAAATATTATATGTTAAATTATAAGGTGAAAAGGTTTCAACAGCCTTATGAAGGTTTAGGTTGGCACTAGATAAATGTACAAAGTTAGTTTTCAATGGCGCAACATTGTACTGTGACCGGAAATGGTTAAGTAAAACTCCACAGCTACGTATATGAGTAAGGCTGTATGTATCAAAATACAAAAATGAATAAAAATGGGACTATTTGACCGTTTGCACTTACAGTTATCTTCAGCCAACTGAATAAAAAATGCACGTGTCATAAAAGTTAACTACTGACGAAAGTTTGTAACAATGTACCAAAACAACCGAACAATTTACCTGATTAAATTATGAAATGGCAATCAGATAATTTATCTTTTCCAGAAATATTTGTTCAGTTGGCTGAAGAAGACCGTCGTGCAAACGTTCGGAAACTCCCCTTTTTATCATTTTTTTTTATTTTGATATAGTAGTACTCATATACATAATTGTGTATTCTTAATCATTAATGCCAGATAATTATGGATTGTTACACATTGATGTCGGTTTTAGTGCATAAGTGTATTATTTGTGTGTTTGCTTGGGCATAGAAACTCAAATTTTTACTTCACATTAAGGTCTTAGCTTTTTTATTATTTTTCATATTTATATTTGTATATATATTTGTTTAAATTTATATACATAGTATTTATAATATGTATATTTTATATATTTTACATTTATACGTCATTTGTTTATATTTATATACATATTTATATTTATATGTATATTTCATATATTTTACATTTATACTTTGTTTATATTTATATACATATTTATATTTATATGTATATTTTATATACATATAAAACATTATGTATACACTTCTTATTACTATAATCATCATTCAACACATGTGTGTGTGTATGTGTTCTGGCTATACAATGGAAACGGTGATCCAAACGTAATGTCTATTTGTTTTGTGTATACACACAGACACACACATATACTCACACACACAGACACACACACACACACACACGAGATTTCATGAGAAAGAAATTGCGTGCGACCCCGTGGCGTGTCAGTCCGTGGCCTAAAAGGGTGTTTTAATATCTTAACTGGCCCCGGAAGACGCGACGCCCTGTTTCCTACGAAGCAATCATGGGAGCCCTATTACTCCAATAGAAACTGTTTTGTGTTTTCTATTGCCTTTATTTTCTATTTTATTTTTTATTCTTTTTTTTTATTTTGATGTTTGGTTGTTCTGGGTATAAGGGAGTTGATGTATTTCAATGCGTATTTATAAACTGTTTTATATTTTCTGTTGCTTCTATTTTCTCTCCTATTTTTTACTTTTTTTTTTTTATTTTTATGTTTGATGGTTCTGGGTATAAGGGAGTTGACTTATTTCAATGCATATTTAGAAATTGTTTAATGTTTTCTATTGCCCCTATTTTGTTTTCTATGTTTTATTCTTTTTTTTATTTTGATGTTTTTTTATTTATTTTTATTTTCATTTTGATGTTTGGTGGTTCTAGGTATAAGGGAGTTGATTTATTTCAATGCGTATTTAGAAAACCGTTTTATGTTTTCTATTGCCTCTATTTTCTTTTCCATGTTTTACT
>NC_087201.1:141080576-141083076 GCF_015104395.2 Macrobrachium nipponense
AGGTGGCTGTTTCCTATCAGCCTTCCCGACCATCCTCTGTCCAATGCACCATGACTTCTTAAACCTTTCTCCCCCGCATGTCATATGCTATTTAATCCTTTCATCTAAATTTTCTCCTTCGTCTTCACAATGTGCTGATGAAACTGACTTTCAGGTGATAACGCACAGTCAGAGCAGATGAATTTATCGCTTCTTCTGGACACATTTCTATCGCTCATATTCCTTGACGAGACTTTTTGGTTTCATGACACCACTTTTAAATTTTAAGAAATTCGCTCTGTTATCCGGGTTTACTTAGCCCACCTCTTTTTCTAACAGATTTAACACCCCTTTTTACCCCTCTCTCCTCTCTCTATCTCTGTCTCTCCACTCTTTTTTTTTTCGGTCTCTCTCTTCTCTCCTCTCCAACTTCTTTTATTTATTTTCATTTTGGGGCTCAGCATACGAACTTTTTCAGCTCTTAAGGGCACCCGAATTAGTTAAAATACTCGAGGTCATCAAACGAGACTTTCCTTATTAGTTCTCTCTCTCTCTCTCTCTCTCTCTTGCTGCTTTTGTTGGGTCAATTCAATATCTTTAACTCATCCAGAAGCAGGGAGCAAGCGCTTGAAGGAAGACCACGCAGGAAGTAGAAGACACAAGGGCCTCGTCCCATCCCCTGCCCTCACCTACCTCCTACCACCTACAACCCCATACCCTTTAAATTCCCAAGTCCCCTCCCCCCCAAGCCCCCTCTCCCCAAGGACACTCAGGGGCCATCGAAGACACCAGGAGGACACACCAGCACTCCCTCCTTCCTTACACCACACTCCCTCCTTCCTTCCCCCCACCCCCCCCACCTCCCCCCCCCCGCCTACCCTCCCTGTACCTCCTGCTGCTACTCCAACACCGCCACCCCAGCAGGAGCAGACAAATGTCTTCGCGCAAAGTTTAGGAAAGAGGGAAGAATTCATTGCTAAGTTTGTGAGTTGCCGGCACATGCATCACAAAACGCTAACGCTCTCTCTCTCTCTCTCTCTCTCTCTCTCTCTCTCTCTCTCTCTGTGCCAGCCCGGCGGCTCTGTTTGTAAATGGCTACACACGATTGGAGCAGAGAGAGAGAGAGAGAGAGAGAGAGGCGCTTCTTCCTTGCTTGGTCTACCGAAGATGAAAGAAAGAAGAAGAGGATAATGGAGAAGAGAAAACAGAAGAAAACGAGGATGATGGATAAGAAGAAGAAGAAGAATATGAAGAAGAAGAAAAGGAGGATGAAGACGAAGAAGAAGAAGAAAAAGATGAAGAAAAGGTAAAAGAAGAAAAGAAAAAGGAAAGATAAACGTCTCTCTTTAACATTGCGTTTGAATCAAAACAACCTTCATTCAAGAGATGTACTTTCCTCACTTGTAATAACTGGTAGATTTTCGACTTTAACATACTTGTATTCCTTTAATATCGTTTTAATAAGAGTAGTCGATAAAGGAAAACAGCAATCTCACTATTATTATTATTATTATTATTATTATTATTATTATTATTATTATTATTATTATTATATTCAGAAGATGAAACCTATTCAAATGGAAGAAGGACGCAGGGGCCATTGACTTGAAATTCAAGCTTCCAAAGTCAATGACTTGAAATTCAAGCTTCCAAAGTCATTGACTTGAAATTCAAGCTTCCAAAGTCAATGACTTGAAATTCAAGCTTCCAAAGTCATTGACTTTGAAATTCAAGCTTCCAAGTCATTGACTTGAAATTCAAGCTTCCAAAGTCAATGACTTGAAATTCAAGCTTCCAAAGCCATTGATTTGAAATTCAAGCTTCCAAAGCCATTGATTTGAAATTTAAGCTTCCAAAGCCATTGATTTGAAATTCAAGCTTCCAAAGCCAATGACTTGAAATTCAAGCTTCCAAAGTCAATGACTTGAAATTCAAGCTTCCAAAGTCATTGACTTGAAATTCAAGCTTCCAAGTCATGACTTGAAATTCAAGCTTCCAAGTCAATGACTTGAAATTCAAGCTTCCAAAGTCAATGACTTGAAATAAATTCAAGCTTCCAAAGTCATTGACTTGAAATTTCAAGCTTCCAAAGTCAATGACTTAAAATTCAAAGCTTCCAAAGTCAATGACTTGAAATCAAGCTTCCAAAGTCAATGAACTTGAAATTCAAGCTTCCAAAGCCATTGACTTGAAATTCAAGCTTCCAAAGCCATGATTTGATTCAAGCTTCCAAGCCATTGATTTGAAATTCAAGCTTCCCAATCCATTGACTTGAAATTCAAGCTTCCAAAGCCATTGACTTGAAATTCAAGCTTCCAAAGCCATTGACTTGAAATTCAAGCTTCCAAAGCCATTGACTTGAAATTCAAGCTTCCAAAGCCATTGATTTGAAATTCAAGCTTCCAAAGCCATTGATTTGAAATTCAAGCTTCCAAAGCCACTGATTTGAAATTCAAGCTTCCAAGCCATTGATTTGAAATTCAAGCTTCCAAAGCCATTGACTTGAAATTCAAGCTTCCAA
>NC_087201.1:141090576-141098076 GCF_015104395.2 Macrobrachium nipponense
TATTGATGATTGCCGCCGCGTTCGACTCGGACGTTCATTTTTGCTCCGCGTTTCGTGTCAGATAGTTGGGCATATTATGGTCTTCTGTATGTGCAGGTGATTATTTTCCATTTTTGGCGCTTTCCATGATTGTCCATATTCATGAGGGGGGGGGAGGGAGCCCGCAAGTTCACTTCACACACATCGCGCGCTTGCGTGAAACACAAACACACACACTCACATATATATACATCGAGCTACAAATGTCCTTTAATATCTAATTCACTCTACCTCGGAATTAATATATTACCCGAAGGGGAATTTTTTTTTTTGTCTATAAGAAATCGACTAAGAAAATTCCCTTTCGGTTAACACATATGGAAATATATTATTCCAAGGTAGAGTGAATTAGATACTAAAGGACATGTGTAGCTCGATGTATGTATATGAATCACGGTAATGTGATGTGACATACACACACACACAACACACACACACACACACACACACACACACATATATATATATATATATATATATATTATATATATATATATATATATATAATGAATTTGTCATTATACATGATTTTTCCCAGCCATTTCCCATTGCTAGAACTTTATATACTTAGATACTTAGATCAATATTTTCTTTCCCTAATGATGACTGGCCATAGAAAGTAACCAGTCACCTTTCAGTAACATTTTAATTCTTGAAAACCACAAAAGACTAAGAAAGAAGTTATGAATTTGATAATTATAACTTGATATTTTCGGAAGTCCCCGCACCAGTTGCCTGATAAGGTAGGCTTAGGAGTTTATGATAAAAAAGTAAATGGGGTTCTCCATCGTTTTGTCCTCTCAGCCATACTGGGTTTTCTTTTGTTTGTCAGTTTCCCCCTCAGAAAACGACCCTCTTTATTATTTTTTTTTATTCAATTTTTCACATACGGGAAATTACGGATATTCTTATACTCCTGCCCAAAGTTGAAATATTCTTTGCAGCAAAATCCATACTTTTGGTCCACCCGTTGTCCCTTCTATTACAAAGTTTAATGAAGTTTAATTCACCTTTTCGCATTTTTAGAATTTATTTTTATCTCCATTCCTTTTTTTTCATCTCGCCTTTCAAAACTTTCATTACATAATTTTTGGGATGGGTTGAGGGAGATTAACTTTGATTATAGGAAACTTGAATATTTGGTTCCAACATACGGCGTAATTTGGAGTTAGATCTACTAATCCATTAAAAACCCTTCACAAGTCATTGTAATCGAAGTTAATTACTATAACTGAATGATATTGGAATTGCAATGTAGAATTTAAACCAAAGGCCACGCGCTCTGGGAACTATGAGGTCATTCAGCGCTGGAAGGGGAATTGAGAGTAAACGAGGTTTTTAAGGTGTAGAAGAAGGAAAACCTCAAAGCGAGGGTGGAAAGTAAGATGGAAGAAAGATAATATGAACGGAGGTACAGCAAAAGGAGAACTGGATGACATAAAGCAGGCTTATCCTCGAAGTAGCTCTTAACACATTTCGTATATAATGGAAATGTATTTTTTTTCATTTTATTTTTTTTTTTACAATATACTTTTGCCTACCGGTTCTAGAACTGACAGGCTTTCTCATTTGCCTTTTTCATTTCGTATCTACTCATTGTTACTATCAGTCGAATACCTAAATAAGTCAAAGAGATTTTGTATTTTAACTCTCCTGTATAACGAAGACGTTTCTTGCCAATAATTCCAAGAACATTTTTCATAGCTACTGATTATTCAACTTGTATTCTCCACAGTATTTGATATCGATAGGACGAGAAAGAAAACTGCAATACGTTTAGCAGCATTTCGTGGTTTATGATTTAATTAATTTTGAACATACATCGGATTAGTAGAGGAATAGCCGCGTTTGATATTAAAACTTTGCAAAACCCACCAAGTAGCAAATAACGTCCAATTTATTCACTCTTGTGTAAGTCTTAAAAGAAATGCAGTATCTTCCGATGTTTCGAGTCCTTCCCCCCCCCCCCCCCCCCCCCCCCCCCCCCCCCCCCCCCCCCCCCCCCCCCCCCCCCCCCCCCCTCTCTCTCTCTCTCTCTCTCTCTCTCTCTCTCTCTCTGAGAGTTTACCTATTGTTTATGCTCATTGCTCGGTAGTTACGTAGCGTGATGCAGCCTGCGACATTGTTTGTGAACCGTATTGTGTTTCTCTTTGTTTAGACGGCGACAACCTCTGCAGATTCTGCAATAAGACACCTTGCGCCAAAAGGAAAGGGGAAGAGGAGACGGATGGGGATGGGGTTGGGGATGAAGGGTAGGTGGAAGGGTTTAAGGACAAGGAAGGAGACATGAATGAATGGGATGCACCCAAGTCTGCAGAAACTTGTATCCCCCTCATCCCCGCAATCCTACGGAATTCTTGTGCTCCATCTGCGTCCTTATTACAGCATCTGCATCATTTCCTTCTTCCAACATCGCCACTATCCCCTCCTTCACCCATCACATTATTCCCTTCCTCGACACCTCCCCTACGTCATCTCCCACCTTCTACTACGTCTGGTGTCTTCCCTTTCTCAAACACCTTCATCAGTCCTTCCTTGCTCCATATAATACTCAGTTCCCCCACTTCTGGCTCCGACCTTTCCTTCAACACCTCAAACTTATCATTGCTTTCCGCCTCCAAAATACTTCCTTCTGTTCCTCCAACAACAATACCACTTCCCGCCTCCGACTCCTAGACCACAAACTCTAACCTTTTCCCTCCTCCAACATCTAGACCGCTTCCTTTATCTCTTTTCTCCACCAACACCTACACCATTTCCTCAAACTCCTTCCCTCCTCCAACACCTACACCACCTCCTTTACCTTTTCCTTCCTCCAACACCTACTACACCACTTCCTTTACCTCCTCCCATACCTCCACCACTGTAACCTTTTTCTACCTCCTCTCTCTCTCTCTTCCTGGGGAGCATAAACTACTTATACTCTTTGGTATCTTCCTTTTTCCTTCACATCCAGAATTTCCTCCACCAGGTCTTTCCTCCTCACAAACCTTCCCCACTTTCCTCTCTTCCCACCCACCCATCCCCTCCCCTCCTCCTCCTCCTCCCCACCCTTCAGAGCATTCACGACTTCCTCCTCCTCCATCTTTTCTACCCAGCACCGCCGGAGCATCTCCTCCTCCAACTTGCAACGGGAGATTTACGATCTGGTGTGACAAAGGCGAGGCTAAATATTTATAATTGGCGGAGGAGACCTTCCAGCCCCTCGGTAATTGTTGCGGCGGGGACCCCATCGTGTTGGGGGATGGGTGAGGGGGGAGGAGGCTTCGGGTGTCTTGGATTTACTCTTTTAAGTATTTATGAGCCGAGTTTGTGAATGCGTCGTTAGTCGAGTTTTGCAATATTCTCAACACCGGAGTCTTTGATATTCGGATGCGTCGCTACACTTGATGGGGGTTGGGGGCGGGAATGGGGGGGAGAAGTGGGGAAGGTATATATATATTATACATTATTCATTATGGATCGTCAGTTTAGGATGATTGGCTGGATCATTTTTAATGGATAATTTGAATAGACATCAGTTTTCGAAATTAAGTGCCTCTTATTAAGTATTCGTTCTATCTGTAGTTTTCGCTTACTCGGGGAGTAAGCCTACAAACTACTTTGAAGTTGTTGTTGTTGTGGGAGGGAGGGGGTGGGGAGGGGGAGGACTGTAGGATAGGTCTATAGAAGAGACTAAAAGATCTGAAAAACTTGTTTCGCGTCGAGTTAAAGATACAGAAATTTTATGATAAGATATTTACGATTTTTTAATGATTTATTTATTAGAATGACAATGTTAAAAAATAATGTGCATGTGCAACAGTAGGTACAGAAAAAGTGATTTCTAATAATATAGCTTAGTCATTTTAATTTTCGTTGGTGAAACGGATCTATTTGGCAGTGGATTTTAGGATTGTTTTTTAATTTACTTTAAAAGTTAGGAATATAATGTTTACAACTTATGGGTAATGGGAAAATCTTGCGCTCGTCCAGAGTAAGCTGGAGTCGGATCACACCTTTTTTTTCTTTTATTAGTAAAGAAATTAGATCATTTCATTTGCATTGAAATTATCTAGTCCAGAAAAAAATTATATATAAATATATAAATACATATATGATGTAGGAAGGTTATGCATTATATATATATATATATATATATATATATATATATATATAGTATATATATATATATAGATAATATATATATATATATATATATATATATATATATATATATACATATATATATATATATATATATATATATATATATATATATATATATATAAAACGTACATCTTTCACAAAAAAGTCAACAACATGACGAAAAATATTACTATGTTGGTTGTGCTTCCATATGTCCATACCAGGCCTCTTAATCCCACCAGGCCTACTGCCCGCCCAACTTTAGGCAAGAGCCTGTGCTGGCAAAAAGACCGCTTAATCTACGACGGCAAGAACAGAACCAAACTATAAAAAATGGGTCACATACTAACGTCATTTACTCAAAGGGAAACTCAACTAATATGCTTCGTCTGACGCCTCTTCTTATTACAGGGACCACCTAGAATATTTTTCATGCACCTCTAAACGAAAAGTATTCCTCGTATGTTGCCTCATCTTATTAGCTCAGGTGATAAAAGTCGTCCGTAATTGAGTGCGTGTTATGCTTCCAAAAGAAGATTGACGCTGTATTAGAACACTCAAGAAATATAACAAGTCAGTGGAAGTTTTAAAAGTCTCTAATAGTGAAGTTTAACGTCGTTTTTATCAACTTTTGAACATTTCAGTGGAATTAATGATGCTTTATGCGTTAATAGTTGCACAGTACTAGGAATCGGTTCTTTCATTTTTTTAGTCTGCAAGCTCATATATTTGCAAACTCGTTACCCCCAATTCTTATGCTAATGTTACTATTAATTTTAGTAATACTAATTTTAATACTAATAATACTAGTTTTAATAATGCTAATTTTAATAATAATAATACTGATTTTAATAATGCTAATAATACTGATTTTAATAATACTAATAATACTAATGATATTGTTAGTAATCGTAATATTGCCAATATCCACACCATCTTCGAAGGCTGAAATAGCTCTCATTGCCCAATGCTCATTACCACCATACGCCAATGCTCGCCTTCGGACGGAGAGTTGGGAGAAGCCCTCTGGCTTCGAAATGAAGTCGCCCTAAGTTTTAATGAGGCTCAGCAGTCGTATACGAAGCTCACCTGAAGCAACTGAAATGAAACCGACACCCAGCATTCTCAGGTGGAGGAGGAGGAGGAGATGGGAGGGAGGGAGGAGGAGGGGAGGGAGGGAGCGAAGGAGGAGGAGAAGGGGAAGGAGAGCGTGAGGGAGGAGGAGTAGGAGGAGAGGGAGAGGGAGGGAGGGTGGGGAGGGGGAGGAGGAGGAAGGGAAAAGGAAATTTGGAAAACCTTAGAGACTTTCGTTTGTATACTTCAAAACCCTTCACCATAAAGACATTTTCCACAGACAGACAGACAGACAGACAGACAGGAGCCTGAAGAGGAAGAGTTACTCGTATGTTTGGAAGTAGATGTTTTATTGGTAATGAATCTGGGATTTGGCTTCCCAAAAATTACATTATTATTATTATCATTGCTAAGATAGACTCATGTTAACTAAAATATACAATTATATAAATAAAAGGTATTAATTGTATTAATATTCATATATCAATGTGGTATTATTATTATTATTATTATTATTATTATTATTATTATTATTATTATTATTATTATTATGGTAAATCTAGCTAATAACTCCGCGTCGGGGAATTAAAGTTTCCAATAGTATTCGGGTTGCTTATTAAGAATTTGCAGTTATTTTTAGGCGGTCGACTTTAATTAACCCCCAGGGGCCAGTATTAAACACGGCGAAATACATTGGACGCCCCAATCCCTAGTGGATGTCGTATTCGCGGGCATGTTCCTTGCAGTCCATGCGGAGCTATTCCTTTGAATTATTATTATTATTATTATTATTATTATTATTATTATTATTATTATAATATTTAAAATAGAATAGCCCTCTTTAAGGTAAGTTCAGTTGAAAAGAATCTGTGCTCAAGTTAAATTAATTTGATCGTAAATTGTTTAATTTTGAATGATACTTTTTTATTTACATAAAAAAAGTAATAGCAGAGATGGTTTTCATCTGAAGATTTAAAGAAAGAAAGACAGTAATTGTTATAGACAGAAATGGAAATTGACAAGTGGAGTGCAGATCCCGGAGAATATAGTGTAATAAGGGCCATCAGCTGGGCGCGTTCAGGAGGTCGTTTTCATAAGGGCAGCAATATAACGACGTCGACGTCTCAACTGCCTTGACAGTCATCGTCAGAAAAGGGAGGAGCTGATCTGACGGAAAAGGGCCTCTGTAGGAATCGATTGGAATAGGAAATTTAGGTCAAAGGTCAAGTACTGGGACCTATGACGTCATTCAGCGCCGAAATTGAGAGTAAAAGGTTTGAAAGGTGTAATGGGAGGAAAACCTCCCAATCGCAGTATTGGACAATTGTTAGGAGAGTGGAAAGGAAGATGGAAGAAAGAGAATATGAAGAGAAGTACAGTAAAGGAAATGAAAAGGGTTGCAGCTAGGGGCCGGAGGGACGTTGCAAAGATCCCGAAGTAATGCCTACAGTGCAAAAGGAAGCTCTACAGTCAGAATAGGAGATTTTCGTACGTGAGGAGGCAGAGAAAGGTACGTCGGTCATTGCCTAATTTAAATGATTCGGTTAGCGATGCTGAAAGATGTCACATTACAGTAAATGACAATTTAAACTGATATTTAACACTTGTCAGTAATGCACGTTCTACATAAAGGAAATTTACTTCTTTTTTCTTAACAAAGACGAAACAATTACTTGTATAATGGTTGTAATCTAAAGTAAGGATGGTAGATTAATCAGCATTAATTTTGTATTTATATTACTTAAAATCCCAGAGAGAGAGAGAGAGAGAGAGAGAGAGAGAGAGAGAGAGAGAGAGAGAGCGTTATAATTCTGTATGAAAAATTGCAGCATTTAGTACTGGATCATATTCCAACTCAACTGGATGCAGAACACCCTAACATTTATTTAATTGTTTTTTTGACCTCGTAAATAAAGCTCACATTTTCAACTCCCAAAATTCAGATCTATGGACCAGTTTAAGCTTTGTTTTAACCACCTGAGTCTATGGTAGAGCCTAGTATTAATACTAAGATGCATACTACTCACATCCTTCTTATCACACTTAATTAGTCACTACCTTAAACATACTTCAGTTGCTGGTACTCTATTTGATAGTAGCTTATCCTTAGAATGATTTTATGATCTACAACCTTGATCTGATCGCTGTTGCATATTTTCCTTTAGTCATGATTTTCCGGTCAAATATAAGCCTTTAATGGTGAAGCCTTAATGTCAACACTCACATAGATGCATGCAATACATAACATTATAATGGAAT
>NC_087201.1:141103076-141105576 GCF_015104395.2 Macrobrachium nipponense
CATATGCATGCACAGTATCTGAAGCTTATAGACGTGCATTACATACACACACATATAATATATATATATATATATATATATATATATATATATATATATATTATATATATAGTAATATATTATATTATATTATATATATATATATATATATAGGTTATAGGTGTGTGTTTATATATATATAGATATATATATATATATATATATATATATATCTATATATATATATATTATATATATATATATATGTGTGTGAAAAAGCGTGGTCTGACTTTGATATCAATTCAACCAATGAAAGTGATATCTCAATTAGAATATGAACTCGGTGGAAGTGGGGGCCATGTAAGCCAGCTTATATTCTTATGAATGTGAATCGTGACAAGGTTGTTTTGATTTAAAACACATTGCTGGAAGATAATCATTTCTTTATTTCAATGCTTAACAGTTATTTGAACAGAAGCAACTTCAATAAAGAAGGACTGAGTTTCTAGTATAATTTATAAGTTATTTTCATTTTTTCACAGCGATTTGTAACGCGAACGAATGATTTAGCCTAGAACCCGAAACTGAAATCAAGTAAATGATGAAATACTACTTTTGGTTGCAGAAATGATTTTAATCTGTGGTGGAACATAAGCAGCACCTGTCCATATATTTCGGTGCAATCCCGACAAAATATTCTACCACCAAATATTATTTTACGATTTTGTTTCATAGCTGCTATACGTTCGTGTTTGCACAAGAATATATATATATATATATATATAGATATATATATATATATATATCTATATATATATATATATATATATTTTTTATAATATATAAATAATGTATATATATAAATATATATATATATGATATATATATACTATATTATATATATATTATATATATAATAATAGATTTAATACATTATATATATAATTATATATATACATATAGCATATATATATTATATATATATATACTATATATAACATATAAATATATATATATTATATATATATTATATATAATATATATATGTGTGTGTGTGTGTGTGTGTGTGTGTGTGTGTGTGTGTGTTTGTGTGTATGTATGTGTGTATATTGTTGATATATTTCTTTCGTTCGAAGCGCTCGTGACATATAGCAATGATTTTTTGCTGGAGAAATAGAAATATCCGTGTACTTTGTTCGATGAATGTTCTTGTTAATAGTACGAGTATAACTGGGCAAAACAAAGTCTTGTGTTTTGGTTTTATATAAATAAATACGTCCATAGCATAGATGCCTTACTCATCATAGCCCATAATAAATGTATCCAGAACGATCATAACACTGTGTAAGATACATTGGCGTAGGCAGTTTCATTTTTTTTCCGATTATCAATGGCCTTTAGAAATCAAGTAAATCGTTATGTTTATTTTTTTTTTTTTCGAATTATAAATGGATATTAAGAAATCATTATTGACGGACATTATAAATTCGTTATTAATGGACATTATGAAGTCATTATTGATGGACATTATAAATTCATTATTAATGGACATTATGAATTCATTATTGATGGACATTATAAATTCAAAACATTTTAAAGGAACATTAGGATTCATTTTAAATGGACATTATGAATTCATTATTATTGGACATTATGAATTCATAATTAATGAACATTATGAAATTATTAATTTACATTATAAATGCATTACTAATGAGCATTATAATTTCATTATTAATGGACATTATAAATTCATTATTAATGGACATTATAAATTCATTATTAATGGACATTATAAATTCATTATTAATGGACATTATTTTATTCAACAGTAAATCGCTTTGTTAAATCCATCGTCACCACTAAATTCAAGGTCACGGATGGGCCAACGAATTCTAACGTTCTTTAGAGAGAGGTGAAAGTAATTTATTTTATTTTGTGTTGGTATGGATCCTAAATATTTTTTGGAAAAAAATATACTCCTAAAATATTAACAAAATAATATGGAATTACCTTCGTAAATGAAAGCGGTCTTTCAGATAATAATAATAATATAATAATAATAATAATAATAATAATCAATAATAATAATATAATTAATATAATAATAATAATAATAATAATAATAATAATAATAATAAAATAATATTTCGGAAGGAGACCCTCTCGTAGATATGTTTTGTTAAAAATGATTGCTGCATCAGCACTAATAATCTTGTAGAGAGGCTTCTCTATTTTTCTGATGACGGCTTTCTCGTTGTTGCTTAGACTGGCGAGCAACGCACTAAAGGGCATGGTAAAATTCGGTTGAGTCATTTGGTTTATTTTATTTTCCATGCCGTCATCAGAAAAATAGAGAAGAACTCTCTACAAAGATTAATAGGGCCGGAGCAGCAATCATTTTTTTTTTAGCAACTAACAATAACAACAGCAATAATAATAATAATAATAATAATAATAATAATAATAATAATAATAATATATAAGATAAATAATAATAATAACCCATAAAGATCTCATA
>NC_087201.1:141110576-141141442 GCF_015104395.2 Macrobrachium nipponense
CACACACACACACACACACACACACACACACACATATATATATATATATATATATATATATATATATATATATATATATACATACGTATTTATATGTGTGTGCGTTAGTGTGTGTGTATTTGAAATTTTCGATAAAGTAATATTGTGATGACAAATAACACTATTATCATCGTTAGGCCATTGTCGCTTTGAAATTAGTGAGTTCATTTTATTCTCACCCAGATGGAGGCATTTAATTAATCTGTCTATTACTGAATTTACGCTGAAAGAACTTATGCCTCTATCATGCACTGCATACGTATATGTTGCCAGATACTATTTTTTTCATGGTTTGCTTGAGAATTAACATACGATTATGATGAAGCCCAGATCCCGAGTACTTTAGTATATTTCAAGACTGATGAAAGGTTTGGAATAAGAACTTTTGTATTTTGTAAGTGTATTGAAATATCCAATCGTATTAAAGTATATATATATATATATATATATATATATATATATACATAAACATATATATTTATATTGTGTGTGTGTGTGATATATATATATATATATATATATATATATATATATATATATATATATATATTATATATATACACACACACATATATATATATATATGTATATATATATATATATATATATATATATATATATATATATATATATATATATATATATGTATATATGATATATATATATATATGTATATATATATATATATATATATAATATATATATATATATATATATGTGTGTGTGTGTGTGTGTGTGTGTGTGTGTGTGTGTGTGTGTGTAGAATCTCCTGGTCACTTTTTTTACCAGATACATATGCAACTGTAATAGCCACAATGTCCTTCTTAACTTCTTGAGTTCTTTGCTCTATTTTGGATACGCTTCTCATTACGAAGCCTGAAGATCCAAGCTCAAAGAAATTTTTGAAGAGATTGTGATGTCCGGTACCGCGAAACGAACCCATGTCCCATAATGTCAACATGACCTCTTTGTGATTATGGAGCCTGGGTTCGTTTCCCGATATAGGACATCACAATTTCTTCAACAATTTCTTTGAACTTGGATCTTCAGGTTTTGTAGTGACAAGCGTATCCAAAAAAGAGCAAATAATACACGAAGTTAATAATATATATATATAATTATATATATATATTATATTATATATAATTTATATATAATATATATTATATATATATATATTTATATATTTATTATATATATATATATAATTTACATATATATATATTTATATAAATATATATAATATATTATAAATTCATATTATATCTTACTATATATATATAATATCTAATATTATATATAGATATTTTATATTATATATTAAATATAGATATATATAATGTATATATTAGAATATAGACGCACACAAAACATTGTTGTTAATGAATTATCCACTTTAGAAAAACGCTTAGCGCTAATGAACCAAAACCCTCCATTTTACTTGCCTTTGTTTCTTGGAACGGATTATTCCCTTGTACTCGGTATTTACTAAAAATGCTGGAATTCACTGGAAAGTCTGCTGAAGTGGAAAACGGGAGATTGCTGTGTTTATTGTACGTCATTTGTGTATATAAAAAAATTGTATGTTTTGTGTCAAGGATGTGTGTACAAAAACTGTATTTGGTTTGCGTCGTATATGCGTGTAAGAAATCTATTTTGCCTCATTTAGGCGTGTGCGAATACTTGTATTTAAATCTTTTGTGTCATTTACGTGTGTGCGAAAACTTTATTTTGTGTCATTTGTGTGCGTACGAAAATTTTACTTTTTTTCGTCATTTAGCCGTGTACGAAAACTGGTTTTATTTTGTGCCATTTATTCATGTACAGAAACTTATATTTGTTTTGTGGCATTTACATGTGTAGGAAAACTGTATTTGTTTTTGCGTCATTTACGCTTGTATGATAACTATTTGTTTTGCGTCATTTACGTATGCACGATAACTGTATTGTTTTTATCATTTACGAATGTACGAAAACTTATTTGTTTTACGTCATTCACGCGTGTACGAAAACTGTATTTGTTTTGCGTCATTGACGTGTGTACGGAAACCGTATTTTTTTTTTTGTGTCATTTACGATTTTATGAAAACTATTTGCTTTGCGTCAATTATGCGCGTACGAAAACTGTATTTGTTTTGTGTGTTTTACGCACGTTCGAAAAATGCACTTGTTTTCCTGTATTTTCTTCTGTGGAAGAACTGGGGGATTTTGGAGTCGGATATTTCCTAAAATGTTTTAGAATTCTAGACGTGTCATATACGGTTCATAAGGCCTCAATGAATTGTGAAATGGAATAGTTGTAAATTTTCTGCGCTCTGTGATTGTGAACACGTCTCATTTTTATTTATTTATATATATTTAAATCTCGTGTTGCGATTTATTTTCATTGTGAAACAAGGCTCTATTTAACCGTAGAATTTAGCACATTGAAATTCACTTTAAAAGTTAGGAATATAATGTTTACAACTTTCGCCTGAAGGGAAAATCTTACACACGTCCCGAGTAAGCTGGAGGTCGGTTCAGGCCTTGTCCTTTAATTCGTGCCTATTTGGTTAAAGTTCCAGTACAGATCAACCTCAGCAGTTCCCTGTCAATTTTAATTCCTCGAAAATGCTCTCTTTAATTTTAATGAAATAATTTTTTTCTGAAGGAACGTTCTTCGTCAATTCTGAATACCTCTAACATACCTGTAAATCTGAGTCCAACTGTAACCTACTTATAGAAAATTTACCTCATTTTATTTTCTTACCTTCGTAAAATCTCTTTCTTTCTCTGTTTTTTTCTATATTACACACGCGCGCGCGCGAGCGCCTGCGTTTATGCCTCACCAACAGTCCTGTACATGCTCATTGTTTTTATTAATTTCATCGTGCTTGCAAGATATCGCAATACAGAATGTAGACTTCTATAAACTTTGTTTGGTTTTTGTTGAGGGTATCGCTAATTTCCTGTAAATTGCATTTATCAATTTCCATTGTGGAGCTGCAAGAGAGAGAGAGAGAGAGAGAGAGAGAGAGAGAGAGAGAGAGTTAAATTTTTTTCTAATTGTAGTAATTAGAAAGGAAGAAATGACTTACAGAAAAATGTTATGGCAAATTTTCGTGTTTTGTTTCGCTTGTGTTCTTCAAGTTGAAATGGGAAAAGTTCGAGTCTGTTCCAGAACTTCAGTAATCCCTCCTCCCCCCCCAATACTTTACACGCCCCATCCCCAGTCTCCTCCCACTTCCCCAAACCACCTTAATACTCCCGAATTCCCAAAATCTGTAGCCAATGTGCTCAACCGTAGATCTCAACTTTCGACTATCGTCTTCTGATAAAGACGCAAAAAAAAAAAAAAAAAAAAAAAAAAAAAAAAAAAAAAAAAAAAAAAAAGTTTATTGCTCCTTGATATGGCATTTATTCTTATTATAGAAAACTTCACTATGAATATTCATAATTCTCTCTCATACGTAGTGAATGATAGAGTTAAGTTTATTATACAGAATAAGTCTTAGATCTTCATTTTATACAGTCTCTCTCACCTGCCTTAAAACAATTCTCTACCTGACTTAGACCGGCAGTGAATCTGTCCAAACATTTACCTGCCATTTTGAAATGTCTCGGGTACAGATATCCTGCCAATATCCTTAACGCAGTAAAATATTGTATTTTACGGTACTTCTGGGGAAGCATGCGTCAAAAAAAAAAAAAAAAAAAAAAAAATAAATAAAAAGTTCTGCTGTGATTTTTAAAATTGTATTACACCTTTACTAAAAGCGGGCGACCTTTTTTCAAATTCTCAGTTGCTCAGATTTTGTTGTAGGAAGCTCAGAATCGCAGTAGAATTTACTCTCTCATGTTATTTTTCGTGCATTTGAAAATTCGCATTTCGTCCATTCCGAAAATAGCATACTAAGATTGATTGGTCAACTTTCATTATTATTAGAATAACGATTTACTGATTTGTTTGTTTTAACGAATAAGAATCGCTAATTAACAAACTATTAGCTAGTAATTATGTATTGAACTGATAGGCATATATTTACATGAGTTGATTGTTACGTAAAGATGGAGAACATTACACAGTAAATCATGTACTCACAAAACGTAGTCCCTGTCTACGTTTATTTTCTTCAGTACGTATCTATGTTCTGTTGTCTTTCCGATTTGTCTGAATGGTAAAATATATTAATTTTTTGCTAAAAGAAATTCTTTCTTGGTCACGCCCACTAATAAAAAATATATGGATTTGCTTTCGATGGTAATATTTGCTTGCTGCTGGAAACAACATGTCAAATATAACTTGGTCCAATGAATTTAAAAACGATTATACTTTATCATAATATACATACAAGGAAAGTAATCAGGAAATTGAATGACAAAATCATTTCAATAAGGAAGGATCTTTTGTAAAATTTGCATAAGAAACTGGCAATATTTCCCTAATAAATATGCAATAAAAATTTATTTACAGTAAAAATGTATCGTAAAATTTGTATAACTTTGGAATAATTCATCATGTGAAATTTAATATAAAATCGTTTAGATATAAAAAAAGTAATAAAGAATTGAGAATATGCAATAAAATAAAGTATTAAGGTTGTAGTTTGCCTAAATGGAGAAATATATCGCAAAATGTGCATAAAAAAACTTGGAATGCCTCGACATGAAAATGTAATGTAAAATCGCTGTAAACGCAAAAGATAATGATAAACTGCTAAAATTTGATCGAATCATAATTATGGTTGTAGTTTGCCCAAATGAAAACATCGATGCAATTCTAGTTCATTTTTATAAATCCAGACCCCTAAAATGATGTTTATTACGTACAATGATAAGCATATTTATTTGGACGAACCCCTTGTCCTTCCTCCATTGAGCAATTCTTCGTTGGTGCTGTTGTATATAAATGGAATACTTAGTCATTGGATTTGTGTACTTGAAGGTATCTGGTGTCACGAGGTGTATTTCTCTTGCATGTCTATGTTTATGTATATTGGATGCGTTCTCTACAGTCGAAATCGTAAGGATATCACGATATCACGTCCTTTGCCTTCGGGATATGATAAAGGAATGATTTACTTAATAGCATTTTTTGTCCTGCAAAAAAAAAAACAAAAAAAAAAAAAACGATAATAATAATAAATGAATAAATAGATAAATAAATAAAAACAGACGTCGCAAATGCAAGAGGTCTGATGTGGACAGAAAGTTCCTTGACACTCAGAATTCCCTCCTTCAGCACGGAATAAGTCACTCAGAATTCCAGTGCCAAAACCAGGAAAACCAGGTGAATTTCGACAAATTTCATTCGCAACATGTCTGTGTTGTGTGAGGTACTTGAAAGAATTTGACTAGATAGGTTTAATTACATCATTAAGAAAAAACTTCTCAAAGTGCTTATACGGAGACATACCTGGGAGGAGCACACACCCCTGTACTCACAGAGTAAGCGCAGCCTTAGGGTTAAAATACAAAGTGTTCATAGATTTTAAGGGAGCCTTTGATAGGGGTAGCCATACAATTATTTTGACAACTGATAATGGATTACATAACAGATAGAATACGTTGTGTCTATTTTGAAGGTGTTCAACCTAGATGGGTAAAAATGGACTTGGCCTTTCCACAAGGAGGGGTTTTATCAGTCACTATTTTTAGCGTTTTGATGAATGTAGTAAAATAAATACTTACTACAAAATCTCACAGACCCGCCTAAGAATGCAAACATACATAGCTTAACGAAATCATTTCAAAATGTCTGTAGGAAAAAAGATGAACAGAAATAAATATATATCACATAAATGCTGCCTGTTCTGAATAGATCTCGCACGTACACACGCACACAACCGCCATAAAAAAAACCTCTAGAATAAACATAAGTGACCTCATACATTAAAACCGAGGCGATAGTCTTTTGTCAGTACCCAGCCGCAGGGAATCAACATTTAAAATTCCACAACACCACATTTGACAGCAGGCTTCAGTCTCAAATGTTTATGGAGGTCTTAGTAAAAGTTTCAGCTACCTTCTGTCTCTGTTGAGAGAAACAGAGAAAGGAAGAGAAAATTCCTGGCTCGGACTCGGCCCTCATAGCTCTCGTTAAGGAATAAACAGCAACAGTAGTTGGGGTAAAAATAGCATTCATAGTAGTATTAGCAGTTAGACGTATGTGGAGGCAAGTGTTTAGCAAGACGCTTGCTATCACGTGCCCCCCGCCCCAATTTTGAATACATTTCGTATTATTAATATAACAACAGTACTTTCAGTACATTTAATAGAACCTAGTAAAAGTAACGCTCAATAATATTTCTACTAAACCCTGTTTTAGACACACCAGTCATCGAGAAATCATCACTCATTGACAAGCAGTCGTGGCTACAGAGGAATCGAGAAAAAATACAAGAGGAATGGCACGAGATGTAATAGCTAAAGATCATTTAGATGTGGGGGACAGAATAACAAACCAATGTAGAGAGAGAGAGAGAGAGAGAGAGAGAGAGAGAGAGAGAGAGAGAGAGAGAGAAGTAATCCTACTTTCTTGAGGTAACGTAATATAGGATTAAGTCTTGACTTTTTAGAATATTGTTTAACCGAGATAGTTCAGCATTTTTCGTAAGAATGTTGATACATTGAGTTATATATCCTATCTTTTAATTAGTGCCCAGATGGGCTTACCTTTCCCATAGATAGATTTTTTTATATACGTTACTCGCATTAATAAATACGTTGACAGTGACAATAGCTTTAGCTGTGTGTATTACGAGAGAAGTGGAATGAACTCTTACGTAACCAACGAATATTTTACATCATACCATCCTAGCTAACTCATAGTATTTATCATTACCAACATGATAATAGACCGATACTAGAAGTCTTAGACCGATAATAGTTATACAATTTTATGGTGTTTTGTGAATAAACTGCTAGACGTATGAAACGGCCGAAACATGACAAAAACCGTGAAAAATGAGTAGCCCCTTCTTCTATTATTAGCGGAAGTGAAAGTGATTAGACTATGCATTTTGAATGCTTATCTTCATTAGGCTAACTCCTACCTTTCTTTTCTCACATAAGAGAACAACACTGGTAATGCACCTATTTTTTAAAAACCACTCATTTATTTTGCAACATTTTATGCATCGATAACATACATGGCTTCCATAAAATACAGCCCGGCTTTGTTAATAGCGAGTTGTATGATGTTGTCCCTCTGGAATTTTAAAGAGCTACTGTTGAATCACCCTCCTCGTCCAGTGCGCCATATAGGCCTAACCCACTTTGTTCTTTTACGTGATTTCGACTTGCTTTCATAAAACCAGCAATATAAGGAAGGTTATTACATTCGTACTAGAAAAATATTTTATGAGTTCTGAAGGAGTATCATCATCATGCTCTCTCTCTCTCTCTCTCTCTCTCTCCTCTCTCTCTCTCTCTCTCTCTCTCTCTCTCTCTCAGTTTCTGTTATGATTTAATGAAATTTATCGTTTTCAAAGAAAAATAATGAAGAAAAAGGCGGGATGTGTACTTCTAAGGAATGTAAACAATCCTATGTAGTGCCTCTAGTCTGCAGTACTGTTCACTGTTAAATAGGTTCTAAGTTATAAAGTGCTGATAACAATCGGTATTAAAAAAAAGATACCGTGCAGTCAAGTCTCTTGGCATTTTAAATGCACATTGCATTAAATGAAAGAAGCTCTGAATTCAAATGTCAAGTTAGATTATTTTTATACATTAGAAAATAGGTTGCACTCAGAATAGGGTGTAGAACGTGTTTTCAACCTTTATCTCCACCCTTACCCTTTCGGGCATTTGTAATGTCAGTAATGTACCCCCAACGTGGAAAACAAAACCAACTCAGAAAAACATTCCAATGTGTATATTTAGAAGTACTGTACAGAGGGGAAGCAAGTACATAACTCTCCAGACATAACCAATAATATTGGAAACAAAGAATTCAATAAAAAAATAAAGACAATTTGTTAACATTTTCAAGGTTAAGGTACTGAGCAGCAAAAATAAAATACATTATTATTACAGCAGCTGCAAAGGGAGTTATTGAAATGGTTGAGTCTGTTTGTCATAAACTGTCCTAGCTGGTCGAGGAACAGTTTTTGTTGAAGCACATCGAAGGTCGGCATGTACAGCCATTCGAGACCCAAGGGGAGGGGGTAAGCGTACCCCAGGTTGAAAACCCCTGGTATAGAAGCTTGCCAAAGGTCACAGTCTAGCCTAGGCTACCAAACCTTATTTTCTTGCTAGTATCAGTCTAGGAGACATCGTTTGACGACAACGTAAACCAAGATCTGTTACACGTATAATAATTAAAATGATTTTCAGTTTGGATTAAATACTAAAAGTTATTTTCCATATTTGTTTACGTCGTCTCGAAACA
The DNA here is from genome assembly GCF_015104395.2 of Macrobrachium nipponense. Classification (NCBI taxonomy): domain Eukaryota; kingdom Metazoa; phylum Arthropoda; class Malacostraca; order Decapoda; family Palaemonidae; genus Macrobrachium; species Macrobrachium nipponense. The sequence continues at coordinate 141,118,987 of NC_087201.1, forward strand.
CATCGAGCGTTAGGTTTATGAATTTTATTTAGAAACCAACGTTGATGAAGTGGATTTTGCTTTAACGTTACTATAAGGCTGCCTTTACATGTCTAAAACCTACCTACTGCAAAACACCACAGGCGTACTTATGCAATATAATATCAAGTTTATAACAAGGTTAAAAGTATGAGACTTGTTCACGCATCCAGTAACTTTATGTAGATTCTGACGATCTCATGTGTATTCTGACGATCTTATGGATTCTGACGATCTTAAATGGTTTTTCACGATCTTAAGTATATTCTGACGATCTTAATCAGATTCTGCTGATCCCCCATGGATTCCGACGATCGTATAGATTCTGGCGATCTTATGGATTCCGACGATCTAATGGATTCTGGCGATCTTATGGATTCCGACGATCGTATAGATTCCGGCGATTTTATACATTCCGACGATCTTATAGATTCCGGCGATTTTATACATTCCGACGATCTTATAGATTCCGACGATCGTATAGATTCTGGCGATCTTATGGATTCCGACTATCTTATGCAGTCTGACGATCTCATGGATTCTGACAGTCGGCTTATTAAACAATTTATCTGCAGTGGAATCGATATCTTAGTTCCTGAACGAAGTAAAGGTTACGGCTGCCTGAATTATGGATATCATTCTTAGACACAGTCAATTTAATAAATTCGAAAAATTCCATCAATAGTTTGGGATTTCGGGATTCTTTTGAAATGAAAAAATACATTCAGGGAAAAATCCCCAAAACGATTTCGTAAACTATTTTCGTGGAAAGACTGTAAGTGTAATGATTGTAAAGCAAGCTGTGCACTACAAACAAACAAAAAAATCGCCGAAGTTTCGTGGCGCAATCGAGTTTTCTGTCCGGTGGTGGCCTCAGTCTCGGCCCATGAAACACCTAGCCGAGACCAATGAAACTCAGCCACGGTCCGGTGGTGGTAACATTGTTGGTACCTATAGCGCCGTCGGAAGTACTATTCTGGCTAACTTTGATCTTAAATAAGATAATAACAGCTAAGGCTAGGGGGCTGCAATTTGTTATGTTTGATGATTAGAGGGTGGATGATCAACCTACTAATTTGCAGCCCTCTAACCTCGGTAGTTGTTAAGATCTGGGGGCGAACGGACAGACAAAGCCGGCGTAATAGTTTTCTTTTACAGAAAACTAAATTGAGAAAGCTTACTCATCAACTTGAACAGTATTGCATGCTTGCTCTATGTTAATGCGTGGACATTTGGATTAATTACAAAAACAATTCTAAAATACAATTCCTAGGGTTCAATGTCATTCTTATGCGTAACCCCAATTTAATCGTTCCTCGCGGCTATACCATCCAGATTCATTACACTGTTCATAATTAGCAATCAGTCTCGCAGACCTTGCATATTCGAAGTTATATGAACTTGCCTACGAAGATTCCACGGAGAGGAGAGTCCATAAAGGGATACTAGCACACGCCAGTAAGTCGGTTGGGGTGAAATCATGACGGGAAACTAAAAAGGAAGGTAGGAATTAATGGAAACGTGAGGGAGGAAATAGGTTAAGGTAAAATTATAATGAATGAGTTATCATTTTGATGCTACGGCTGGTGAAATCCTCAACGTGGGAAGGTTGGAGGATTCAGGAAACAGAGGACGGCAGCGAATTCCAAATTTCCGTTCAGCATTGATGGAAAGAAGAACCCTTTTTACGCTGCTGTGAACGAGGAATATTGCAATGCAACTCAACATGCAGAATGGGCAAAGATTGCATTCGCATGCTGGGATGTATTGTGTAAGCTGAATAAAACACCAATTATAAGCGTCTTGACTGAGCGTTTGAAGCCCCTTTATGCTTATTTTCTTAATATCATTGAGGTTCTTTTAAGTAAGCTCTCATTGTGCTTGTTAACCCAACCTTTCATGCAGAAGTACAAATCTAGTTCCCGATAACAAGGCTAAGGAAGCCTGCACTACATCTCACAGAATCTCTTCCGAGAAGAACCGTTCTTCGCGCGGTAATAATCGCTCGAAAAAAAAAAAAGCATAAAAGCACTGACATCAGCCCCAGAGAAGAAATCCTCCCCCCCGAGGCAAAAGCATTAAATAAACACGAGTGGCAGCGCCACAAGGCACTACTAGACTGGCCTTACCCAGCACATACCAAGCATTTCGCGTGTTTTGACTTTTTCCAAGAACCATGTTGTGCATTATTCAATGCTGGAATGCTTTTTTTTTTTTCTTTTGCTTCGTCCAGACCTGAAAATATAGTGAATTTTTTTTTATCCCTCAAGGCATTTGGCGAACAACAGTCTCTTTAGAATTGTGGTTTTACTTATGGAAGAATACAAGCGTTCTCTGTCATCTAGATGGGAGCATCTTTGTTGTCATAGTCTGAAATATGTTTATGAGAAGTTATCTATATTATTAGTATTAGATCTGACACTGTATATTTTAGTCTATTTTAGTCGTTTTTGGACTGGTAATAAATTGTTCTTTGGTGTAATTTGCTTATTTTCATAATTTTTAAGTTTCTGTAAAAGAAAATGAGAGATGGCTTTTTTTTTTTTTTTTTTTTTTTTTTTTTTGTCATTCCGCACTTTTTCTTTCCACACTCAGATCCTGAAAAGTACTGAGGCTAGAGCGTCGCGAATTGATATATCGATCAATTCCCCCTTCAAACATACCAAATTGCAGCCCACTAGCCTCAGTATGGTTAAAGTTAGCCATGATCCTTCATCTTGCACCACTATAGGGACCAACAACACAGGCCACCCCCGGGCCTAGGCTGAAAGTTTCATACAAATACGCTGCACAGAAAACTCGTTTGGGGTGAAGAAACTTTGGCGCATTTTTACTTTTTGTTTACAATTTTGTTATAAAACTTACAGACTCTCGAAAATAATACTTAAATAAACAATACTTTGCTCTTGTGAGTAAATTCAATACCTCGACTCAAAAATGATATATTACCTCATGAGACACTGGACAACCCTCGAGCTTCAGAATAACATTTAGGCTTTTCTAAACCATTTCGTAACTGTGTCCCATGAAATTATCTGAAATATTTAAAAGTGGACATTATTTGAGGATGGTGTCCTCTATGTTTAAGATATCCAGTATACCTTCATTGTTTTAGGGTGAACAACATTATTTATTCTAGAAGACGAGTTATATTCTTGATCTTAATATCTGGGTGCCTCAGTGCCCCTTACGTTATTCTTTGTAGCCTCCCTTCGACCCCTAGCTGCACCCTCTTTCATTTCTTTTACTGTCTGCGTTCATAGTTTTTCTACCATCTTACTTTCTACCCTCTACTAACAACTGTTTCACAGAGCAATTGTGAGGTTTTCCTCCTGTTGCAACTTTCAAAAACCTATTTACTGTCAATTTCCATTTCAGTACTGAATGACATCATAGGCACCAGCGCTTGGCCTTCGGCCTAAAATCTAGATGACTCACGTACGGACTGCTATCTGAAAAGTTGCCAATAGTAATTTATGGCACATGGAACATTTTCCCTGCAAAATTCGTTCAAACTGTGGCATGAAATTTTGAACACACACACACACACACATATATATATTATATATATAGTATATATGTGTGTGTGTGTGTGTGTGTGTGTGTTCAAAATTTCATATATATATAGTTATATATATATATTATATCTATATATATATATGTGTGTGTGTGTGTGTGTGTGTGTGTGTGTAGTGTGTGTGTGTGTGTGTGTGTGTGTATGTGTGACCCCAAAAGTAAAACATTATATAATTATACATAAATATATTATATATATATATATATATAAGACATTATAGAGATATATATTATTTTTATTAATAGATATAATATATATATAAATATATTATATATTATATTAATGATATAGAATATGATACTGTGTTGTGTGTGTGTGTGTGTTGTGTGTTGTGTTGCCACCCGGCCACAGCGGAATATTGTAATCTATTCTATCATTTTCCTATCTAAACCAAGCAACTAAGCACCTACGCACTCGTGGATGCCAAGCAATACTCAAGGTGGTTTTCTATGAAACTTCTGTGTTTCAGTGAGAAAACATTTCCTTAACGCATCGGCATTCAGCCCGTGGAGGAACTTGTTTATCATTATAGCCCGAATAGCTTCTTCTTCCATTCACCCTAAGTTAGATTTGGGCAAATTCCGGAAGTCAAGTTCGGCCCTTTTCCTTCAAAACAAAAGTATTTTTCCCAGCCATGTCTCCCCGAGTGATTCAATTTTCACCTGTTGGATGAATTATTCATGCGGTAACAGGTTCGAGGGAAGTAGTAACTTCTGAGAACTGTAAATGCCAAGTCGTGCTCTCTCTCTCTCTCTCTCTCTCTCTCTCTCTCTCTCTCTCTCTCTCTCTCTGGGAAGTCTCTGTCTGTCTACCTGTCTCGTGGGAAATTAGTTAGACGGCTGAGTACAGTACATACTTAAGCCCACTCTCTCTCTCTCTCTCTCTCTCTCTCTCTCTCTCTCTCTCTCTCTCTCTCTCTCACAGGCTATTAATGAAATTAAAAATGGAGCTGCAGCAGGGCCTGATGGAATTCCTGCTATTTTGTTAAAGACAGTAGTTCATTCTTTCGCAAAGCCACTTGCAATATTATTAAGACAAAGTGTAGATACAGGCAAGATTTATGATGAGCACAAATTAGCATATATTACCCTACTTTCAAAAGTGGATCAAGACTAGAGGCAAGTAATTATAGGCCTGTGAGTCTAACATCACATATTATGAAAGTGTATGAAAGGGTAATGAAGAAAAATATTATGAAACATTTTAATAAAAAATAATTTGTTTAATATAGGACAACATGGTTTCGTACCCGAAAAAGTACACCCAAACCCAATCGTTTAGTCCACCGTGAGAACATATTCAAAAATATGAAAAGCGGAAATGAAACAGATGTGGTTTATCTAGACTTTGCAAAAGCTTTTGACAAAGTAGACCATAATATATTAGCGAAGAAAATTAGAAAACACAATATCGTGGATAAAGTAGGAAGATGGTTAAAAGAATTTTTACACAACAGAAAACAGATAGTTATTGCAAATCGATGAGCAAATCGGATGGAGCCAAGGTAATATCTGGTGTGCCACAAGGTACGGTGTTAGCTGCAATACTGTTTGATATTATGATTGAAGACATAGAGAGTAATGTTAAGGATTCGGTAGTGAGTAGTTTCGCTGATGACACAAGAATAAGTAGAGAAATTACTTGTGATGAAGATAGGAACGCTCTACAAAGAGACCTTAACAAAGTATATGATTGGGCAGAGGTAAATAGGATGGTATTTAACTCTGATAATTTGAATCAATAAATTATGGAGACAGAGAAGGAAAGCTATATGCACTTAATATGGGGAGCTAATAAGAGACAATCAAAATAAGGAAGCAGTTAAAGACCTTGGTGTGATGATGAATGGAACATGTTATGCATGATCCAAATAGCAATTCTTTTGGCAAAATGTAAAGCAAAATGGGAATGTTGTCACGGCACTTCAAACAAGAAAAGCTGAACACATGATTATGCTTTATAAAACATATGTTCGTAGTCCACTTGAATATTGCAATATGATATGGTACCCACACTATCAAAAGGATATTGCACAAATAGTGTGTGTACAAAGGTCCTTTACAGCTAGAATAGAAGAAGTTAAGGACCTTGACTACTGGGAAAGACTACAATCCTTAAAAATTATATAGTCTAGAAAGGAGAAGAGAACGCTACATGATAATTCAGGCATGGAAACAGTAGAAGGAATAGCAGAAAACATCATGAAACTAAAGATATCAGAAAGAGCCAAGCAGAGGTAGATTAATAGTGCCCAAAACTATACCAGGAAAAAATAAGGAAAGCACACAGGACATTAATCCACTACGCACCAGCATCGATAATGCAGCGTCTATTTCAATGCGTTGCCAGCTCATCTGAGGAATATATCAGGAGTGAGCGTAGATGTGTTTAAGAATAAGCTCGATAAATATCTAAACTGCATCCCAGACCATCCAAGATTGGAAGATGCAAAATATACCGGAAGATGTACTAGCAACTCTCTGGTAGACATTAGAGGTGGCCTCACACTGAGGGACCTGGGGCAACCCGAACGATCTGTAAGGTCTGTAAGGTAAGCTCTTTCTCTCTCTCTGTATTCTTGTAGGAAACAGAAGATTTTACTGGATTTCTAAATTAACATTCGTTTAATTATAAAAAAAAAGTCTCTCTCTCTCTCTCTCTCTCTCTCTCTCTCTCTCTCTCTCTCTCTCGTTGTAGGAATTTGTATAACCTTGGGAATTCCCATATAAAAAACTCCTTAAAATGGTAAATGGAAGCTCTCTCTCTCTCTCTCTCTCTCTCTCTAGGAAAACAGACGATTTTTATGGGATTTCTAGTTAAAATTCGTTTAGTCAAAAATAAAATTCTCTCTCTCTCTCTCTCTCTCTCTCTCTCTCTCTCTCTCTCTCTCTCTCTCTCTCTCTCTCTCTCTCTCTCGTTACTGTTTAATTGTTCATTTGTTAGTCATCTGAAAACTTGAATTATGAACTCTAATATATTTATGCAATACACTCACAAGTGTTGCAGGAAAGTGAGATATGACCTTAGTTTTTTGAAGCACTAAGATCAGAAGGGAACTGAATCTACGAGTAAAAAATTAACGAAAAGTAAGCAGAATGGAACATATGATATTGAGTTTGCATTTATCGGCAAAGATTAGTTTGGAAAGTTAGTTACCGAAAGACTAAACACAAAAACAAAAAAATCTTCCTTCCCCTCTAACACGTACAGGCCGCCAGACAGGTAGGAAAAAAAAGGGTGATTGATGGTTAACGCCCTTTGACACGTAAAAAATAGACAAGCTTTACTGGGACTTACACATGACTTTAGTAGTCAATGACTCCCAAAAAGTCCTAAGTAAGCCAATGCAGTTGTTGACAGGAAGTCGGTCAGACAAATATGGCCGAGTTAAAAAAAAAGATAAAAAGTTATAAATCAGTATTGTGACATTAAGTATATAAATTGCCACTTACAATCACAGCGCATGTAGACTGGGTAAAGATGCAAATACACATATACACATACAAACAGACTAGAAAAACGCATACATACACACACAAAGCAGACAGAACAAGCTAACTTTGGGATTACCCGAACTGTTTTAAATATTATGACCTCATGACCTACTTCTCTCTCGTTAAAAATAGTGAACTATCCGTCATGTTTTTAAGGAGGTATATATTAAGCTTATTAATTCGTTCATAGCCCTTTCTTCTTTTTCTATTTCTTTCTTTCTGTGGACACGTATAAAAAAACCTTACGTCAATTATAGCGAGGGATTTTATGAATATTGTAAAGGTATGCAATTTCTCTCTCTCTCTCTCTCTCTCTCTCTCTCTCTCTCTCTCTCTCTCTCTCTCTCTCTCTACACGGTTCTCCCTAACCTATGTAACGAGATTAGTATAAAGAGACCTCATAAAGGTGACCCGTCTAGATAATACCGTATATTATTGGTAATATTTTCAAAAGCGGGTGTGTGTCGGGTGGGGGGCGGGGTGGGGTGGGGGGGTAGAGGTATTAGCTGACTAGGGGTGGTAGTATGGTGGTAGTTGACATTTTAGGTGACTTTAGAAATGGATTTTCTTCTTTGTGTTGGGGATAAGTGAAGGGGAAGCGTTATTGGGGGATATTTCCAAATTTTTCTTGCATAACTGCATTTTGCTTTTCTTTTGGCTAATGCGAAATGGCCGATTTACTTGTAATGTACAAGGTGTTATAATAAAGCACCGTAAAAACTCTGAATATATAAAAAGAGAGTATGTTGTGAATTTCAGACAAACAATTTTAATGATAAAAGTAAATTATGAATATCTACAGGGAAAAAGAAAAGAAATGTTCATCTGACTTACGTCTTCAGCTCCCCCCTCCCCGTTACCACCGCATTCAGGTCCCAGAAACGGACAAAATACATAACATACATACATATATATATATATATATATATATATATGATATCATATATATATATATATATATATATATATATATATATATATATATATATATATATATGTGTGTGTGGGTGTGTGTGTGTGTGTGTGTATACATAATATATGTACATATATATATATATATATATATATATATATATATATATATATATATATATATATATATAGTGTGTGTGTGTGTGTGTGTATACTATATATAGATATATATATATATATATATAGATATAATATATATATATATATATATATATATATATATATATATATATATATATATATATATATATATATATATATTACCGGAACCATGCAACAAGCTATAAAGGTCCGATGCAATTCGCAGTGAGTCACAATAAGGCCTGGGAGCCAATGAAGGAGGTATTTTATCTTCTTTACCATCCAGCGGATCATGACCAACTCAAAGTCTAATGAACACTCGGTCGGAAGTCTTAGTTACTGCGCATTTCAATAGTTATTTTGTATAAAATCAGGTTTCATGATTTAAATTATTATGTATAGAATCGAAGTATTCATTATTTGAATACATTTAGATGTACCTTTGTAATATTTTCGTTTTTGTGTTCTGCTTAATTTACGTCCTGCTCTGTGACATTACTTATCTTTTTGCAACCGAAATATCAACAATGAATAATCATTATGAACAATAATGTTGCAGCTAGTAGCTATAATATTAATTACTTCTCCATTTGTAGAAATAATTGCATAAATAAACAGGTAAATGTTAAAACGTGTCCCTAAGCGCAATGTGACATTTTGCAATAAATATCATTATTTATTCATTTTTCAACTCGAAAAGAAAGGGCGTTACATTTTATTAATTATTATCATTTGTTTATGGAGAAATTCTATTAAAACTCTTTCTTCTCTGTCGTTTCAGGTTCGTAGACTTGTAGAAGGATTAGAATAAAGAGATCTCCTCTATGTGTAAGTATGTTTTCTTATGTGTGTGTGTGTGTGTGTGTGTGTGTGTGTGTGTGTGAGAGAGAGAGAGAGAGAGCAGAGAGAGAGAGAGAGAGCGAGCTCAATGTAAATAATGATATATATATATATAATATATATATGTATATTATATATATATATATATATATATATATATATATATATATATATATGTGTGTGTGTGTGTGTGTGTGTGTGTGTGTGTGTGTGCAGGTATATATATGTATATGTATAATATATTATTATATATTATATATGTATATATGTGTATATGTATACATACATATATATATATAAATATAATATATATATATATATATATATATATATATATATATATATATATATATATATGCATTAAGCCACAAATGTCCTTTAATATCCAATTCGCTCTACCTCGGAATTAATATATTTTCATATATGTTAACCGAAGGTGAATTTTTTAGTTCATACTAATTTCGTCCTCTGTTGGATGCGATCCCGCGCACAGAGGAGAAATCAGGACTTCAGTGATGTTAGCGACCAGGCCAACAAGTGAGGTATAAGTTGATACCGATTCCAACCATACAAATGCCTGTCGAACTGAGGTACTTGTAATTAGAATCGACATCCACTCACCTCTACCATGTTAACTAAGTCAAATGTTTGCGAAAACAATTATAAAAGAAATATAAAATAAATTAGGCATATGGCAATGGAATGGAGGAATTCGTTAGGTATTTACAGTGTGCTTACCGAAGAACTTTTATATAAAATATCTTTGCTGAATCATATTCTTTTGGTCAAGGACATTGCTCCCATAATCAAACAAGTAGAAAATAGCCAAAGTTTCTTCTGCGCAATCGAGTTTTCTGTACATTGTATAGTAAAAGCCACCGGAAATAGATCTATCGTTTGGTGGCCTCGGTATAATGCTGTATGAGCCGTGGCCCATGAAACTTGAACCTCAACCCAGTGGAGGCCTGGCCTATATCGTTGTCAGACGCACGACTATGGCCAACTTTAACTTGAAATAAAATAATAACTGCTGAGGCTAGAGGGCTGCAGTTTGTTATGTTTGATGACTGAAGGGTGGATGATCAACATAGCAATTTGCAGCCCTCTAGCCTCAATAGTTTTTAAGATCCGAGGCCGGACAGAAAAAATGCGGACAGGTAAAGTGCGGACAGAAAAATGTGCGGACGGACAGGCAAAGCCGGCTCAATAGTTTTCTTTTCAGAAAACTAAAATGGCAAGGCGACCTTTTTTCAACGACGTCCAACAAGACCTGATGGCCTTTTGAACAAAACGAATCATGATATTGGTCACAAAAATTTAAAATCTTTGATCAACCGCCCTACTGCAGACGGGTAAATGCAAACCGGTATTCTAATATTAGCCTGAATGCAATCCAATTTCTCTATTATACTGCAGTGAAATAAAAGACAAAAATTAAATGCCAAATGAATGCTCCTCCAATTATATTACCCTTTTGATATTAACTGCAAATCGCCTAGAGTCTGAAATGATTTCAGCCGTGATTGTCAGAAAAGTATTTCTTATCAAATGTCATTACTATCCCCCTTTGATGCTAATTAATCCATCAGAAAAACAAAATGCTGTTCATTGCTTTTTGTTTATTCCTTAGACGGGACTCTTTGACTCTAGATTAATACCTTACACGCCATGATAAAGTAGTCCCCGTAGGGAGATAGTGCAGTCAGCTCACCTCACGTGGTGCACTGTAGGTATTACTTAAAGTTCCTTGCAGCGTCCCTTCGGCCTCTAGCTGTAACACATTTCATTCATTTTTCTGTACCTCCTTTCATATTCTCTTTTTTTTCTGCCGACTTTTCACCCTCTCTAATAATCGTTTCACAGTGCAGATGCTTTGAGGTTTTCCTCCTGTTACGCCATTCAAACCTTCTTACTGCCAATTTCCCTTTCAGCGTTGAGTGACCTCATAGGTTCCACCTCTTGGCATCCGGTAGTACCGAGTTCGAATCCCCGCTCTGCAAACGTGGAGTTAAATGAATTTGTTTCTGGTGATCAGAAATTAATGTAGTTCGGATCCCACAATAAGCTGCAGGTCCGGTTGCTAGGTAACCAATTGGTTCCTAGCCATGAGAAAATATCTACTCCTTCGGGCCAGCCCTAGGAGAGCTGTTAATCAGCTCAGTGGTCTGGTTAAACTAAGATATACTTAACTTTAATTTTGGCCTAAATTCTATATTTTAAGTCCAATGATAAAACGGTTATTCGTTTTGTAATGAAGAAACCGCAGAGTATCATACCACATCTTCGATTAGCGAATGAATTAATTGGTAATAGCGTATTTAGCAAGCGTTGAACTTCCTGTCTCAATTACCCAGGATCCAAGGAAAACTTTTCAAGAACTTCATTAGTGTATCAGCGAAAATTTAAGAACGAAAGGGACATTATTAATAATGAAATATGTGCCTGTCCTTTGGACCTGTTTACTAATAGCTCCTCGATAATTACAATCAGTAGAGAATTCAATAAGCTGATGTTTGAATAGTAGTTATGAAGGGAAAGCCTCATTTGTGATACAGGTGTATTGTATGTATGTATATATATATATATATATATATATATATATATATATATATATATATATATATATATATATTATATATATATATATATATATATATATATATATAAATTATTGTCCTTTAATGAAATTAGTAGACTATGAAATGACCATATAGGCCACATGCGTCCGTGCGTGCATGTGTGTGTGTGTGTGTGTGAAAAGAGAGAGAGAGAGAGAGAGAGAGAGCAACTTCTCAGTTATAGAAGGCATGTGAACGAACACACACACACACACACACACATACACACGCAGGCAAAAATAGACGCACGTGAAAGCCCCACGCTTCACAATTTTAGACTTGAGTAACGATACGACCTCGTTGCAGGTTTATATCTCGGAAGAGGAGGACGTTAAGTAAAATAATCCCTGGGCCGTTTTACCTGTCAGAACACAAAGGATCATTAGGCCTGGTAATGATTTCGCCCCAACCGACTTATGGTTGGTAGGGGTCGGCTTTCCCTGTCGACCTACAACCGATGCGGCTGTTGAAATTGGCTTAGTGTGTTCGATTTCTTTCGGGTAATGGGGGTTGGCAAAGGGTGGGGATGGCAAAGGATAGGGATGATAGAGGGTGGGGATGGCAGAGGATGGAGGGGGGGGGTGGGGGGGGGGGTTAAGGGTTGGAATGGCAAGGATGGGCAGCAGGGGGTTGAGGAGAGGTTGCCTATGTCTAACCAACAGGTTTTTAAAATACAGCTCTAGGAGCTTTCTTGCTGTGTTGTGGTAAGTTGTCTCATTTTTTTTTTTTTGTGAGTGGGATCAGGGAAAATGGTACAGGATATTGTGTGGGAGGGGGAGGGGGGAAGGGTGTGGGCGTGTGGGGGAGGGGGAGGGTGGATAGAAAGGATAAGGGATTGTTGGGGTAGTGCCTAAGTATTGATTCGTCTTTGTTCTTCCTTTGTTCCAAACGTGCTTCCTTTCTTTCAGACGTTCTTGACTGGCGCTGCTGTGGCCATATTAAGGCCCGTAGATAATGCCAGCGATAGACAGGATTAAAAAAAAAAGAATAATTCAGGTGGTTATTGCTGTTGCTCTTGTTATACTGTGCAAATAAATGGTCCAGTTGTTTTTGGGTCAAGGCGTCTCTCTTGTTTTGTTGTGTAATCTCCTGCCTTTTTTATTTTTTTTTATTTCGTTCCATTTTATTTCATTTCACATGCTACATCAATGGTAAATATTTACAGACAAGGAAATGATTTTATATATTTAATTAAATATAATATATATATATATATATATATATATATATATATATATATATATATAAATATATATATATATATATATATATATATATATATATATATATATATATATATATATATATATATATAAGCGAATTTTATGAAAATGATACACCCTTCATCATCTAATTGCAACCCACCACGGTCAACCAGGTACTTATTCATATATACAATACATGCTTACATACTTACGTACACACATTATATGCATACACGACACACACACACACACACACACACACACACATATATATATATATATATATATATATATATATATACATATATAACATACATACGTACTTACATACAATATATGTGATATATATATATATATATATATATATATATCATCATACATACGTACATACATACAATATTATATGTGTATATATATATATGTGTGTGTGTGTGTGTGTGTGTGTATTTATGTATGTATGTATGTATAATGTACCAGGATGTAACAGGAAAGACGCAATACAAGGCCCGTCGACCATCGAATTTAATAGCTAGGGAAGCCGTCATTAATTAATCATCTGTAATTAAAGTAATTTAAAAGTTTAGCTTTCTAATTTAATCTTTTTCGCTCTCTTGGCCACTCAAAGTTCTGCGCGACTGTCGAGTCCGTTGCCTGAGCTGAATTTACGTATGTAATCGTGTTTAACATCTCCGGATTATTGACGTCCATTCTGTCACTAGCCTTCAAGGTGGAATGTTAGTTGTATGGGGCTTTATATATATATGATATATATATATATATAAATATATATATATAATATAATATATATATATTTATCTATATATATATATATATAAGTACATATATATTTATCATATGGTATATATATATATATATATATATATATATATATATATATATATATATATATATATATATATATAAAACCTCTTGACTCTAATTTTATTTTTTATTTTCATGATCAGACAGATTTGTACAAACGTCAATCATTATTCTGTAAAGAAGCATCAAAACGATATTTTTGAAACTAATTGTATAGCCAAAAATTAACAGGATAATTTTTTTTTGCATAACTTTATCAACTGATTGCCAAATCAAATCTCATGTTCCTATGAATTATTCTTACGGAAATTCATATTCAGATTATCTTTGCTGAGTTGGGTAAAATCGTCACTGAATTAGAACTGATTGTCTTGTGACAAGAAATTGATTGATCGTATTTTTAAATCTGGTGGTTCGCTGGGGAGCAATATGACATTATCCGAGGAAAATAGTTCAAAACAAATACCAATGAAAATACATTTAAGGGACTTTGAAAAACTGCTTTGAAAACGGCCCTATAATTAGTTTTGCACGATGTGATTTCCGCGCCAATCTCTTCCATACAATTTTAATATAAATTCTGAAATCCGAATTCGCAATTCTGCATAAAAATAGCAACGCAAATCACATGAAAGTGAATTAGCAGTTGTTGTGAAAAAGCAGTTTAATGCGGTGCGTCTATTTTGACCAACTATTTTTTTTTTTTTTTTGTTATTTTGCTTCTTCCCCTCTCCTAGTTATAATTTCAGCCATGTTTCTTTGCATCCGGCAAATTTGTATGATGGCTTCCTATTGCTTCGTCTCTAGATTAATTGCACTGGCTTGTTATGGATTTGTTCAATTAGTATTATGACAGTATTGATGTAGCTATAATTAATATGATTGATTATCATTATTATTAATATCTTTAACAACATTGTTGTCATATTGTTCCTGCTTCGTGGTTGTGTTTTTTGAAGAATTTTAGTGGGGCCCTTTCGTCGTTAACAACTTCCATAATGACCATTGTGTATGAATGTGGATTTACATTACTTACATACATGTACACATTTTGATTATATATATATAGGTGATGCCACAGAGGAAAATGGAAAGGCGAGAAAGCCAAGAACTTTCGGTCTAACACGACCCTCCATGGCATCACCTTTATTTATACATAGCATCACGTTTATATACTTCGTGATATCGTTATTATATATATATATATATATATATTATATATATATTATTATAATATATATATATATAATATATATATACTATATAACCACATTATTCACACTATGCATACACACATACGTACATACATACATCCATACAGACTTTCCCACTGACATTTCACGCAAGTGTATATGAATATACTTACGTACCGAAGAGGAACAACAGAAAACCTCGCATTCTTACAAATTTGCACATCTAAGTCTACGTCTGCGTGCCCCCTCTCCACGGGAAGAAAAAAAGAATTATGCAGATGAAGCCGGACTCGAAATGGAGTGCGAAAAGCAGAGCAAAATGCAGGAAGGAGTCTGAGCAGTTGTCCTTATCCAGATGCCGTTCCGCGCGCGACTTCGGCGAAAGTTTCGCATCTGTATTACAGTCAACTTGACGTGGATGGACGGGAAAGCGCCCCGCTAGGCAGATAAAAAAAAAGAAAAGAAAAAAGAAATAAAATGAAACGCCGAGAGAAACACGTTTTGTTTTGCTCTTTTATCGACGCTGAACCGGCAAAGAACTTGTTTAGAGAGAGAGAGTGAGACAGAAAAAAAATGCGATGACGGGAAGTGAAGTAGCGGGAGAAAAAAAAAAAATTGGAGTCGAAAGAAAGGAAAACAATAAAAAAAGGGAAAATGGGAATGAAATTTGTAATCCGAGGAAAACAAGGAAATACGACGACGGGAAGTGAAGCAACAGGAGAAAAAATTGTAGTCGAACTAAAGCAGAAAAAAAAAAAAAAAAAAAACGAAATGGGAATAAAATTTGTGATCCGAGGACAAACTGCGCAACAAGAGCTGGAAGAGAGAAGAGAAGGCGGCATCATAAAAGAGTTGGACCTGCACACCATAAACCCCTAACCCCCCTCCCCCCAAAAATGTGGATAATGACAAGAACAGTCTCCTAAAACGGAACAAAAATTGTCTGGTTTGGGCTGACGGAAAGACAAAAGATGAAAAAGAAAAAGAAAAATAAGTAAAGAAAGGAAAAGATTTGCGGTGTTCTTTTCATGAAGGGAGTATTGGATAGTTATACAAATGTGGCTGACGAATGACATCTAACAGTGTAAGAGATGTCTTCTGTCCAGACAAGAAAAAATAAAGGGCAAAAAGATATTGGGAATTTTAGGCTTGATGCCACTGTTCCCAAGTCCATAATGTTACGAGAGGATTGTGGGGTTAGATAATCTCTCTCTCTCTCTCTCTCTCTCTCTCTCTCTCTCTCTCTCTCTCTCTGCTAAACAGATATTATAAAAATCCCGTGAGATTAAGCTTCAGTTATTCATTTGAATATACAACTTTAGTCTTATACTAAGCCAATTTTGAACTTTATAGCCCCCTGCCATTTCATGTCACATTCCGAAATGAATGAAATGACAAAGTTTATCTTAATCCTTAATTCTCTGAATATGATGTGAGTGGTAGCTTCGTTTTCGGGGGAGCCTTCAGTTTGGAAAGTGGTGTACCGTTAAGAAAGGTTTTTTTAGTAATTTATCGTCATGCAGTGATCATATATAAGTGTCTATAAATATATTATATTTATTATATATATATATATATATATATATTATTATATATATATATATATATATATATATATATAGATGATATATATATATATAATATATATATATATCTTTTGGCTCCCCATCTTTCCAGCAAAATAACTTGATCGCCTTTCATCGTAAAAACTGCATTGGCACTAGAAAAAATTAGTTGAAGATTTATTATAAGAATTACATTCACGCCTACATATAGACATAAATATATAAACAGAAAAAGATAAAAAGAGAGCAATAGAAAGAAGTTAAGCCTATATTATTAATTTAGACGTTTCCCGTGGTTACGAGTCCAAACATCAGGTAAATTACAAACAAACCTTACGGGAAATTTATTCATTTTCCTCTCATGTTTGGCCTGGCTACCCAGGGAAACGTCTAGATTAATACATATGGTTTCCTACTTTCTCTAGCTCTGTTTGTCGCTTTTTCTGTATGTATCTAGTCATCTATCAATTTATCTATTCACAAATATTTGGATACACACTAATATATATAATATATGTATATATATATATATATATATATATATATATATATATATGTGTGTGTGTGTGTGTGTGTAATATATATATATATATATATATATATATATTATATATATATATATATAATTGAATTGTGTCTTTGCGTGTATATATACTCGTACTTATATTTGTTTACATACAATGCCCTGTGGCCCTTTAGTAGGGGTGTGAGACTACTACAACTGTAGGTCCTGCGTGTCGTAAAAGGTGACTAAAAAGACAGGTACTGCCTTGCAGTCTTATTTTTTAATAAAAGGCTAGGCCCACCGCCAATAACTGTGGAAACTACTGCCTTGCAGGTGGAGGTTTGAGTCAGAGGCTAGGCCCACCGCCAATAACTGCTGAAACTGCTGCCTTGCAGTTTTGCTTTTGAGTCAAAGGCTAGGCCCACCGTCAATAACTGTGGAAACTGTTGTCTTGCAGTCTTACTTTTGAGTCAAAGGCTAGGCCCACCCTACTGGCAATAACTGTGGAAACTGTTGTCTTGCAGTCTTACTTTTGAGTCAAAGGCTAGGCCCACCGTCAATAACTGTGGAAACTGTTGTCTTGCAGTCTTACTTTTGAGTCAAAGGCTAGGCCCACCCTACTGGCAATAACTGTGGAAACTGCTGTCTTGCAGTCTTACTTTTGAGTCAACGCCAATGACCTTGGAAACTGCTGCCTTCCAGTCTTACATTTTAGTAAAAGGCTAGGCCCACCGCCACTAACTGCGGAAACTGCTGTCTTGCAGTCGAACTTTTGAGTCAAAGGCTAGGCCCACTCTACTGGCAATAACTGTGGAAACTGCTGCCTTGCTGTCTTACTCTTTAGTCAATGGAAAGGCCCACCGCCAATAACTGGTTGATGACAGCAAGGGCATGCGGTCGTAAATACAATTTTGTCAAACAATAAGCCATGCCTGATGTTTTAAGACGCATCAGGCATCCGAAACCTTAATGTAGGGATAACGGTGGGACAGAAGAAGGTATTTGTTGACATAAACGTACGTATGAGAAGGCACAAGCACCCATATAAGTGAACTCTCCATCGCTCTGTCTCTGTCTCTTCTATATATATATATATATATATATATATATATATATATATATATATATATATATATATATATATATATATATATATATATACACACATACCCACACACACATTCACGTGTCTGTACATAAATACTATTTTACGTTTCCTAAAATCCCGCCGTAAGCAGAAAGACACACGCAGCGTATCTTTCATGCATATTCATTCACCTAGCTTTGCTTTCTGTCATTAAAAAAAAAAAAAAAAGCTTTTGATGAAAAATAGATTTGAAAAATCCATTTACAAATGTTTCGCAAAAGCCTGGAGAACCGGAAGTCGCCGTTTGTTCTCTCTCTCTCCTCTTGGCCGAGATTTTCACGCCATTTTCTGCATCGCTTGTCTCCGCATTATTATTATTATTATTATTATTATTATTATATTATTATTATTATTATTATTATTATTACCACCTACGCAATACCGGTTGAATAAATCATTGCAACGTCAGTGCCATTGCCTGAATGATTGTTGGAAATGCGTGTTTGTGGATGAATAATCAGTGTTCATTCAACCTGGTGAACGGAATGGCATATCGGATGAATAACCAGTCTGCACGGAATATTGTTGAAGGTAAAACATATATCAAATGAATAACCAGTGTGCATGGAAAGTGGTGGACAGAAGGGCATATCGGGTGAAAAGCCATCAGTGTACGAAAAATGGTTGAAGGGAAAGCTACTGTATATCGCCGGGTATACTGCCGTCTTAAAATGGTTGACAGATAAGCTTGTTGGTGGATGGCTAAATTACCGCCTGTCGATTATTACTGACAGAATCGCTGACGGAATGTTATGTTGCTGTTTGATTTATAGCATCCTATATTACTGTCTGCACGTTAATGGCCGCCGAAATTACTTGAGAAGAGATGAATAACCTTGCGTTACTGGTTGCACGATAAAGATTGACAGAGAGGTATGTCGTCAGCTCAACAGCAACTCCTGTTTAAAAGTCATTTTGTACGCGATTTTTAATTTTTATGTAGATTGAGGGTATATGGCAGAATGGATGATTTAGCTCCCGTTACGGAAAATACGAATATGCCTCAACTAGTTGTATTGGACATAGATTACCAGAAAATTTTATATGCATATATATATATATATATATATATATATATATTTATATTTAAATATATATAAACTATTGGGAAGTGATGATGAGATGTAACAAATTACGATAAAAAAGAAAAAAAACGGCTGGTATTTATGCTCTGATATTATATAATAGTAAATAATAATATAAATAGATATGAAATATTGCATTCGGGAAAATTTAAGCAAAATATTAAAACACGATACAATTACACGAAATCATTAAAAAAAACAAGCCGAATAATAATCACTTCCTAAATTACTAACTAAAAAGGGAGCCTAAATAAAGAAATAATAGAGAACAGTAATGATAAAATAAAACATGCTAGGCCGTCGTCAGACAAATGACAAAGAGAAAGCAACCCCTTCCCCACTCTCTGCTCCCCCCCCCACGCGAAAAAAAAAAAAAAAATCGACAGTTGAATAAGTTTCCCCAACCCTAGGCTATATGGGTTCCAATGATTTGCTGTACACAATCTCTCTCTCTCTCTCTCTCTATCTAAATTTTCCTACTTCATGGTCACTATCTTCGTATCTGTATGATCAATATTGAATTATTGTAATATCCATTTGCAAACCTAATTGAAATGCAGTATATTATTCTCTTTCTCGCTCTGTCAATATGTCTATTTATCTATCTATATCTATCTATCCTCCTAATTCCCCTGCTTCATCATCACTATCTTCTTATCTGTATAAACACTCTTAAAACATTGTAATATACACTTGCAGACACATTTAAAATGTGGTACATTATCATTTAATTCAAAATTTTGCACAAATTAAATTGAAAAATTAAAATACAGCAAAACACTCGCGGCTACGTTTAAACGAAAAGTGCAATAAGAACAAAAGCGAAGTAAAAGAGAAACCATAATAAGAAGAAACGAAAGAACACCAAATCTTCAGACTGAACAGCCCAGAAGTGAAAGAAGAGACGGAAATCGTCTCTCACAAAACAACACAAATTCTTCAATTGACAAAAGAAAACAAAACTGAATAAAAACAAGATAAAAACTGAGGGAAAAAAAACAGCGGATTTAAAAAAAACATAAAAACGACAGAAATTCTTCAGTTGACAGAAAAAATTAATAAAAACAAGAAAAAAAGGGAAAAACAGTTGATAAAAAAAAAGGAAAACGACAGATATTCTTCATTTGACTAAAGAAAAAAAAAAAAAACAAAGATAAAACAAAGAAAAAAAAAGTTGACGAAAGAAAAGGACAAAAAACAAAGGGAAAAACAGTTGTCTAAAGTAAAATGATAAAACAAAGGAAAAAAATTGTTGACTAAAGAAAAAATTGATAAAGTTAATAGTTAACTAAAAAAATGATAAAACAAAGGAAAAGCAAAGGAAAAACTTAATAGTAAAAAAACAGTTTACTAATTAAAATAATGATAAAAGCAAAGGAAACAAAATTTAACTAAAAAAATATAAAACAAAGAAAAATAACTTAACTGAAATAAACGATGAAACAAAGGAAAAACGGGTGACTATAAGAAAGTTAAAAACCAAAGGGAAAAAAGCTGACACAAAAAAAAAAAAAAGAGAAACAAAGAAATATCTTAACACTAACATGTACGCCCGACCCATCTCATCAACTTACCGTGTGACGTAATCTGTTAAAATACGAAAAAAAATATATTTTACTAAGGAAACGGTTTTTTTTAATGTTACCTCTAACAATGGCATGATGGTAGGCGAGGCTGAAAATTTATCTTACAGTTAAGGGACATTTTAAAGTATGTTTGCATATTTTCCTTGCTCGTTTATACATACATG
Organism: Macrobrachium nipponense; assembly: GCF_015104395.2. Classification (NCBI taxonomy): domain Eukaryota; kingdom Metazoa; phylum Arthropoda; class Malacostraca; order Decapoda; family Palaemonidae; genus Macrobrachium; species Macrobrachium nipponense. The sequence continues at coordinate 141,139,859 of NC_087201.1, forward strand.
CGAACATACATTATGTGTGATGTGGATATATATATATATATATATATATATATATATATATATATATATAAATATATATATCTATCTATCTATCTATCTATCTATCTATCTATATATATACCGACACATGATGTTTGCATGTATATCCGTATGTACGTCTTTTCATTTATGCATATAAGACAAAGAAAAATGATATATGCATGTGTGCGTGTGCACGAATGACAGTGTGTAATGTATGTATACAAGTAACTATTTGTATGTATATGCTCCTTTAAATCTACAGACATTGTACACCCTTTGTGAAACAAACCTTCCAAAACCTTCCAGTTGAAATATTGATCTTATATGCTAATGTAATTTAACGTCATTTCCTCCGTCGATAATAACTTTCGTTTTGTTCGTCATTCGAATTAAATGATGATAATCATGATGATGATTCTGATCAGCGAATATGATCACGATTGTGAAGGACCGTTACTGGATTATTAGGGCGCCTGATGGTAGTCACCAAGGAAACGCTGCAATACCGCTCCTTTTTAATGATTTCTTGAGTAAATGACCCCTTGCCTTTTTGTATATTTTCCGAGTTTTAAATGTATATATATATATATATATATATATATATTATATATATATATATATATATATATATAATTATATATATATATATACATATATACATATATATAATATAGATAGATAGATAGATACAGCTGATGAGGTCTACTGATCAAGTAGACGAAAGGTCTCGTCATATAAGAATTTTTTAATACACATCTTACTAAGTGTGGGCCTTTATTACTTAAACAATTTTCCAATCACGTTGTAATGAGGTTTTGTGATATATATATATTGTAGGAAGCCCACTAAAAATTTTGAAAAAATTGAAAGTTTTTATTTAAGCTTTCGGAGAGTACATTCTCTCCTCTTCTGAAAGAGGGGAGATGTACTCTCCGAAAGCTTAAATAAAAACATTCAATTTTTTCCAAATTATAGTGGGCTTCCTACAACATATTAGAACACGGATACAGTGTTTAACTTTCTATATATATATATATATATATATATATATATACTATATATATATATATATATATATATATATATATATATATATAAGCTTACCTGGACTTTATATTACATAAACCATAACTTTTTAAGATTAAAAAAATTATATATATATATATATATATATATATATCGAGCTACAATGTCCTTTAATATCTAATTCGCTCTACCTCGGAATTAATATATTTTCATATATGCTTAACCGAAGGGGAATTTTTTCTCGATAATAGATTTTTACTGTACTTGGGCGCGAACGCAGGTACATTATAAATCCAGGAACGTCAGTGGAAGCTATACCACTCAACCACCGCGAGAGCTTAAAGGTTAATGACGTCTCTCACCTCAAATACTTTTCGCGCTTGAAGTATTTGTTGGTTTGGAGACAAATCAACCCGCCTCGACTCCGGTAGTTAAGTAGCGCTTTTGACAAACACGTAGCATTATTTTACATAAGTCATATCATACCGTTGATTCATATAACAATATCGAGTACAATGTCCTTTAATATCTAATTCG
>NC_087201.1:141144442-141146942 GCF_015104395.2 Macrobrachium nipponense
GTCCGCGTTTCAATTATGTCTTTTTTTAGCTTTAATGGTGGTGGGCAACCCGCTATCAGCTGTTCCATATATAAATCTATTCCTTTTAGTAATTTCATTAAAGTTCCTATGAATTTCCATGTGGTTGGGTGGTTAGCTTCGGTTGTAAAAGTAATTCTTCGATGAGCTGATTCTGCCTGGTTATTTGTCCGATCTTCATCATTTAAATTTGCTTCCACTTTGGCAACTTTTACACTGGCTGCAGAAGCAGAATGGGTGTGTTCATTGATCATCTTTATCACAGCGCTACTCTTGGTGTGGATGATCAGTTCATTACATCGCCCCTCGTTTGTTCGCAATGCCAAAATTTGAGGCTTGGATCACTATTGGATACTTTATCAAAACGTATATAAAGCCATCGTGTTAAAACTTCTCTTTTCCCCGTTTGCTAAGAATATCGTTTTGAAGATTGAGGGATGAGCTGGAAAAAAAATATTAGGAAAGAAATAATTTGGATTTCTTTGTTTTTGAACACTATAAAAAAATTAACTTTTCTTAAAAAGTGTATTCATTACATTTAACAACCATACAAAATAAATCTAAACAATGTAAACAAACGACCTGTTTGCGGCGGCAAATAGTCCGTGACGAATAGGCGGCGGCAAAACGGCCTGGACGGCGAACTGGCAGTGGCTAATTCGTCGAATGATCCCATCCCCGTATATATATATATATATATATATATATATATATATATATATATATATATATATATATATAGATATCGATATAGATATATATATTACTGTGAACGCGAGAGGTGGAGCGGCTTGAGTGACGTAGATGCGCGTAGTCTGGCCCTATGTCCGGTTAGGAAATTCCCGAGATGTTTACTAGAACTGTATCAGCCCCGGTTACATCGGTTAATATATTATATATATATATATATATATATATATATAATATATATATATATATATATATATATAGAGCCCTAGGTTAGGTTAGGTTGGGTTAGTTTAAGGAGAAGATTCTTTAGGCAATTTGGGTGTGGAAGACTGATGAGGTTATTTTCAAGATGGTTAGTTTTAAAGATATGGCGTCCTCCACCACTGAGCTGATTAGCAGTCTCCTTGGGCTGGCCCGAAGGAAGATTAGGATATTTTTTTTTATGGGGCTAGAAACCACTTGGTCACCTAGCAACGGAACCTACAGTTTATTGTGGGATCCGAACCATATTATACCGAGAAATGAATTTCCATCACCAGAAATAAATTCCTCTGCTTCCGCGTCTGCCGAGGCGGGAATCGAACTTCGGACCACCGGATTGGTAGCCAGGCGCGAAAACCACTCATCCAACGAAGACTGAGAATGTCCCGGTATTTGGTTACAGTTCGGGAAGTTCCTCGTTGGAAACTCATTTCTCGATATAATGTGGTTTGGATCCCACAATAAGCTGTATGTCCCGTTGCTAAGTAACCAATTAGTTCCTAGCCACGTAAACATATCTAATCCTCTGGCCAGCCCTAGGAGAGCTGTTAATCAGATCAGCGGTCGAGTTGAACCAAGATACTATACTTAACTTTTTTACAGTCCGGCTAACCTCCTTTTATATTAATCTTGTTTACAACGAATGCGAAAGTTAAACTATAGTTAATTTACAAAACCTCTGCTGAAAATAGAATAGAAGTAAACCATAAGTAATTCGTCCAACATCCGTTGAAAATTAAGTATATGAAAACTGTATGTTACTCATGCAACATCCACTTTCAGACCTGTTGGTTAATGTATCCTGTCTTTGTAGATTATTTATAGAAAACTTACTTTCAGATTAATTGCAAGCTAGGAATATTTTGCTTTCGAAATCATGGCAGTTTATGTTAAAACCTTAAGCCAGAGCTAATGATATATTGTTTATTTCTGGCATGACTGTCATCTGCTTGGTCTCAAAGGGTTTTATCTACAGCACAATAGTATTAAATTCAAACACATGTACATTATTCGTAAGAAAATGTCTCTCTCTCTCTCTCTCTCTCTCTCTCTCTCTCTCTCTCTCTCTCTCTCTCTCTCTGGATATTATTTTCGTCTTTTGGAATTATTTTTTTTATTGTGATATAGGTAAGTGTTGCAGAGACCCTGAATAAAATCATCATGGTAACTATAAAAATAGAACAAATTTCCAGGTGATTTACAAGCAAATTTACGTTTGCAATGATAGAATATTATACTTATTGTCAATATATGTTTTTGAAAACAAGAGACAGTATTCGTCAAATTTAGAAGTAAAGATCGTATATTCCACTTTCACGGCAATGTTGATATTAAACCTAGTAGCGATTGAGTAAAAGGAGCAGTAAATGTTTCGGTAATAATAATAATAATAATATAATAATAATAATAATAATTAATACTAATAATAATAATAATATATTTTGAAGGAGAACCCTCTTTTCAAACAAGTATTATTGAAAGATATGCTGCATCAGCTGCATTTGATTTGTAAATAGAAAAGACTATGAAG
>NC_087201.1:141151942-141156942 GCF_015104395.2 Macrobrachium nipponense
AGATTTTCGTGATTCAGTTATACACACAAACACACACACATGTATGTATGTATGTATGTATGTATGTATGTATGTATGTATGTATGTATATGAAATGGAAAATTCAAGTCCATTCTTGTATACGTGTATCACTGTAAGCTCTAGTGTATGTGAAAACGTGCATAAAATGCATTCCAAAGCTGTAGACACCATAAATTTGCTTGCATAGAAAGTACATAAAAAAGGCAGAAAAACAACATCTAGTTTTCCGTAGATAACAGAGCTGCATTAAATAAATAAAAAAAAACACGTAAGACAAAAAAAAACTTATATTACTCGCAATACAAAGCAAACAAGCCCTGCAAAGGCATATATATATATATATATATATATATATATTATATATATATATATATATATATATATATATATATATATATACGCTCTCTTTATACACGTCATGAACATCCCATTACTTGCATAATGTATGTAAATATTTCTGCTGCTGTCAAATAACTTGTATATTTCGATTTATTAGGTTTTGTGAAGGCAGCCAACGAATAATTCCGCAATAAAAGCAGTCCGCGCAATATATATCGCCCTCTTCATGTAATGGACGCTCCCGTGATATACGAGTCATTTTAAAACAGTGGACGAATGCGTAAGTATGCTGCGATTGAGTGGGGGAATTAACGAGAGAGATACGCAGGAAGAGAGGGGAAAGAAGCAGAGAGAGAAAGAGAGAGAGAGAGAAAGAGAGAGAGAGAGAGAAAGAAATGAAAATTTGTATTTTGCAATTAAACGAGTTTTATATTTTAGATCTTCTAAAACTCTTCTGTTTCCTACAAAGAGAGAGAGAGAGAGAGAGAGAGAGAAATAAGAATTTGTATTTTGCAATTAAACGAGTTTTACATTTAAAATGTTCTAAAACTCTCCTGTTTCCTACAACGAAGAGAGAGAGAGAGAGAGAGAGAGAGAGAGAGAGAGAGAGAGAGAAATAAAAATTTGTATTTTGCAATTTAAACGAGTTTTTATATTTAAAATCTAAAACCCTCTTGTATTTAAAATCTTATAAAAACTCTCCTGTTTCCCAAACGAGAGAGAGAGAGAGAGAGATGAGAGAGAGAGAGAGAGAGAGAGAGAGAGAGAGAGAGAGAGAGAGAGAGATTATTGCAGGTATTTTTGTACGCATAGTACTCTTGATATGCGGCATGCATGTATAAATATGTGCTTGTTGCATGTTTTTTTTAATTAAGGGGGAGAAAGAATGTTTGCAAATGCACTGTTATTGTCCTATCAGTCATCTCGGTAAGTGATAACGGACCAGTTTGCTCTGGAAATGTAACTCAGAATTCCAATTTGAAATGTGGAGTGTAGAAAAACTCTTGAGTTCATAATCATAGAATCATCCTAGGGAAAAGGAAGGAAGTATGCGTGAGAGCCAGGATAAACTTTCAACGAATTGATACATGGGATTAGTTGATATGAAAGCACATTTCACATTAAGTCATTTTTACATACACCTACATTGATAAACTTCAGTTTTCAATAATCACTACATTCACCTACATTGATAAATTCTGTAGTTTTCAGTAATGGTTACATTGACCTACATTGATAAATTCTGTAGTTTTCAATAACAATTACATTCACATACTTTGATAAATTCTGTAGTGTTCAATAATGATTACTTACACCTACACTGATAAACTGTATTTTTTTTAAATAATGATAACATACCCCTACATTGACAAACTGTAATTTTTGATGATGATTACATAGAATGTTATTGATAACCTTTAGTTTTCGATAATTATTAAACACACCTGCAGTGTAGTTTCCAGTAATATTACATGCACCTACTCTATAAACTTATGATCTAAGATTAATACTTAATAAAAGGAGAAGTTAATGTTAATGGCTAATAACGTACGTACGAATTGACTATCATTTCAAGTGTAATCATTCATACATTAACTTACCAAGCCAAACTCATGATTTCATACATCGATGCTAGTTGTAATATTCGTATATCAAGTATTATTCGTACATCATGTTGTATTATTCAAGTATTATTCGTATATCTAGTATCAATAACGACTGATGGAAGCAAAACATTTGCTTTATTGCTTTGGTGGTCATTAGAAAATGGTTAATGGCGCAATTATATAAGTGAAGTATTTGGATGCAATAAATATTAATTACCATTAAGTATGCGAATGAACGCCATTTGGGATCATTATCATTAATACCGGTCGTTAATCTTCTGGTAATTTCACACCCCTTGAGAGAGAGAGAGAGAGAGAGAGAGAGAGAGAGAGAGAGAATTCCTGTACATTGCTGGTATAGAAAGTGCCAGTGCAGTATGTTAATAAGGCTCAAAGACTGATGAGAACTTGGTACAGGGTTGTGGAACCCTTGGTGGAGGAATACACTTAAAAAGAGGATAAGTTTCAATCCTACTGCTTTTTAAGAATGATTGAAAATTCAGAGCGATACATTTTCTATGATAGAAAAAAAAAGTTCCATATCCAGTGATCCGCGTTGGGTTACACACACACACACGCGCGCGCGCGCACTAACACACGCAGTCGTCCAATTATCATGTAAAAAAATTTTTACTTGATCACCACGTAATCCATACTGCCTCTGTTTTCACATTCAAGTAGTCTCTCCCAAGATGGTTTCTGCATCTGGACATACTCATTCCGAGGAGCGGTATGACTCACTATTTCAGTTTTTAGCTTTTACTTTTTTAGTCATTTGACACTAGAGTATAAACTCTGGCATGTAGATAAAGCGCATGACCTATTAAGTTCCTTTCTTCATCTACAGTTGGGGCTCTTTAACTCACTCAACAAATGGCAGTGCTTAGTTTTTAACTCGTAAATCAAAAAGTCTTCTTCATATTTACCAAATCTGTTTAGTCTTGTGCCTTTTTTGGACATTTAGAATTCACGATGGCATTTCCCCCTCTAATGTTGATTTATATGCATTAGCCAATCATGGTTTTTTTTTAGGTTTTTTTAGGTTTTAAAATTTATCATCAGTGTGCGATTTTATGAGTTTTCCTCCGAATAAAGCTCTATTTTTCTCCTATTATCTTATGGAAGATTACCAGGCAAGTTTTTGTAAGCATTTTTGTTTTAATTCCTCATGAATAATAATAAATAATAATAATAATAATAATAATAATAATAATAATAATAATAATAATAATACCGGATTGCTCCATATGTTTTTCCCATATGTTTTCCAGAGTCTCTTACTTGGTTCGGCTTCAGGAATTTCTGGGTGGTTGTCTTCCCCAACTAAGAGGGGAAGACAACCACCCAGAAATTCCTGAAGCCGAACCAAGTAAGAGACTCTGGGAAAACATATGGAGCAATCCGGTATCACACAACAACATGCAACATGGCTCCAGGAAGTCAAGGAAGAAGAAACAGGGAGAATAAAACAAAGATTCACAGACATCACGACAGACACAGTCAGACACCAACTAAAGAAAATGCCAAACTGGAAAGCCCCAGGTCCCGATGAAGTCCATGGATACTGGCTCAAAAAAAAACTTCAAGGCCCTACACCCACGAATAGCAGAACAACTCCAGCATTGTATCTCAAATCACCAAGCACCCAAATGGATGACCACAGGAAGAACATCCTTAGTACAAAAAGACAAGAGTAAGGGAAATATAGCCAGTAACTACAGGCCTATCACCTGCCTACCAATAATGTGGAAGTTACTAACAGGTATCATCAGTGAAAGGCTATACAACTACCTAGAGAGACAAACACCATCCCCCGCCAACAGAAGGCTGCAGAAGGAAGTGTAGGGGCACAAAAGACCAGCTCCTGATAGACAAAATGGTAATGAAGAACAGTAGGAGAAGGAAAACCAACCTAAGCATGGCATGGATAGACTATAAGAAAGCCTTCGACATGATACCACACACATGGCTAATAGAATGCCTGAAAAATATATGGGGCAGAGGAAAATACCATCAGCTTCCTCAAAAAATACAATGCGCAACTGGAATACAATACTTACAAGCTCTGGAATAACACTAGCAGAGGTTAATATCAGGAGAGGGATCTTCCAGGGCGACTCACTGTCCCCACTACTCTTCGTAGTAGCCATGATTCCCATGACAAAAGTACTACAGAAGATGGATGCCGGGTACCAACTCAAGAAAAGAGGGAGGCAACAGAATCAACCATCTGATGTTCATGGACGACATCAAGCTGTATGGTAAGAGCATCAAGGAAATAGATACCCTAATCCAGACTGTAACGATTGTATCTGGGGACATCAGGATGGAGTTTTGGAATAGAAATAAAATGCGCCTTAGTCAACATACAAAAGGCAAAAAGTAACGAGAAACTGAAGGGCTATAAAGCTACCAGATGGGAGCAACATCAAACACATAGATGAGACAGGATACAAATACTGGGAATAATGGAAGGAGGAGATATAAAACACCAAGAGATGAAGGACACTATCACGAAAGAATATATGCAGAGACTCAAGGCGATACTCAAGTCAAAACTCAACGCCGGAAATATGATAAAAGCCATAAACACATGGGCAGTGCCAGTAATCAGATACAGCGCAGGAATAGTGGAATGGACGAAGCCAGAACTCCGCAGCATAGATTCAGAAAACCAGGAAACATATGACAATACACAAAGCACTACACCCAAGAGCAATCAATACGGACAGACTATACATAACACGAAAGGAAGGAGGGAGAGACTACTAAGTATAGAGGACTGCGTTAACATCGAAAACAGGAGCACTGGGGCAAGGTATCTAAAAAACCAGTGAAGACGAGTGGCTAAAAGAGTGCATGGGATGAAGTACTAATAAAAGTAGACGGAAGACCCAGAAAATATACAGAGGCAGGAGAAAGACAGAAAGACAGAGGACTGGCACAACAAACCAATGCACGGACAATACATGAGACAGACTAAAGAACTAGCCAGCGATGACAATTGGCAATGGCTACAGAGGGGAGAGCTAA
>NC_087201.1:141164442-141189442 GCF_015104395.2 Macrobrachium nipponense
CCTATCTCTCCCCCCCAAACCCCCCACCCCCCAATCGTAGATTGCAGATGAAACTGATCATGAGGGTCTGGCGGCTGGCAGAATACAAACAAGCAGAAAGAAGAAGAAGAACCTCCCGTTTGCCGCCGGACCGGAGCCCAACATTCGTGTTCACCTCGCCCGACACATGAGAAAGAGATGTCACATAGTAATTCACAATCTCGCGCTCATCGGTGACGCTAGATGCCATAGTGGAGAGAGTCAAGTTTCTCACTGCTCTGACCCACTCATCTCCCACGAACTCCCATGCAGGATTAAACATAAAGTGGCTTACAGGATTACCTGCCTATTTCAACACCTCGACGTTCTTAAAGGCGAGAATTCGGTCCATAATATATTAGTTTCAAGATACAGACTAATCCGGGATCAACCACCCCCAGGGGAACTTACTGACACTCCAACCAGGGTCATTTCCACCGCAAGTGCCAGCCAAAAACCGCCCACGGCGAGTGGACTGCCCACTCCCCCTGGCTAACCCCCCATCCACCCAAATGATCAGCGCATTCATCTCCCATCTTCGTGAGTAGCCATGGATACATTAAACATAATCTCTTGGAATATCTTTGGCCTCAAGCGGGAACATTCCTCTCCTAAACATGTTCTGTAAAAATTTCAAAGACATCATTGCATTGCAAGAAACGCTCCTCTGGCCACATGACCTTGCCATATGCGATTCAATTCATGAAGACTTCAGAACCTTCTCGACTTCATCGATGCAAGTTACAGACCAAATCCTAGCCGGTCGCCGAAAGGAGGCCTTTCTTTCCTGTGGCACAAATCGTTAGACAATACGATAAAGGTGATGACCTACAGGAGTGACAGATTGCTGGGGATCAAGTGACAATAGGGAACTCTAAAATCCTAATTATCAATGTTTATATGCCATGGGAAAATACAATAATTTTGATCATTACTGCATGATCCTAGGGGAGTTACACAGTATTATTCATGACTGTCCAGCTGATCATATTTGTATAATAGGGGACCTTAATTCACACCCCACAAAACAATTTTATAATGAACTTACTCGCTTCTGTCAAAATCATGCTCTCCAAATTAGCGATGTTATGCTCCTCCCTCCCTCCTCTTATTCATATGTACATAATAGAGCGGACGCTATTACAACTTCCTGTTGGACCACTGCATCACATCCCCACAACTTCATGATTCTATTATGACCTGCAATATTCGTTATGACCTTGCAACGGGCTACGATCACATCCCATTACAGGTGTCATTCAGTACCCCCATCCCTCCCTACGTGAACCCCCTAACTGATCGCCCACCTGCGGTAAACTGGGATTTTAAAAACCAAGAGAAACCAGATACTTTAGAGCGACCACGGAAACCAGGTTGCGGTCAATAGTTCAACCGGCAGACGCCTTACTTTGTACTAACACAAATTGTAGAAATGACCACCACAAGAGGGATCTGAATGAATTCTATTCGAACATAATCTCCGCTTTGCTTGCTTCGGCAGGACTGCCTACAGATTTCGTCAAGGTAATTCTCGTAATATTCCTGGATGGAATGACTTGGTTAAAGATCTGTATACATTACTCACGAGAAATGTTTTTACTGTGGAGGCAAATGGTAGCCCAGGGAAGGACACACTGCATTGCTAACTGAGACAGGCGAGAGCGCAGTTCAAACTTGCTCTTAAGCACTGCAGGTTATATGAAAAACAACTAAGAGCCGATGCAATGTCTAGAAACTTAGAATCTGGTGATTATCCTCGTCTTTGAAAGATATCCAGTCTTTAAATCCCAAAACTAAAAAGCTATCACAGAGAGTAGGGGAAGCAGTCGGAGACGAAGCTATTGCAAGTATGTGGGGCGATCACTTCAACAATATCCTGAATTGCATAAATGATCAAGATTCCCGAAGGGATGTAGATAACCTCCTTACTGACAACATTCAATTTCATTTTGCAGACCGTTTTACGCCAGGTAACATCAGCGATGCCATAAACAGCCTACCTAATAATAAATCGCCCGGCTGTGATGGTCTTCCTGCAGAGGCTTTCAAACTCTGCCATCTGATAATTTACATTTTGCTAGCTGCCCTATTCAATGCGTGCATAATTCACCGGTTTCTTCCAGACTCCCTACTCTTAGTTCACCTGATACCATTAATCAAAAACAAGCTAAAGGATGCAGCTGACCCTGGCAACTACCGGCCGATTGCAATCACACGATCGCATCGAAGATACTTGAGTCTGTTCTTCTAGTGAGACTTCTCCCCTTCTACACACCATGACAACCAGTTCGGGTTTAAAGCAAACCACTCAACCGACACCTGCATCTAACATACTGAAAGAATTGCTGAACTACTACCTATCATCAGCCTCTCCTGTTTTCCTTTGTTTTGTGAGAAAAGCATTTGACAGAGTAAACTACCTGAAGCTCTTCTGAAGCTGCATAAAAGGGGCACACCCCTATATCTAATTGGCATTTTACATTGCTGGTTCTCCACACAGCAATTCTGTGTCAATGGGGAAACGTATTATCTTAACACCTTCGGCTCCCTAAACGGGCTTCGGCAAGGGGCATTCTCTCTCCATACCTGTTTAATACGTACACAGATGCCTTGAACGTCAAACTGAACTCGCTCCCAATTCGGATGCACTGTCAATGAAACAACTATAAAACAACCTCTGTTACGCCGACGATATGGTTCTGATTTCCCCATCAGTGCAAGGTCTCCAACGACTCATCGACACTTGCCGCCAATATGCAGAGGAATTTGATATAATCTACAACGAAACCAAGACCCAGTGCATGTCGCTGCTCCCGAGATCGCTTAAGCATATTGCAGAACCTCAAATTTTCCTCGGAAACCATCGGCTGGAATTTGTGCACGAATTTCCGTACTTGGGTCACATTATCACCGACGACCTAAAAGATACGGCAGACATTGAACAGAGGCGTCGTAAACTATGTGCAGCGGGCAACATGATTGCAAGGAGGTTTGCCTTCTGTTACCGAGACGTGAAACTGCTGCTCTTCCGCTCGTACTGCTACAGTATCTATGGGTGTTCCCTCTGGACGAACTATACCCGAGAGACGTCACTGTTGTGTACAATGACATTCTGAGGCGCCTCACAAACACTCCCCGCTACCACTCCGCCACACAGATGTTCATAGAAAACCACCTGGACAATTTAAAAATCATTGTTAGGCGAACAATGTCCAGTCTGGTAACCCGAGTGAGAAACAGCAGCAACTCGCTCATACAAAGCATCCTAAGGAGTGAAGCAAGAAGAAAATCAAAATTGTGGGAAAGATGGGAAAATGAGGCCTTTGTCCCCTAAAGGACTTAATCTCTGTATTGGCAAGATGTCATCTGCAGTTTTTTGGCATTATTACATTTATTGCTGATATTTTAATTTTTCATTATTACTGTGATTACTATCAAGTTAAAGTTTTATTTACATTTAATTTATGTATTAAGCCCTCTGGACCTGACTACTGTAACCACCTAAGATCTCTAGTTGAAATTTGAGTTATATAATATATACACCATCTGTTATTACTCTCAATGCATATATTTTTTTTTTTTTCTCACCAATATTATTACTGTTATTACCAGTATGATGATTACTAGCTTTTATGCTACCTCAGCTACCTTGTGGATAAGTGCTGATTATTCATTTTCTTTTTCTATTTTATCATGTCACATGTGTTTGCTACTGTCTGTATTTTGTATATTCAATGTATATGGCCCCGAGCCGAAATAAAGCATATTATTATTATTATTATTATTATTATATTATTATTAAGATATACTTGGGGCTTCCCAAAGCCATGGGAAAGTCAGGCCCAGGAAGGGTTGTGGGGGGGGGGGGTTGGTGGGGGGGGGGGGGGCAGCGGCATCTGGTAAGGTGCCAGGTTCTGACCTGGCCTAGGCCTGGTATTCTTCTGGGGATCCGCTCCTGGGTTCAAGGCCTTTTGAAGTTTCCTCCTGGTAAGCCCCAGGAGAATCCTCCAAAGTGGAAGGGTCAACTTGTATAGATGCATTAAACTTGGGTAAAAGACTTCACTTTTTTTGGTTCTAGCTTAAATCTTGAACAATATATATATATATATATATATATATATATATATATATATATATATATATATATATATATATATATATATATATATATATATGTATATATACATAACATATATAAAATATTTGACAACTGTAAGCCTTAATCTTCAATAGCTCAGGAACAGAAGAGACTTTGTAACAGGATCGCTTTCTCTCTCTCTCTCTCTCTCTCTCTCTCTCTCTCTCTCTCTCGGCAATTCCAGAGATATCGAATATGACACTTGAAATCCATCGGCGGCACAAACTCCATTATGCCTTGTATTCCTAGATGGTTTTCGAGATACAACGCGAAGGCAGATGTTGTTGGTCAAGCAATATAGAACAGAACTTGCTCGCTTCGTTTATCTTTTCATTAATGCTGAAATTATCCTTTTGTTTTGGGGGGGGTATGTTTTGTGTATATGTTTGTGCAGCGTCTGTTTGTGACGATAACCTTCTACCAGGTCGTTAATGGTTTGTTAGGGTAATGAACCACTTGAAGCTGTGATTGCCTGAATGATATGAAAATAAAAATAAATCGGTGTTTTGGGTTTACAATCGCACAAGCAACAGCTAGAGAGAGAGAGAGAGAGAGAGAGAGAGAGAGAGAGAGAGAGAATATTTTGAAAATTCATACACTGTAAGCTGTAAAAAGTACATTGTAAGTTATAAATTATATATTTCACCGTACAGTATCTGTCATACATACATATATATATATATATATATATATATATATATATATATATATATATATATATGTAATATATATATATATATATATATATATATATATATATATATATATATATATATGATATAAAGGTTTTTTGGCACGAAAGAAAAAAATGAAAAAGCGAGATAGCTAAGTACTTTCGGTCCTGTTCGGACCCTTTACTGAGTTTGCCTCAGCAGTAAAGGGTCCAAACACGACCGAAAGTACTTGGCTTTCTCGCTTTTTCATTCTTTCCGCCTTCGTGGCAAAAAACCATAATTTTATACATAGCATCACGTTTTATATACTTCGTGATCAAGTATTCATATATATATATATATATATAATATATATATATATATATATATATATATATATATATATTTTATCTATGTAAACTATAATTTCTACGGCAGCAAAGAAGTCTTATTTTACACCATTAAAATATCTAGAGGAAGGTTACAAAGTCCATAGATTCCATTATTTCTGTAATATTATAAACTTGTAAACAGCCATATCTGTATTGCTGCGCAACAATTTGAATGAACACCTTCACTATGTATCATAAAAACATTTAAACTGAATAGAATCACAGTCGATTCACGAATATTCCATAAGTTTAATTATTTTCGTGATCAAACGTGCAATGTTCATTCGATATAATCCGGTGCAAATGGATGAATCAGCTCAGTTCCAATGGTTCATAAACTTCATTAATACGAAAATGATTACAGAGAGAGAGAGAGAGAGAGAGAGAGAGAGAGAGAGAGAGAGAGAGAGAGAGAGAGCATTTAAAGTTTGGCTATACACTTCCTAATCCAAGCAATTGACCACGGTAATGGGATGTTGCTTTATTATAAAGTAAATATTATAGATGAAGTTTATTTACAGTTCATATCATATATTAATATAAATAATAATCTTTTTCGGTCGCATGCGAGATGCTTGTATTAAATTGTAACTTTTGCAGATACAGAAAAGTTTTCTTCGAATTGACAGGCGAGAAAATATTGTGTGTTTATTTGCCAACTAGTTGAAGCAGATAAACACATTAGTATTGCAAATCTCTGAAATTTTGTTCTGAGCGTAAATAAGGTAGCCTCCGGGTAATGAACCTCTCTCTCTCTCTCTCTCTCTCTCTCTCTCTCTCTGCATTAGTTCATATAATGGTACGCAGCTAGAAGGTACTATCCTCCGAGCTTCAGGACGGTACGTGATGTCTCTGTTATCAGGACTTGAAGCCTCGACCCTCTCACAGTATTTTGTCGTCATTTTATGAATTATGGGAAATCTATATGTTAATATATTGCTGTGATGATTTAAAAAAAATATGCAAATGCGATTTGTTCAAGTAAAAATACTCGTAGAATGATTTTATGAAATAATTATAATACAACGAATTTAAAATTTTCGATAAGCTCAAGAGATTAAGCCTTTTAATAAAGAGGTAATAAAAAGGATCTCATTTTTTTTAGGCAAGACATTCGGTCATTAAAAACGGAAGCTAAAATCTCGAATATATATATATATATATATATATATATTGTGACGGCTTTATGGCCAAGGTTTAGAGATATAAATGTTCTTCCATAGGTCACATAAAATAAAAAGGTTTAATTTTCAAAACAGAACAAAAATTAGCACTTTAATATTTAATAATGAAACAAGTTACATAATTACGTTAATACCTCTTACCGCATAAAACAAGAAACACTCAAACAATCCTGCACCGCACAAATAACAAAATAAATAACCCTTAATAAACTAAATTTTAAATATACGTTACGTTACCAGTTTCACAAAGGTTCACTCAAAATTTATATAACAGAACATTAATACATTACAAAACTGAAGAATAAGAAGACAGCTACTCCAATAGGACACTTATCACAGTAGAGGACCAGGTGAGACTACTATGTAGGAAATAGGTGGTCCGAAGAAAACTAAAAGAAGGCGGGGAAAACCAAAAGCACTCTGAAAACAGGACAACTAAAAATATAACTAGGGATCTTAAAAACAGGTACAGGAATGAACTGTACATCCACAAAAATGAAAATCATAGCTATACAAAATTAAGATTTCAATCTGGCAGATGGGTGACACCTCCCCCTTAGAGGACGAGCCCAACAGAGTGGCTCGTAGAAAAAGGAGGCCAATAAGGCGAAGACGGATGATACTGTAGACTGGTAAAGGGGGTATCATGTTGAAGGAGGCAGTCGCGATAAGGCATCTGCCATGATGTTCTCTCAGTTCCTCTGATGTGGCGGCATCTGCAGAGGGAACTTCTGCAGATAGATGGACCAGTTCGTAGTAGCGTTGGTTGTGGGACTTCATCTTGGCGAGGAAGGTCAAGGGGTTGTGGTCGGTGAAGACTAGTACCTCAGCAGCACCTAGTAAGTAGCATTCATATTTTTGCAGGGCGAGTACCAAGCTAAGTGCTTCCTTCTCATGGTGCTGTAAGAACTTTTGGTGATGCTTGAACTTAGTGGAGGTGTAGCTGACTGGGTGAAGTATACCGTCTGACTCTGGAGTAGCACCCCTCCAGCTCCTGCATCACTAGCATCTATTTGAAGGATAAAAGGCTTGTTAAAATCTGGGATTTCAGAACAGGGTTGTTTATCAAAACAGTTTTAAGGCTTCAAAAGAGGCTTGACATTCTTCAGTCCAAATGAATTTCACTTTGGGACTGGTTAGAGATGTTAAAGGGGCAGCAACTGAAGAAAAGTTCTTACAGAATCTCCTGTAGTATGAGGCTAACCCTAAGAATCTTTGTAAGGACTTTCTAGTGGTCGGAACAGGGTACTCTAGAACAGCTTCTACATTGGCAGTGGTCGAACATTACCATCCCCAACAATGTGGCCCAAGTAGGTAACAGTAGCTTTACAGAAGACAGATTTTTTAAGATTTATGGTTAATCCAGCCTCTTCCAACCTACGGAAACAAACACTCTAGCCATATTCAAATGTTCTTCCAAGTTTGTCCAGTGACTATTATATCATCAAGGTAAACAATAAACACCCTCCAAATTCTTGGATGATGAAGTTTTACAAGGCGCTGAAAGGTAGATGGGGCGTTGGTAAGGCCAAAAGGCATGACCTCGTACTGAAAGAGTCCAAAGGGTGTAATGAAAGCAGATATTAACTTAGCTCTTTCAGTTAATCCTACCTGTAATAGCCCCAAAAAAAAAAAAAAAAATTTAAGAGGTCTATCTTCGTTACAAACTTTGCTTGTCCTACTGAATCTATTAAATCATCAATGAGTGGCAAAGGGTAGGAATCTTTAATTGTGACATTGTTAATCTTTCTATAGTCTGTACAAAATCTGTAGCTACCGTCCTCTTTTGGAACTAGGATGCAAGGTGAAGCCCATGGTGATTTACTCGGTCTTGCTAGACCATGCCGGAGAAGATATTCTACTTCCTCCTTCATTTTGTTCTTCTTCTCAGGACCCACACGATAGGACTGCTGACGAATGGGTGTTGTACCAGGAACCAGCTCGATGTCATGTAGCAGCAAATCACTTTTCCTTGGAAAATCATTAAAGATGTTGAATGGCTAGAGATTACATTCTTTAAGTCTTGCGACTGCCCAGGAGAGAGGTGGCTCAAGAACAGAATCCAGGTTATTTAGAACCTCTGTATTGGTTTGTGGCATGGAGGAAGCCAATAGGTCTTCCAATGAATTTTCCTCTCCTGGTGTGTCTACCTTAAAATTAAGATTGTTGTTAACAACAGTCTCACTAGAAACCATTTCCAGTTTCCCTAGAGTGATATGCCTTTAGTAAATTAACATGAATGATCTGAGTGGGTTTCTACGATCTGGAGTTTTGATAATGTAGGTATTATTGTTTACATTTTTTATGATTGGATAGGGCCCACAAAACTTGGCTTTAAGAGGGGAACCAGGGACAGGAAGGTAGGCTACGACAAGGTCATTAGGTTTAAATTTTCTGACTTTACAAGCTTTATCATAGTTTCTCTTCATTAAGATCTGTTGATCCCTTAATTTCTCCCCAGCAATTTTCCTAACCTGCGTTAATGTGCTTTTAAGTTTATTCATATATTGTTGAATGGTTTGGCTAGACTCAGAAGGAGTGTTCAACCATTCCTCTTTAATTACTGAAAGAGGTCCTCTAACTGACCTCCCAAACAACATCTCGTAGGGTGAAAAACCAAGGGACTCATGGGGAACTTCCCTGATAGCAAATAGAAGAAAATCAATGCCCTCATCCCACTCAAGTTGACTTTCAACACAAAATTTTTAAAACCTGAGCATACTCTTGAAAGTTTGGTGCCAACGCTCGAGGGCACCCTGAGACTCTGGGTGATAGGCAGCAGACAAGGTTTGTTTGATATTAGTTCTTAAGTACCTGACAAAAAGGTCACTGGTGAAAATTTGAACCTCGATCACTTTGTATTTCCTTTGGGATACCGAAATTCGTGAAAACTTTAAGTAAAGAATTAGCAATGTTCTTAGCAGAAATGTTACGAAGAGGGATGGCAATAGGGTATCGGGTCGTAGGACATATTATAGTGAGCAAGTATTGATTACCTTTCTTGGTTTTTGGTAAAGGACCAACGTTATCAATAATTATCTTACTAAAAGGTTCATCAGGGACTAAGATCGGTTGTAAAGGTGCCTTGGGTATTACCTGGTTAGGTTTTAACTGATATCTGACATACATGACAAGTGCGAACAAAATTTGCTACATCCTTTTTCATATTGGGCCAAAGAAAATTCAAAATCTTACAATAGGTCTTATGAACTCCTAAATGTCCTCCATAGGCATCATGAGCTATTTCCATTACAGAATTCCTAACAGAAAGAGGTAGCACAATTTGTCGCTTTTCACTCCAGGTGTCTTCACTAGATCTCTTAGGGGGACGGTAAAACCTCATTAACAAATCAGATTCAAAGTAAAACATGGGGATTTGTTAATCACTTCTAGAAAACCGCTTGGTCATGAAGCTTACTTAAAGTGTTATCGTGCTTCTGAGCTTCAATAAGGTTATCTCGACTCATAACATTTCGTGCTTCGAAATTTACAGAAGTGACTTTAGATTCATCCGAACTAGATTTTCTGGCTACGAGTGACAACACAAGAAGGATTTACAGAGCAATCGGGATGCAGGTTCAAGGTTTTCACCTACAGGTTTTTCCATTACAATGACATTGGGAACTACCAAACGTCCTGGCCAAGGTCATTAGCCAATAATTAAAGTTTACACATTTTGACTGGAAAGTTTCAATATCTCTTATGCCTACCAGCACGTTACCCTTCTTTATAGGCAATCAAGATTAACATTAGCAAGGGGAACTTTAGATATTGTGAAGGTCTTTCACGAGAACATGTTCATTAGTTACGTTAGCTTCAATATTTGGGAGAGCACTCCTCAAAAGTAAGCTTTGCGAAGCACCTGTGTCACGAAGTATCCTGACTTTTATACTTATCCCCATCAGAGTTCAAAGATACAGTTCCATTAAAAAATTGAAATCATCAAAATAGATTTACAGGCTTTTCAGAATGGATATGGGAAACAGGCTTAATCTGACCATCTGTTTTACCTTTAACGTTAAGAAAAGGGTTAAATGGGTTCCGAAAAGGCAAGGAAGTTTTACATTTAGGATCTGGACAGTTTCTAATTGTGTGACCGTCCTTCTTACAATAACTACAACGTACATTAGACGCTTTTGCCGTATCAGTCAGAGTTTCAGAGTTTTTAACTGGAGATGGTTTTACATTCTGGTCGGTTTTCTCTTACTGTTGCCAAATTTATGTATTAAAGAGTAAGTGTCTGCTAGAGAAGCTGCCTTTAACAAGTCTTTTTCTTCCCTATCCTCTAAATACATCATAATGTTCAAAGGAAGCTTTCGTTTAAACTCTTCAAGTACAATCAAATTCTCTAACTCAGCAAAAGTACTTACTGCAACAGATTTTATCCATTTCCTAAACTCCCTTAATTTCTCTGAAGCGAATTCTACATAGGTTTGAGTTGTGAACTTCGTTTTGTTACGAAAGGTCTGACGATATCCCTCGACAGAGATTGAAAAAGCATCCAAAATTGCTTGTTTAACATTCTGGTAATCTGTAGTATTTTCGAGATGTCTACAAACTTTCGCAGCTTTCCCAGTTAATTTCGGCCTTAATAGCCAAACCCACTGATCGCGTGGCCAATCCAAATGCAAGGCAGTCTCTTCAAAAGTCTTAAAATAATCTTCAGGGTCATAATCTGTGAATGTGGGAACCAACTTAATGTTTTTTGCTAAATCAAAGGGTTTTTCCTGAGCTTCCAAAACCGAAATTTCATGTTCCTTATTCTCTCTAGAAAGCTTTGCTTTTTCTTGTTCAAATCTAAGTGCTAACGACGCTTCATAGTCTAGTTTTCTTTCTCTCTCTCTAAAGCTAACTGAAGTCTAGCTTTCTCCATCTCGAATCTAATTTAAGTCTCGACATTTGTCTCTCAGATTCTAACCTTTTCTCTTCTGCTTGTCTCTCCGATTCTAATTTCTGTGCCGCAAGTTTCTCGCGTTCAAGGGAAATGCGCTCATATTCTAACTGCTGCTCGTGAGCTAGTACTGCTGGTTCACGAGTTAAATACAGTCTAGCTTCATTGCCTAGTTTACCCACACGCATATAATGCTCAAGAATCTGATTGCGAATTTCATTCTTCCGCATGCTACTCCTAGTTGCAATTGATAAATGACTAGCTAACTCGAGAAGCTCTAGTTTCTTAGCATTTTGGATACTAGCTAACTCAGCAGGAGGATCCGCAGCAAACTTCTGAACGTTAAATTGAGCCTGGTTAAAGTTAAAGAAACTTCCTTTAGTAAACAATTGAATTCCTGTTTTACAATTATAATAGACTAACACGTTCCTGCTGCCATTCAAGTAAATGCATTACAAACCACAATACAAAATTATGTTAGCGAGTTTATAGTTTCCCGACAAAATTACACAACAAGCATTACAAGTAATAAGATTTTAGGGTTTAGGGAAAAGGGAAAAGGGACAGTCCCGATTCGAAAGCAAAAGGTAATAAAGAACACGAGGGAGTGAAAATAATTTTTACATTCCGATTCAAGCTGATATGGAGGAACTAAGGAAATAACCCGTTGGTCCTAAACAAGCGTTATTTACTCCAAACAACTTGAATGACAACTTACAAACTTTGTACGTCGGCGCAGAGAAAAAAATAAAGTAAATAAAGGTTTAAACGATTCCTCACCTATCGTCTAAACTACGCGATCCTGGTATCGTCCAACCCAGGGGAAATGACTGCACAAGTCGTAGTTGTAATTATAAAAGGACAAAATATGGATAAGAGCTTCCGGATAGCTCTCGTGAGTCTCCGAGTCGTTGACTCGGTGAGGGCGAAAATGAAAAAATATACTACTGCGTTAGCATTACCCAAACGAGCAGCACCGTCTATAAACAATAATACGGAAAATGGTTTCACAGCGCGACATATATATCATTAACCCTAATAACAGGTATTCAGAATGTTTACAATAAATCTTGAGTGAAACTAAAAATATTGAACACTATTTGCAGGCGAAAATCAATTGTCTAACTGAATGAATCCCCAATACGGTAAACAAGATATATCCCGGACAGGCCCCCAATTTATGTGACGGCTTTATGGCCAAGGTTTAGAGAATATAAAGTTCTTCCATAGGTCACATAAAATAAAAAAAGGTTTAATTTCAAAACAGAACAAAAATTAGCACTTTAATATTTAATAATGAAACAAGTTACATAATTACGTTAATACCTCTTACCGCATAAAACAAGAAACACTCAAAACAATCCTGCACCGCACAAATAACAAAATAAATAACCCTTAATAAAACTAAATTTTAAATATACGTTACTGTTACCAGTTTCACAAAGGTTCACTCAAAATTTATATAACAGAACATTAATACATTACAAAACTGAAGAATAAGAAGACAGCTACTCCAATAGGACACTTATCACAGTAGAGGACCAGGTGAGACTAACTATGTAGGAAATAGGTGGTCCCGAGAAAACTAAAAGAAGGCGGGGAAAACCAAAAGCACTCTGAAAACAGGACAACTAAAAATATAACTAGGGATCTTAAAAACAGGTACAGGAATGAACTGTACATTTCCACAAAAATGAAAATCATAGCTATACAAAATTAAGATTTCAATCTGGCAGATGGGTGACAATATATATATTATATATATATATATATATATATATATATATATATACATATATTTGTATATCTATCTATATCTATATATATATATATATATATATAGATATAGATATTATATATATATATATATATATATATATATATATATATATATATTTAATATATATATATCAAATCAGGCGTTGACTGAAGAAACAGGCCAATCTACATAGTTTTTTATTCAACGTTTCGTAATAACATTTATTACATCTTCTGGGAATCTGTCAATAATTAAAATAAGAATAAAACAATCTTAAATTTACTAAAGATTTAAAAAATTGTAAAAAGACTAAAATATACAATTACAGAAAATTATTATTTAAAAGCTGGAACCGGCAACCAACCTTAAGTTAAGAGAGAGAAAGACAGAATGATAGGAGACAACAAAAGAGGAGACACGTTAACTAAGGTACAGTTGGATGGAGGAGGTTTGGGTATTCAACTGGGGAACCAGCTGTTTAATGAGTAATGACTCTAAAATGGGTAATTCTTGGGGGTTTGGTGTTTGCCCTATAATGCAAAAATCGTCTCTTTCGATATGTGTTTTGCAGATTTTTGCATGGTTCCTGATATTTGAATGTTCAGGGTTGGAGAGCCTACTTCCTGTTCGGAAACTTATTCCACGGTGAGAATCGATTCTGACCTTCAGTAACCTCTTCGTAGATCCCACGTAAGTCCCAGAGTTACACTTTGGGCAAGTATATTTATATACTACATTTGAGGTCAAGAAGGGACTCAATCGATCTTTATATTTAAAGAAAGACCCAATTGTTAATGGATTTTTGGTATTAGTTTAATACTGACTGCACCATAATGTTTTTCCATATCTGGGTAAACCTTTTTCTGAAGGAGTCATCATCATGTAAAAAAATAAAATGGAAATTTTGCATAAATGACTAACTTTGGTACCGTGATAAAATGTTTTCGTATTGTTAAAAAACTGCTTATTGAGAAAACTCCGAAGCCTCTTATAAAATAGCTTTTGAGGGAAGCAATTATTTTTAAAATATTCCAATAGGTAATTTACTTCCTGATTGAAGGAATGCCAGTTTGATGTAATAAAAAATGCCCTATGTATAAGAGTTGACAATGAATTAAGCTTAAAATTATAAAAACATGAGCTGTAATAATTAGAGCCTAGACCTGTAAAAGTTTTCTTCCTAAAAACAGAAGTGTTAAAAGAACCATTCTCTCGTGTAACGAGTACATCTAAATATGCCAGTTGACTATTTTCCTCTCTTTCGACCGTAAACTTAAATAATTGTTTATGTTGGGAATTAACATACGCTAAGAAAGAGTCAATATCAGAGTTTCTCTTGAATAATGCGAATGTGTCATCCACATACCTCACGTAAAAAATAGGGTGAAACCTGAGAGGACAATCATCAAGCATGCCCTCCTCCAGGGAGGACATGAAGATGTTAGCGAATGTCCGGCCCAAAGGAGAGCCCAAGGCTACACCGTCTGTTTGTTTAAAAGTTTACCATAAAAAACAAAGGCAGTGTCCCGCACTGCTAATTCTAAAAATAAAAATGTTTTAAAATGAGGCCGGTGTTAAAATTGCCCCCCCCCCCCCCCCCCCTTTAAAAACAGAATCGGGTTCAGGAAATAATTTATCTAATATGATGTCAATTGTTTCCTCCACGGGGACATTTGTGAATAGAGATTCCACATCTAAACTGGCCATTAATAAACCTGAGTCTTGTGATAAAATTTTGTCTTTAAAATGGTACGAGTTATTCAGAGTAAAATTATTTTTTGTTAGATTTGTACCTTAGTTAACGTGTCTCCTTTTTTTTTTGTCTCCTATCATTCAGTCTTTCTCTCTCTTAACTTAAGGTTGATTGGCGGTTCCAGCTTTTAAATAATAATTTTCTGTAATTGTATATTTTAGTAAATCTTAGTCTTTTTACGATTTTTTTAATTTTAGTAAATTTA
Source organism: Macrobrachium nipponense (assembly GCF_015104395.2). Classification (NCBI taxonomy): domain Eukaryota; kingdom Metazoa; phylum Arthropoda; class Malacostraca; order Decapoda; family Palaemonidae; genus Macrobrachium; species Macrobrachium nipponense. The sequence continues at coordinate 141,179,436 of NC_087201.1, forward strand.
AGATTGTTTTTATAATATTTATTTTTTATTAATTGACAGATTCCCAGAAGATGTAATAAATGTTATTACGAAACGTTGGAATAAAAAACTCTGTAGATTGACCTGTTTCCTTCAGTCAACGCCTGATTTGATGTATTCCTTGGTCGTCACCTGCCTGCCCCTTGGTTGTATATTATATATATATATATATATATATATATATATATATATTATATATATATATATATACACATATATATACATATATATATGTATATATATATATATATCTAAATATATGTACACACTATATTTAGAGACAGAGGAGACTTTAATTAAACAAGTGAAAAATGAGTCTAAGAAACTTCGGCGCAATCGAGTTTCCTGTACAGCCTGTAATACTGTATGAAATTTCAGCCATGGCCCATGAAACCTTCAGTCACGGCTGGTGGTGGCCAGAGTTGTTGGCACCTATGGCGGTGCCAGACGCACGATCATGGCTATCTTTAACCTTAAATAAAATAAAAACTACTGAAGCTAAAGGGCTGCAATTCGTTATGTTTGATGATTGGAGGGTGGATGGTCAACATAACAATTTGCAGCCCTCTAGCCTTGGTAGTTTGTAAGATCTGAGGGCGGACAGAAAAAGTGCGGACGGACTGACAAAGCCATCTCAATAGGTTTTCTTTCACAGAAAATTACAAAGTGTACTCCTTTTCATGCATTCCATAGTGTGTGTTTGACTTCTGGTTTTGTGGTACCACGCTGACGGGCAAGCAAAGAGAACCAAAGCCAAGTGTCAAAATGTTCACCTGCTTCTTCCAGCGTCCCTGGAAAGGCAAAGAGCCTCGGCGTTTTTAAAAGCATCACTGTGTGAAGCGTGAAGCAGACACACGCTTCACTTTGCATCTAAGGCAACTGAAGTGTACGATATTGCTTCGAAGGAAAAGTTTTGCCTCTTTGCTTGAGAGAACGACGTTTTAAAGGCAGGTGAGGTTATTCACCTGGTTTTCCTGTAGTTTCAGTTTAACGAAAACAATTAAAACTTGTTCATGCAATGGCCACCAGTGATCAGGAAATGTCTGCATTGAAACTTTTATTAGCAGCAAGTGGAGCAAATCAAGAAAATAAGTATATAAAATGATTACGTTTCAACGTTAATACATTGTCGAAGTCGTGCCATAGTTTTCAATTTAAGGAAGATAACAATATGAATCATTTTTAAAAGATTACCTTCATTAACAATATAATAACAGTCGTTAAATTGAAACATTTCAAATGAGAGGAAACTTAAAAATTAAAGAAAATTTACTGTTCCTGAATAAATTATATGACCTAACCTTATTATATATATATATATATATATATATATATATATATATATATATATATATATATATATATATATATATATATATGTGTGTGTGTGTGTGTGTGTGTGTGTGTGTGTGTGTGTTTAGAAAAAAGACCTCTAAACTGAATTAATTCAACTCCTGAACCATTGCTTAGATTTAATTAAATAGGGATGAATAACTTGTAAAATGTTACAGAAAAAACTGTACGAAAATATTTGGATTATTATTCATCGCCTTGTGGTTCTTGTGCCTTCTTTGGTATTAGAGCAATTACAATATTAACTCGTTGGTAATTAAACGGGAGTGCCAGTGCAGAAACGCTTTCCATAACATAAAAAGTACAAATAATTTGTGCACCTATATTAGACGAATAAAATACAAGAAAATTGTAATACGAATGAAAAGTTAAAATCATTTAAAAAATATTCATAGAATAGAGCAGAATGTAGAATTTATGTCTAAGGACAAGCGCTGGGAACTATGTTGTCATTCAGCGCTGAAAGAGAAAGTGACAGTAAGAAGGTTTTAAAGTTGTAACAGGACGAAAACTTCGCAGTTCCACCATTATGCAATTGTTAGAAAGGGTTTTAAGTCAGATGGATAAAAGTAAATATGAACGGAGGTATAGTAAAAGACCCTTAAACAATTCCTACAGTTCATTACGTGAGGTGCACTGAAAGCAAGACTCACCTACCTACATAAAAAAAAGAAAAAATATAAACACTAATGAAAGCTGCATTGAAACATATGTAGAAATTAATTAAATAGTGATCAAATCCGTCCAGAAATAAACAAGTAAAAATTGCAGTCGAGTTTCCTGTACATCGTATGAGCCATGGTCCATGAAACTCTCATCCGGCCGTGGTGGCCTGTGCTGTTGCGTTGCCAGAAGCACGATCATGGCTAACGTTAATCTTAAATAAGATAAAAGCTACTGAGGCTAGAGGGCTGCAATTTGTTATGTTTGATGATCGGAGGGTGGATGATCAACATACCAAATTGCTGCCCTCTATATATATATAGCTTCAGTAGCTTTTAAGATCTGACGGTTAACAGAAAAAGTGTGGACGGACAGACGAAACCATCTCATTTGCTTTCTTTTACAGAAAACTTTAAAAAAGGCAGCTCTATTGTCATGAAAATACTACTCAATTAAACGATGTGATCTATTAAAAGTCTCGCCGTATTCGGCCGTTTTCTGTCATTCAGTGAAAAATACACTGAATCGAGAATAGTGACCGCAGCTATGAAAAACGGATTTTTTATTAAAAAAAAATTCTTCCTCAGTATTTCCGCTCGTTCATATTTCCATTTTGTTATTTTTAACGTCCATTAACGTACCCATATTTTGTCAGCTAGAAATATATGTGCTCTCACGAGAGGTTGTCTGTATCAAATGCATGAAAAAATATTAAAAAATGAACAGTTCCATGAACGATGGAAATGCAATGAAATAATGTTTACATAAAAGGTTTTCGAGAATTGAAGACAATTTTCCAAGAAGCGGAGAGAATGTATAGGCAGAAAATAATATCAGGGAAAGAGAACCAGGAAACTATTTTCAAATCGTGTAAAATAAAAATACACTCACGTTATAGATATCGAAGAAAAAAATGAAAAAAAGGATCTTAACTATAACCTTTATTCTTCGAAGTCTTGTTGCAGAACAAATTCAAATATAGAGGTTAAACAAATTGAAGAAAACGCTATCTCTCTCTCTTGGAAGTCCCGTCGAAGAACGAATGGAAATATGAAGTAAACATAGATCGAAGGAAACGGCATCTCTTGGTCAGCGAATGAGTCTGTCTTAGAGCGAGAACCAAATACTGACCTCATCAGCAATCCAGCAGTTCATGCATTCGAAAGGAACACGTCTCGAACAAAGCACTCTGTTAAACCTGATTTTCACACTCGTGTCCCGAATGGTAAAACTCATGATGACCGGATTACCCTCTCTTTCATGTTCTCGGAAGCCAGGCCAGCGACCCCTACCAGCTGATTTGAGCAATAGAAAGGAGTTTCAGTAGAAAGGAATTTCGGTATGAAGGAATTTCCGCCTTTCTTTCGGAGGTTATAATGGAGCTTTGTTTTAGACAGCAGCAGCAGCGAAGGCTTTTAGAGATGGAGACATTAATCTTGTTAGGACTCTTAGCAGGATATGCTTATCAATGCGTGCCGTCCCTGGACGTGCCTTTTGTACTGACGGCGTTTTCTTTCAACTTAGCTTGCATAAATTGGTGTTTTGGACATAATGCATGCACGATGCATCGTCTACTGGGACACGGATTGATGAAGAGAGGGAGTCGTGAATGAACTGCTTCTGAAGTACATCCCATGGGGGACATCACGTAAAAAAAAAAATAAAAATATGTAATCGTTAAAATTATTTAGTGACGGCAAATACTGGCTTTTAGAAATTTGTAAAAAATGTATCGTAACGAATGTAGTTTTTGTTGCAGTGGAAAGCATTGGTTTATTACATAACGATAATGAATAGCGGACAATTATTAATCGTTTCCGACAACAGAATATATCAAAATAAAACTGAATATGTAGGAACAGTTGTTGGCTACCTTTAGATATAATTTCTATAGATGTAGCTAATTGACGTGAAGCAATTAAATCTTTAAAGGGGATCGTCTTGAATTCTCTCTGAAAGGTGACAATACAACTGGCAAACAGAAAAAGATAGCATTGATTGTTGAATCATTGTTCATATCGTGATTAATTCACTAGAAAAATCTCACTGTATTTAAAAAAAATTGCGGGGTTCCCTCACATAAAATGTGCTATTTTTTGTATATTTAAGCTAATCACTTTATTATTAAAGATATATATATTTATATATACATGTGTGTGTGTATATTTATATATATATATATATATATATATATATATATATATATATATATATATATATATGACTATGTGAGAGCTTAATAATAATAACATCTCACCTCTAAAGTTTGCTATATCAGTGATATACAAAAATAGCAAACAGTGCAGGCAGTACAATAATACAATTGTGCAGCAGTACAATATTACAATTAAATAAAAAAAATAAGAACTACAAATAGGCTTATTAAAGCAGTAACAAAAAGGCAAACAATAAATATAATAGTATAATTAAAGCAAACATGGTGTAGATATTCAAACAGCTTTTTTTTAAACTATGGTTACTAAACACAACAAGTCGAGAGGGGTCGTATTCTACCTCTCTCGACTGTTCACAGAACGTGAAGGCACGACCAACACCCCCCCCTCCCTCCCCCCCCCTCCCCTCCCCCTGCCCTGCGATAAAAATAAAACATAAAAAACTATTTACAACCAGGCGCTCGGAACTTAATAAAAATGCGGCTGTAATCATATATTCAAATAAACAGGAATTTGGCGGTGAAATATTTTGGCCGTTTAGGTACAGTGTATCTTTTCTGAATATTAAAAAGCCCCCGCGAATCGTTTCAATAGTGTAATAATAAAATATTTACCGCTGGCAAAAACTTGATGAAAATTACCGAGTTGAATTTTTTTTTATTGTGGAATCCAGACTTTATGGACATTTCCTACGCTGCTGGTGCTCCACATAATGTTCCGCCTGATATTAGTGAATTAGAGGGAAACGCGTTTTTCTTTGTAATTAGTAATGCGGTTATGGGGGTGAATTTTTGTTTTCATTGTATGTACGTTTTTCCAGTTTTTCGTCTTAACAGAGCAAATGACTAAATATTCTCTCTCTCCTCTCTCTCCATCTCTCTCTCCTCTTTCTCCATTTCCTCTCGCTTCTCGTCTCTCTCCTCTCTCCTCTCTCTCTTATCTCTCTCTCTTAGAAGTTTTAAATTGTAAGTGTATATATATATATATATATATATATATATATATATATATATATATATATGTGTGTGTGTGTGTGTGTGTGTGTGTGTGTGTGTGCGTGTGTGCGGTGTGTGTGTATGTGTGTGCGCGCGCGTGTGTGTGAATACTTCCATATTGTAACTTTGAAATACTGAAATCAAAACGTTCATCCATGAAGTGTATAAATAACTTTAATTTAGTGAACATTTTTTCATACGTTTAGTAAAATATGATCATAATTAATGAGAGCAATTCTGCAGTGTCACATGCAAGACAAGTGGCATTCTAGTAAAATCGAAAAAATACATTTTTTTCTTCCCTCGCAAATTATGTTTATTTTTAAATAAGTTGAAATGGAATAGATCGAAAACAAAATGAAGTGTAAATTTTATTTATGTAATTTTTGCAGAAAATAAAAGAGGTAGATTTTGTGGTTAAAAAAATAAATTAAATTGATCCAACACTTGTAATCAAAATGTCCTATTATTGTTTTAGTAATGTTTATTTTAACAGCAGTGCATTTCAATATCTGACAAGACTGATGAGCTTATCTAACGGTTATTAGTAAAACAACTCACCAGTTTTATGCAATCGTTTTTGAAGTAAAAGTCTAATGAAATACGTTAACTGGTCAAACGTATTGAAGACTTTAAACTATGAGACTTATATCTGTCTGTCTGTCAGTCTGTCTGCTTCTCATTTTGAAGTCAATGAAATTCAAGGACTAGCAATATCCATCTGCACTGGTAGACATGAACGGCTTAATAAATCTGCCTTGATCCCAAACAGCCGTTTCGAAGGTACGGACACACGATCGCCCTGAATAAATAAGGTTTTGGTAGTTAAGCAAAAAGTAGACACAAAAGAAAAAAAAAAAAAGTACAAATTAGAGTGAGGGACTGTTGAGGGTGAACCGAGGATTGAATTTCCTTTTAAGCAGGACTCAAATCCCTTTTATGTAAGACGTCTTTGTTCTGTCTTCCTTTGGCTATAATACCCTTAGTTCTCTCTCTCTCTCTCTCTCTCTCTCTCTCTCTCTCTCTCTCTCTCTCTCTCATTACAGTTGCAACAGTATTTTGTCCCTTGACAGCTATGCTGATAGTAGTGACTGTACAGTCAGTCAATTCCTTTTATGAATGTTGTATTTATTTTTTTTTTCATATATAAAATCCCCATCTTAGACCAACCAACATAGAACAGTCTCCTCTTTATGTATGTGATTGAAGTGACTTGAAGTGACTCTTCAATCCATTCCTGTCTTGAAAATGTTTTATATATAAAACCCTCATCTTAGATCAACCAACACAGAACTGTCTTCCTCTCTGCGTGTGTGTGTGTTTCTATGCGCGCTCGCGCGTCTGTGTCTCTGGTATACCCCATTCCCCAAGGAAATGCCATCATCAAACCGTGCTAGGAGCAATGTCAGGGGAGAAAGACCGAGTGATATCACGCTTCTTCTGACTCCTTGCGACTTAAGGGAGCCATTGGTTTGTTTTGAAATGTTTCATGTTGATAGACTGCCGCCGGTCTGGAGCAGGGAGGGAGGGAGTGGGGTAGGGGAGTTGGGGATGGCTGGAGAGAGGGAGGGAGGTAGGAAGGGCTGGAAAAGGGGTGAAGGTTGAAGGGGGGTAGGAGAGAGAGAGAGAGAGAGAGAGAGAGAGAGAGAGAGAGAGAGGTGTCGTTTGGCTGAGCGATGCTGAGTCAGATGTAGGATATCTCCAGACATCCATGCCAAGAAAAATGTTTCGCTGATTGAATGCATATCCCTTCGCTGGTCGCTTACTTCGTCTCTCTCTCTCTCTCTCTCTCTCTCTCTCTCGCATCCCGGGCCATCTCCCCCCTCTCTCTCTCTCTCTCTCTCAGAAAAAATAATTCGTTCTGTCTTAGCGGTGACCTTTGGTATGCTTTTTCTAAGAACGAGAATAAAAACACGCCTTTAAACTCACAATATTTCATGCAAAACGCTCTTTTCTCAAACAAGTTAGCAATAAAGTGTTATTGATCGGATTGAAAATTTTATATTAGCTGTGGAATTTACGTCAGCAAAGCAGCTCTCAAGTTATGTCGATGCAAGAGCAGTCGCAGAAGGCGTTGGCTCTTTTGAATAATTAAGTCCCGGTCTGATTTGGGGATGATCAGCACACCTTTAGACCAGCCGCCCCTCTGCAGATGGCCTGATTATCTTAGGGGAATAATAGGGGCTATTCCAGGGCTGAAGTGCCTTCATGAGTAGACTGTGGGTGTTGCGTCAGTCAGTGTTTATTTCTTAAGAATGAAACTTACTGTGTTGCCACAGTATTCATTATTTTTGAGAGAAAATAATACTTTGTTGAGTCAGTAAGTATTATTTTAGCAAAAAATATTATACTTCCTTTGTTGTAAAGAATAATACTTATTTTGTTTCGTCAGTATCATTTTTGTAAAGAATGATACTTAGTTGCGTCAGTATTATTTAGAAAAAAAAAATATGTAGCCTTAAAGAAAGCTAAAATGACACTCAAACGCATTTGGTGAGTACTAATTTTGATTTCCGGTTCCAAAATACACTTTAGTAAGAAAACCGTTAGTCGTACATAGCTATTTTCATATGAATTTCATCATTGCAACCCAAATATCCAGTAGCAGCATCGCAAGCGATGCCTCTTATATGAACCTGGCATCGAATATCAAGGGATTTCACAGCAGCAGCAGTAGTAGTAGTGGTAGGTGAGATTTGCCTTTGAAACGGCTCCCTTGCTCCTATTACTCCTTTGCTCTGTAATACTATATATTTATTGTAGACTAAAGAAAGATAAAAAGCCACTCAAACGCCTTTGGTGAATAATCATTTTGAGTTATGCTTCCTAAATATTCTTTAGGAAGAAAACTGTTAGCCATGCAGTGCTATTTTCATATGAATTTCATTATTAAACCCTGAATGCACAGTAGCAGCATTGCAACCTAAATATCCAGAAGCTATACCGCATCCACTCCCTCTTCTGAACCTGGCGTCGAATCTCGAGGGATGAAGGATTTCGCACCCAAAGCATCGATCTGCCATCCTACGCCCAGAGGATGAGATCATCTCCTTGTATTAAACGGGTGGTTTTGAAACCCGTTTAGGAGAACTTTATTTAGAATCGTCAAATCATCCGCCCACACGGGTTGCGTATGGTGTTATCTTTATTGCCATTTTATACGAAGGTGTGTGTGTCGATAACCAGGTGCAGCGTTGATTTTGAGGAAACTGTTCATTGGTTGTTTATTTATTTTAACATTCAAGGTTGATGTCATTATAGTATTATTATTATTATTATTATGATTATTATTATTATTATTTTATTATTATTATTTTTGTTAAGAAATTCACAATTCCGTGAAAACAAATTGTTTAAAAAATATCCACAATTATATATAAAAATATATTTGTATGTAAAAATAAAAAAACAAAGACTTTCGAACACTTGAACGGTGTTCCTCATCAGTGTGACGATGGGCTGTTATCATTTTCTCGCCCCGCCCACCTTTTTAGATGCTCTTCGGAGGGAAACTACCCTCTTCATTACATTTTAAACGTCCACTGATGAGGAACACCGTTCAAGTGTTCGAAAGTCTTTGTTTTTTATTTTTACATACAAATATATTTTTATATATAATTGTGGATATTTTTTAAACATTATTATTATTATTATTATTTATTTATTATTATTAAGCGTAAACCTTCGTAAAAAAAAGAAAAAACATTCAGAAGAAAATAGCAATTAAAGAACAAATGAATACAAGGTGATTATTATTGAGTTTAAAAATTCGGAAAAGATATATATAATATATATATATATATATATATATTATCATACATATATATATATATATATATATATATATATATATATATATATATATATACAAATATATACAAATATATATTAGGCTCAATGATGACCTTGAAATTTGAACTACTTGTTGATATATATATATATATATATATATATATATATATATATTATATATATATATATTTATATATATACATGCATATAATATTATATATACACACACATATACAAATACATACACGTACCCTATACATAAATATATAGAGGCACATGTGTGAAACACAACTGGACATCCATTGAATTGAGCAGTGACTTGGTGGTATGTACAAAAATAATTGCTCGACGGAGGGCGGTTCCAGTTTCAGCCTTATCCGGAATTGCTTGCTATGAACGGAATGGCAGTGCATTCTGGAAGCAAACCACACAATCCCATCTCTCTGACTCCCCCCCTCCTCCCCCCAAATCCCCCAACCTCCCTCCCCCAAACACCCCCACCCCATCAATTCCCCGACACACACGAGAAAAGACTAGAATCATTGCAATGGAACAAATAAGTTAAAAACTTAAAAAGCTTGCTATGTTGCCTATTGCTTGAGATCTTGTTATTTACCGAAAAACTGTTTAACCTTTCCTAATGGGTGTTTGTAACCGCTTTGTACTGTCTGCCAGATTTTATATTTTCTTTTATCTTGACGTGTTTTATATAAAATATGTTAGCAATTATTTGCACCTTTGAATGGGTGTTTTGTCTACAATTTTCATTGCCTTGGATGTAAGTGTATACATTATACACAAACATACATACATACATACACATATATTATATTCATGTACATAAATTGAAGAAGCATTGTTATGAAACTTCATCCACAACTTAGCAATTTCACTATAAATGTAATAGGGACTGTTGTGTCGTTGTATCTGAAACCACCCCCTCTTCGGAGAAATGGCTAAATACTGGAAATTAACACACACACACACATTATATATATAATTATATAATCTT
>NC_087201.1:141191942-141201942 GCF_015104395.2 Macrobrachium nipponense
TAAGAAAGAATCTACCCATAAATAATGCTGTCGATATTTCGTGAACATACGAAAAGAAAACGATGGAGAAGTCTAAGAGAGAGAGAGAGAGAGAGAGAGAGAGATGGACTATTCAGGCATCAATGCATACCTGTAAATTGTCGCGGCGGCCACTCATACACTGCGATTCGCAGGTACAAAGGTTAAATGGGTCGTATACAAACATGGCGCGGCACGCAGCTTCGTGCATGCGCACACGGACTCGCGTCTATAAATCCACATACTGGCTCGCGGGGGCTTACTGAATATCTCTGTTGTGTATTACACAATTATATTCTGTATTTGCCTTCGTTGATACCAAAGTATTGATAAGTACATAACAACATATATATATATATATATATATATATATATATATATATATATATATATATATATATATATATATATAATATGTATGTGTATGTGTGTGTTGTTTATGTATATAAAATAAACCTTTGTAGAGTGTATGATATGAAAAGGAAAAAGGGTGAGTTTTTTACTTGTTAGTTGATTTTGGTGACTGATAATATTTAAAATTTATGAAACCCAGCAAATTTAATATCAGCGACTACGGAAATACTGATGTTATTGCAGTTAGCTTCATGAGCAAATATTACTACGGGTAATAGTAATATATATATATATATATATATATATATTATATATATATGTATATTTTATAAATATATATGTATATATATCTGTATATATGCAAATATATATCTTATATATAGATATATATATCTGTATATATATATTAATATATCAATATATCATATCTATATATATCTATATATCCTATATCTATATATATATATATATATATATATATATATATATATATATATATATATATATATATATCTATATCTTATATATTATCTATATCTCTATATCCATATATACCTATATATCTATATTATATATATATATATATATATATATATATATATATATATATCTATATATATATCTGTATATATATATATATATATATATATATATATATATATATATATATATATATATATAAAGAAAAAGGTGAAGTGAATGGATTCTCCTTGGTGATTACCATCATAAATGACAATATCTCCCAGTCTGTTTTAAAAAAAACTGTAAGACAACCTTACCGTTCAGGCTCAACCCTTTGCAGTGTCTTTTCCAGTGAGAAAGGACACGAGCGTGTTTCCATAATCATGTTTGTAAACTTGCTTTTGCAAATAAATAACACTGTATCAACGAAACTTTTGTTGTCATAGTTGGGTTGGAGGGGGAAGGGGGTGGGGACCGGCTTGGTGCGCGGGCGCCATCTTCATACACTATCATTCATAAACAACTATTTAATTCTGTAATATACGATAAAATAATAGAGGCAATATCTTATACCATTCGCCCATTACGCGTGTATAAGTTTCTCTCTCTCTCTCTCTCTCTCTCTCTCTCTCTCTCTCTCTCTCTCTCTCTCTCTCTCTTTTGTATTTCGAAGATGCTCCTAGTTGATATAAGGTTTGGCGTCGCTTCCTATGAGAAAAGTTTGTCCCTTATTTTCCACCTCGCCTCTCTAGCAACTTGCGTGTTGTCATAAATTTAACCCTGTCAAATTTACACACCACACAAAGAGAGAGAGAGAGAGAGAGAGAGAGAGAGAGAGAGAGAGAGAGAGGCTGCGCTGTATTTGTTGGCTTGTACACGTGGACATATCCGACGTGGTAATACATATATATATATATATATATATATATATATATATATCTATAATATTATATATATAATGGGGATATATATATATATTATTATATATATGTGTGTACTATGTGTATGTGTATGTGGATGTGTTTGAACATTAGCACTGAAAGCGTTGTGTTGTGTCCTAAACGAAAATAGGACAAAGTGAAATCCTTGCGGAATATCTTTTGAAGAAAGGGATTTTTAACGGGGGTCCAGATTAGGTTATCAGTCTCAATGAGTCATAGATTCAAGGTAATCATCATGAAGGATGATAAGGCGGTTGTTTAGGCTGTCATGTCCAGTCATGGGTAGGAAAAGATGGATTACGTCCTGGTTGACTGCTGGAAATTTCAGTTCCCGTACTAATTGGCAACCAGCGCTTCAAAAAAAAAAAAAAAAAAAAAAAAAAAAAAAGATACTTTGTTAGTCGCCGTGACTGGAGCCTAGTTTATGTGATGAGGTTAATTTCTGGGGATTGTGGATCCATTGTCGCAGACGTCGTAGTTCTCAATCATTTTTAGCAGGCTTAGCTTTGCGTGCCATCCGCAGAGTAGCCAAGTCTTTGTTATTTGAAGACATGGATTTTATAAGAGGAATGATAAGCATTTCTGAATGTAATTAGGTCTGATATCAGGCTTAATTCAAGCATCTCATGGAGGAGAAGTCACTGTGCGGTAAATCGCATGACGACAGCTTATTCTGGTTCATCATCGTAACTGAAACCTTCAGAATAATTCTGAATAAGGCCAGTAGACCAGACACTGTACCTCAGAATAATTCTGAATAAGGACAGTAGAACAGACAGTGTACCTTCAACATTTCTGTCAATGAATTAGTGTAACGTTGGCATGAATACAGAAGTGCTCGTTATGTCATTCCAAAGGGAGGTCCTCCTACAGAAACACGGAATAGCTATGTGATTTCACGGAGTGGTTTTTGCTGTTAAGGCTATTGTGAGAGAAGCCTTTGTTTGTCATCCCAGAGTCGCCGTCAGTGCCAGCATGTAGGATGGCAGCGTCATCCGAATTGCGAATGACCAATAGCTTATAATTCTCGATCTTTTTTTCTATTGACTGCAAGGTCTGTCTTTGAGCGTGGGCAAATCTCCTCTTCACCGGTACAGTTCTAAAGATGAAAAACAGCCGACTTCAGTTTGCTGAGAGAACGTAGATGAGGGAACACCAGGTAAGAAAAAAAGCAGTGAGTCCTATAGAGTTTCATTTCAGTATCTGGAAATGTATTGGCAAATAACAACACTAGGTCTATGAGCTTTAACTAATATGATTGAACGACAGAAGAAGAGTATATCTAAAAAAAAAAAAAAGGAGTAAATTTATACTCAGAGTCCAGTCAGTAAGAAGGCCCAGCAAGACAATGCAATACTCTTCCGATTAATCCCATACAGTCTCGACTTCCGCGGGGAAACGAAAGTATTGAACTGTATAATTACGATAAGCAGCGATCTTTGTGACCACTACAAATGTCTTATGGAATCCTAAGCTTCCCTAAACTACACGTCTTCCTACCAATGAGGAAAATACCAACCCCCACTGACAGAACAAACTGTTGATTAACTTAGTGTGAAAATTTACATATGCAACAGAATCTGGCTGATCTCTGAAACCCAGCTAAGCTGATTTTGGGATCTTAGCATCCCTCCCCAAACTGCTGTCTTCCCTGACAGTGAGAAAGAACAGACGGTCAATCTTGAGTATAACTTGACATATTCAACAAGGTTTAGCAGACCCATGAAACCCAGCTATGCCATACTACCACAACTGTTTTGGTTTGCCGGGCGCCGTTATGATCCATTACTGTTCGTTACCGACTCTTGAAGTCTTATAGATTCCTAAGCATTGTCTTTTGGGATGAAATTTCTTGTTCAATGCCTATACCCCACAAATGACCTCGGGAGCTTGAAAACCAACGTCATCTGGAATTCACTGAATGACATTACTCATCGACTCATATTACGTAGACCTTACTCATGGAGTAAGCCTACAAACTACTTTGTTGTGTTGTTGTTGTTGTTGTTCCTGTTTGGAGGGATAGGAAAGGTCTATGGAAGAGCCTAAGAAGGTCTAGAAAAGGTGTTTCGCGTCGAGTTAAAGATATTCAATGAGATACCGAACGACTTTCGTTTCTGGAATCCCCAGTTGTGTAAGAGACGGTAGTACATAGTAAAACATAAAAATTAAAAAAGTATAAAATACGACGAAATTTCTTCGGCGCAATCGAGTTTTCTGTACATCGTACAGAGCTCTTTCGGTGGTCTCGGGATAATGATGGATGAGCCGTAGCCCATGAAACTTTCACCCGGACTATATCGTTGCCAGACGCACGATTATGACTGAATTTAACCCTGTAAAATAAAAACTACTGAGACTAAGAGGGGCTGCAATTTGGTATGTTGATGGTTAGAATTGGATGACCGACATATCATTTTGCAGCCCTCTAGCCTCAATAGTTTTTTAAAAGCTGAGGGCGGACAGAAAAAGCGCGGACGGAGAGAGAAAGGCGGGAACAATAGTTTTTCTTTTCAGAAAAACTGAAAATGAAATATGAACTACGAAAAAGTCCAATGCAAATCAAATTGAAAACAATCCCGTGTTGTAAAATGATGTATGAAATAATTTTTAAAACTTTTTCAATTAGTATATGAATGCTCTGATATTTCTCGAAAAAAATGAAACAACTCGAATACCACTCTTTTAAAACTGATACATTCCTCAATAATTATAATTCCTAGTTCCTAAATTTAAATCGAATCCATATATATGTATGGTACAAACATTATATATATAGATTATATATAATATATATATATATATATATATATATAAAATATATATATACACACATATAAATATTATATATATATATTATATATATATATATTATAATATATATGTGTGTGTGTGTGTGTGTGTGTCTTTATGTAAATATGTAAAGATCCTAATCATCTTATGTCCTCGTGACCCGATCGTGTTTCCGTCAAGTCTTGCAAAGTGTGTCTGTGTCCTGGAAGGCTCTGGAAAGGGGGTCAGATTTTCCTCTTCATCCACTTTGCGTTAGGTGTGGCTGAACTGCGTCGTATCGGGGTAATAATGGAAGAGGGCGCATTCTAGTCACACGACGCAACACGACGTAAGAAAGGACAATTGCTCGGGGCAAGAGACGCCGCTGGAAAATCTCTCTGCGATCATGTCAACAAGTTGGAGAACGTAGTATTGGTGAAAGCTCATGTTGTCTGGTTTGCTTTAAATGCTGTTATCCAGCTGTCCCTTATTCAACCTTATGTTTGTGTAAGTCGTCTGTCTCTCTCTCTCTCTCTCTCTCTCCCTGTCTCTCTCTCGCCTCCTCTCTCTCTCTCTCTCTCTCTCTCTCTCTCTGATTGTTTTCGTATTAATTGAGTTTATAACGATTAGAATTGAGCCGATTCATATAGTACCATCACCTCCCCGGCCCCCCCTCTCTCTCTCATAATATTCTTTTGAAAAAGACGAGATGACAGAAACTCAAAAACCGACTAAGTGTCAAAATTGAATGGAAAAAGGAAGAAAATTCCAAAGTTAAGTTACAGAAGGGAGGAAAGAGTATAGTGAACATCAATCGTGATTACCTGTGTCCGAGAGAGAAGGAGAGGAAGAGAGAGAGGAGAGAGAAGAGAGAGGAGAGTTTGTAGAAATGTTCGCGTCTGTCTGAATTCCTCTTTCGTTAATGAACCAATGCAATCCGGTGATTACCTGTCCGAAGAAGAGAGAGAGAAAAAAAAGAGAGAGAGAGAGAGAGAGAGAGAGAGAGAGAGAGAGAGAGAGAGAGAGAGGTGATAGTAATGTCTCCGTCTGCCTGAATTCTCTTTCGATAAGCGAGATAGCAGACTTTGCATAAATAGGGACGGCTAAACCAACTTACATCTTCAATATGTAAGCAGTATAAAGAATTATAACTTTAAAGCCTCTAAATATAAACCCATCATGTCTCTAAGACGCGTCTAAAGTAAATTGAACACCCAAAGGAGAAAAGACTAAATTCGAGCAACAGAAGATTTCTCGCCCGTAAAGAGAATGATAGAGCAAGTTGTCTAAAACAGTCTCTGGTATTCATTGCTTCCAGAGATTGATTGGCGCCAATTGTTCGGAAGAATCCCATCTCCAACGTCCACACGGGCGAAGAAGGAGCTGTCTGAGGGAGGATATTATGCGTCTTACATAACTAGAGAATGATGGCCGTTGCTTGAGGGAGACCAAGGTATACGTGTTTTAAACTATATCTTACGGTGCAAGTTTTCAAACAGAAACCTGTATGACAACAACTACAGTATATTTGTATTAAAGAGGCAGAGGTGGTTTGGTTTGATTTTATGAAATTTAGTCTAAAAGCCTAGCCATGGGGCACTGTCAGCTATTCGGCGTTAAGGCAGTTAGAGTGGTTGGACAGCAAGATAATATAGGAGATGAAGTAAAAGTATCTAAGATGTAATAGAGAGGTTGGACAACAAAACTTAAGAAAGGAAGCAGGAATGGAAGAATGGTAAGAAGCTAAAAAATGGGTACAGCTTGTGGGGGGGCGGCCGGAGCGCCTAAGTGACACTGCAATTATCACTTAGTAATGTCTACAGTGCACCACGCGAGGTGCAAAGACGGCAGTAACCCCCTGCCCCGCCCCTCCACATTTTCCAACCGGTGAGGAAGAAGTGGTGGCTTTGCCATGTGATTCTTGACACTAGTATCTGCTGGGTGCATTTTTTTAAATAGCTTTTGAGGAGTTAAATGGTCCATGGAAATCGTAGCATAAATACGTATATATTTAAGCTGATATTAATGTAATAGTATGGGAATGTCTTCAGACACTAAGAAAATACTGATATTTTTCTTAAATTATCTGTGTTTTTTTTTCACACGAGGTGCTGCCATTAAGAAAACCGTATAGATGAAGTGAGGCTCCAGCACTCTTTGCTTAATACAACCCATGCAAATGATGGGAATAATGTTCGGCAAAAGGAATGACATCAATTTCCTTTTTCTTTTATTTCTCTATTCAGTTCCGTTTTGTCTCTCGCAATTTTTATTTGCAAATAGCGCGTGTTCGTTACGACATAACACAACCAATCAGGCGGTTGCACATTTTTATCTTCCTAAAGTCATATATTCACAATATTATGCCGCAATGTTAATCAATTTCTGCTGTGTTTTATGGTAAGAATTTTTCCATGATTTTGATATTCCTATTTTAAATTTTCCCAGTTAATTAAGGTGCTCTTCGTTGTAGTATTAATCAATTTCTTATGTTAGGAGAGTTTTCCTATGTATATACGTATGTGTACAGAATGTATGCATATCTTTGAGCTTGTATGCCTATGCACGTGTAAGTAAGTATATATATATATATATTATATATATATATATATATATATTTATATATATATATATATATATACATATATATTACATACATATGTATGTATGAAATTTCGAAACCTGTCGTTAAAACTACGCTTCAAACTCTTGAGCGTTACGAGAACTACTGTCCTGATCGTATGTGCGTGAAAATATTTGTGTTTGAGAGAGAGAGAGAGAGAGAGAGAGAGAGAGAGAGAGAGAGAGAGAACTGTTGATGGGGGAGAGATAATGATTTACATTTTACATTATTCTTCTTCTAGGAAATTCCATTGTACCGAATGCCAAATTTGGCTTCAGTGAACCAGGTAAGGGGTCACTTCTAACATTCAGGTGTAGTTTTAAACACCAGACCAATTGAAACTTGAGAAATTCCTCATGAAGGTATTCCCATGTCAACCGAGCATTTGTATTGACACTAAAATGATATCGTTTCACAGAATAAATTGACATCAAGTGATACAAGAGTCTGTATCTTGGGTCAAACTAGCATTCTTAATGATTTCCAGGACCCAGTTCACTACTTGAAACAGCAAAGGCCTATTGGATTTTTCAGACAACGGCCTCAGCCGTTTTTCCTTCCTTGGAAGTAAACAAGGAAATTATCATTATTTTACTGAGAAAATAAAATTCGTAAGTATGGTCAATCCGGCCATTGGCTTCAGAAACCTAGGACTTTATGTTGAAAATTTTCTCGACGATATTTTTGTCATTTTCCACCCTCACTCATCGTCTCTAACTCACCATCATTCATGCGGACATATGCTAAATCATCTTAGTAGGGAATTATAATGATATATATGGGGGCAAACCAGGCGTTACAATGCTCCTTTATCACATAAATCATATATTTCTTCATATCACCTTTCAGTATTATTTATCCTCCTTTTGTAATTTGATCGTCACTTATATTCCCCTCGTTTTTGTTATGTGCATATAAAAAAATATAGAAGAGAAATGAAGAAGTGAAAGGACTCAACAGAACTCAAAAGGAGAGTAAAGTTACCGGTACATCAAAAGTTGCGGGAAAAAAATCCTTTTGTTTTTCGTAAAGGTCCGAAGACTTTTGAGAGAATCGTCTCGGGTTCCCTTTCATCGGACCATCAAGTGCACAGAAAAATGGGAGCCCTGATTAACAATAAAGAAGAGGGGAAAGGCGAGTAAATTCTTCGGGGGCTTCTTTTCGAGTTATTCCGAAAAGAAAAAAATAAAGAACAAGAAAAATCAACCGAAACTGAAAGACGGTCGCGACAGTTTTACAATACCGCAAAAGACGAGGTTTTAACGAGCGAAGGCGACTGTTTTAATGGTGTTTTTTAAAATGTTTGTTTCAGACACTTTGCTTCCTTTGTTTATTGAGAATAAATATGTCAGTATTCTTTACCTTCCTCTCGCTTTCTCTCTCTTCATTTCCCTTCCTTCCGCTTTTTCTCTCCTCCTCTCCCTCCCTCTCCCTTCCTCCCGCTTTCTCTCCCTCCCTCTCCCTCCTCCCGCTTTTTCTCTCTTCCTCTCCCTTCTTCCCGCTTCCTCTCCCTTCCTCTCCCTTTCTCCTGATTTATCTCCCTTCCTCTCTCTCCCTCTCCCTCCTTCTCCCTTCCTCCCGCTTTATCTCTTCTCCTCTCCCTTCCTACTACGTTCTTTCCCTTCTTCCCGCTTTCTTTATCGTCCTCTCCCTTCAACCCGCTTTCTCTCTCCTCCTATCTCTTCCTTCCGCTTTCTCTTTTGCATGTTTTCTCTCCTCCAAAACTTTCTCTCGCTTCCTCCTGCTTTCTGTCCCTTCCTTTCGCTTCCTCCCCATTCCTCCTACTTTGTCTACGTTCCTTCCCCATCTTCCCCTTTCCTCCCCCACCTTACCCCTGCCCTCCTCCCCCCTCCTTTCCCTTAAGTAGCTAACTGGTAATATACTCTTCCACGGGATAGAACTTTTATGTCAAAACAGAAAGAACTGGTAAGAGAATTAATGAGAGCGAAAAAAAAATGGACAAACAAGAGATAGAAAAGGAATCTTGAACAACTGATCGAGGTTACAATTATTAAAGAAAACTACATTTAATATGGTGAGTGCCTTTTACTGTTCGAATTTTTTTTGTTTTTGGCCCTTTCCACCCCCCTGACGTTGTACTGAGGAGTGTCCGGTGACCTTTCCAGTGACCTTAAATCGTACTACAACGAATGTTGGATAGAGCGAATACTTCCGCTTGTAGTGTGAACTTGATCGTCTTATGCATGACACAGCGATTTGGTCTAGATATTCCGGGAGAGGGAGAGAGAGAGAGAGAGAGAAAGAGAGAGAGAAGTGGGTCACCTTCTAGTAAGCGGAATCGAAGTTAAAATAACTTGATGTAACAAACAAAATCACACCATATTTGGGCTAGACACCCACACATGTACACAAATCATAAGACGTTTCTCTCTAACGAAAAAGATGGGTTCGAATCCCACTCGAGAAAAGAAGGGTTACGTTTTCCGTAAAATTGTAATGTTTAAACCTATTGTACTCCTTTTAACATGAACATTTACTCTGGTACGTGGTAACAGTTGACTGTAATTAATCGCAGCATGATGGAGTAGGGCGCTTTGCTATCAACCTCATCCCAAACTGTTTGGTTAGATTCGAATATTTTGACGTGATCCAACACTACCATTATTCTCTGTTTTCAATTGTTAAGAAAATGTAAATAATAAAGAGCAAATGACGAAGTTTGCAATCAATGAGGCATAGTGGTATAAAATACCAACGTTTTTTAAGAAAACGTCGGCGTTTTTAAAGCGTTAAGCAACATTTTTACCGAAAACCGAAAGCGATAAAGTAAACAGAGAGTCGCAGAGAAGAAAATAAATAAATAAAATAA
>NC_087201.1:141206942-141211942 GCF_015104395.2 Macrobrachium nipponense
AGAATTTTATATGCGGTTAGTTTATTTTTTGTAGAATTTTATATGCGGTTAGTTTATTATTTTCTTGTAGAATTTTATATATGGTTAGTTTATTTTCTTCTTTTAGAATTTTGTATGATTGTTTATTATTTGCTAGAAGAATTTTATCGGTTAGTATATTATTTTCCTGTAGAATTTTATATGATTGTTTATTATTTTCTAGAAGAAAAGTAGCGGTTAGTTTACTATTTTCTTGTAGAATTTTATTTGAGTTTATTATTTACTAGAATGTTTTTAGCAGCTAGTTTATTATTTTCTTGTAGAATTTTTATGATTGTTTATTATTTGCTTGAAGAATTTTAGGTGTTAGTTTTTATTTTGTAGAATTTTATACGATTGTTTATTATTTGCTTGAAAAATTTTCGCGGTTAGTTTATTACTTTCTTGTAGACTTTTATATGATTATTCATTATTTGCTTGAAGAATTTTAGCAGTTGGTTTATTATTTTCTTGTAGAATTTTATATGATTATTATTTGCTAGAAGGATTTTAGCGGTTAGTTCATTGTTTTCATGTAGAATTTTATATGATTGTTTATTATTTGCTTGAAAAATTTTAGCAATTAGTTTATTATTTCCTTGTAGAATTTTATATGCGGTTATTTTATTATTTTCTTGTAGAATTTTATACGATTGTTTATTATTTCCTAGACATTTTAGCGGTTATTTTATTATTATCTAGTAGAATTTTATATGATTGTTTATTATTTGCTTGAAGAATTTTAGCGGTTAGTTTATTATTTCCTTGTAGAATTTTATATAATAATAATAATAATAATAATAATAATAATAATAATAATAATAATAATATCCTTTATTTCATCTCAGGGCCATATACATGGAATATACAAAATACAGACAGTAACATACACAATCTAACTTTAACCTTGAATAAAATAAAACCTACTGAGGCAAAAGCGCTGCAATTTGGTATGTTTGATGATTGGAGGGTGGATGATCAACATACCAATTTGCTACCCTCTAGCCTCTTTAGTTTTTAAGATATGAGGGCAGACAGAAGAAAGTGCGGACGACATAGTAATTTTCCTTCCAGAAAACTAAAACTGAACATAGAAAAAAACCTACATTCAATCTTATTCTAGAAAGTTTTAGGAGTAAAAAAACCCCTTCATTCAATCCTATTCTAGAGAGTTTTAGAAGTCTTGCATGGCTTAGGGAGATAAGACGTTTTTCTGGAACGTGCAGTAGTAAAGCATTTGATAAACATTTCTAGTGCTGCGAATTGAATTGATAATGGGCGTGTGAGTGTATGTATTTATATATGTGTGTGTGTGTGTGTGCGTGTATGTGTATGTGTGCGTGGGAGCCAGCCGGTGCATAATGGCAAAACCCCCTCAGCATGTCTCTCGCTTTAGATATCCATAGACATATAAAAAACGCTCCCAAACGAGAAGGTAAACGGAAGAAAATAATTACAATGTGAATGGAATTAGAATAAAATATTATAAGATAAGACTGTGAGTTCAACCCACTTTGATTAATTAAGGAAAATTGTTTGCGTGTTTGAAATATTATTTTAAGTAACAATTAATCTTTTTGAATAATGGAAGCGGCTAGATAAGAAGCAGAAATAACTAATTTGTTAGCATCAGTGAGCTTGCCAGCTGTTTCTCTTTCTCTTTATATATATATATATATTAATATATAATATATATATATATATTAGATATATATATATATATATATATATATTATATATATATATATATAGATATATATATATATATGCCTGTGTGTGTGTATCTATATAAACAGATTCTCAAGAAACAAAGATGACGAGATAGTTTTCTCTCTCTCTCTCATCATTTTATATATATATATATATATATATATATATATATATATATATATATATCTAATTATAAGAGAGAGAGAGAGGAGAGAGAGAGAAACTATATCGTCATCTTTTGTTTCTTGAAAATCTGTTTGTCACTTTCACCGGTTTTCGTGGCGTCCTATTGAACGCCAATCAATCATCCCTGATATATGAAGAACGTTCTCTTTAATTAAGCAGGAGAGTCGGGTCGTAAATCTTCGATTGTCCTTTGATTTTCTCATCGCCATTCATTTTCTTCGTTCGCGTTGCGCAATCAGGCCTTTATTTACCAACCTTCCCTTGTCATTTACTTGCGCGAAACCATAAAACAAGAATTTTAGTGCTGTAGTTATTAGCATGAGCAGAGTGACTGGAAAAAAGGGTATTAGAGTTAGAATAGTGACCGGCAAGAAGGTTATTAGCCTGAGTATAGTTACTGGCAAAAAGGGTATTAGAGTTAGAATAGTGACCGGCAAGAAGGTTATTAGCCTGAGTATAGTGACTGGCAAAAAGGGTATTAGAGTTAGAATAGTGACCGGCAAGAAAGGTATTAGCCTTAGTATAGTGACTGGCAAAAGTTTTTAGATATTAAGATATCTTACAATTTTATAACTGTACTATAAAACTGCTCTAATAAAAACAAGAGATACCGTGGAATGTCACACCCGCTGTGGATGAGATGATGTGCATGTTGCATCAGCTTCGGAGGCTCTGCACAGTTGTATCAACATTGGATGTTGCACAGGCGCTGAAACATCGGATGTTGTATAGCCGCAGCAACATCGGATGCTCTGCTTCAAAGTCGCAGCAACATCGGATGCTCTGCTTCAAAGTCGCAGCAACATCGGATGCTCTGCTTCAAAGTCGCAGCAACATCGGATGCTCTGCTTCAAAGTCGCAGCAACATCAGATGCTCTGCTTCACAGTCGCAGCAACATCAGATGCTCTGATTCACAGTCCCAGCAACATCAGATGCTCTGCTTCACAGTCGCAGCAACATCGGATGCTTTGCTTCACAGTCGCAGCAACATCGGATGCTCTGCTTTACATTCCCAGCAACATCGGATGCTCTACTTCACAGTCGCAGCAACATCGGATGCTCTGCTTTACATTCCCAGCAACATCGGATGCTCTGCTTTACATTCCCAGCAACATCGGATGCTCTGCTTAACAGTCGCAGCAACATCGGATGCTTTGCTTCACAGTTGCAGCAACTTCGGATGCTCTGCTTTACATTCCCAGCAACATCGGATGCTCTGCTTCACAGTCGTAGCAACATCAGATGCTCTGCTTCACATTCCCAGCAACATCGGATGCTCTGCTTTACATTTCCAGCAACATCGGATGCTCTGCTTCACAGTCGCAGCAACATCGGATGCTTTGCTTCACAGTCGCAGCAACATCGGATGCTCTGCTTTACATTCCCAGCAACATCGGATGCTCTGCTTCCCAGTCGCAGCAACATCGGATGCTTTGCTTCACAGTCGCAGCAACATCGGATGCTCTGCTTTACATTCCCAGCAACATCGGATGCTCTGCTTTACATTCCCAGCAACATCGGATGCTCTGCTTCACATTCCCAGCAACATCGGATGCTCTGCTTCACAGTCGCAGCAACATCGGATGCTCTGCTTCACAGTCGCAGCAACATCGGATGCTCTGCTTTACATTCCCAGCAACATCGGATGCTCTGCTTCACAGTCGCAGCAACATCGGATGCTTTGCTTCACAGTCGCATCAACATCGGATACTCTGCTTTACATTCCCAGCAACATCGGATGCTATGCTTCACAGTCGTAGCAACATCAGATGCTCTGCTTCACATTCCCAGCAACATCGGATGCTCTGACTCACAGTCGCAGCAACATCGGTATGCTCTGCTTATTCACAGTTCACGTCGTAGCAACATCAGATGCTCTGCTTCAGATTCCCAGCAACATCGGATGCTCTGCTTCACAGTCGTAGCAACATCAGATGCTTTGCTTCACATTCCCAGCAACATTGGATGCTCTGCTTCACAGTCGTAGCAACATCGGATGCTCTGCTTCACAGTCGCAGCAACATCGGATGCTCTGCTTCACAGTCGCAGCAACATCGGATGCTCTGCTTCACAGTCGCAGCAACATCAGATGCTCTGCTTCAAAGTCGCAGCAACATCGGATGCTTTGCTTCACAGTCGCAGCAACATCGGATGCTTTGCTTCAAAGTCGTAGCAACATCGGATGCTCTGCTTCACAGTCGCAGCAACACCAGCAAATGCTCTGCTTCACATTCCCAGCAACATCGGATGCTCTGTTTCACATTCCCAGCAACATCGGATGCTCTGTTTCACATTCCCAGCAACATCAGATGCTCTGCTTCACAGTCGCAGCAACATCGGATGCTTTGCTTCACAGTCGCAGCAACATCGGATGCTCTGCTTCAAAGTCGCAGCAACATCGGATGCTCTGCTTCAAAGTCGCAGCAACATCAGATGCTCTGCTTCACAGTCGCAGCAACATCGGATGCTCTGCTTCACAGTCGCAGCAACATCGGATGCTCTGCTTCACAGTCGCAGCAACATCGGATGCTCTGCTTCAAAGTCGCAGCAACATCAGATGCTCTGCTTCACAGTCGCAAGCAACATAGGATGCTCTGCTTCACAGTCGCAGCAACATCGGATGCCACGCTTCAAAGTCGCAGCAACATAAGGATGCTCTGCTTCAAAGTCGCAGTAAAACGCCAGCAACATCGGATGCTCTGCTTCACAGTCGCAGCAACATCAGATGCTCTGCTTCACAGTCGCAGCAACATCGGATGCTCTGCTTCACAGTCGCAGCAACATCGGATGCTTTGCTTCACAGTCGCAGCAACATCGGATGCTCTGCTTCAAAGTCGCAGCAACATCGGATGCTCTGCTTCAAAGTCGCAGCAACATCAGATGCACTGCTGCACAGTCGCAGCAACATCGGATGCTCTGCTTCAAAGTCGCAGCAACATCGGATGCTCTGCTTCAAAGTCGCAGCAACATCAGATGCTCTGCTTCACAGTCGCAGCAACATCGAATGCTCTGCTTCACAGTCGCAGCAATATTGTATGTTCTGCCTCACAGTTGCAGCAACATCAGATGCTCTGCTTCACAGTCG
>NC_087201.1:141219442-141221942 GCF_015104395.2 Macrobrachium nipponense
TCGCTATTCGCTCAACCTTTGGAACAAAATAAAAGAGAGAGAGAGAGAGAGAGAGAGAGAGAGAGAGAGAGAGAGAGAGAGAGAGAGAGAGAGAAATAATATTATAAAGCTTCATACAGTACTAATGATGTTTAAGTACGTTTCATTCTTTAATACGATGCAAATGATATTGATCGATTAAGGTAACCACAATGACTTCCATTTGTGAAAATAATTCGTCAAAACGACTCGGCAGTATTATTATTAGTGTTATTGTTATTAT
The DNA here is from genome assembly GCF_015104395.2 of Macrobrachium nipponense. Lineage (NCBI taxonomy): Eukaryota > Metazoa > Arthropoda > Malacostraca > Decapoda > Palaemonidae > Macrobrachium > Macrobrachium nipponense. The sequence continues at coordinate 141,219,705 of NC_087201.1, forward strand.
AATTGTTATTGTTATTATTAAAAGAAAGTTTTACGACATTACGAGAGAGAGAGAGAGAGAGAGAGAGAGAGAGAGAGAGAGAGAGAGAGAGAGAGTTCTCGGGCAGTTATGTGTGAGACTATATTCGTGCATATTATTGAAAATTTCTCTCTCTCTCTCTCTCTCTCTCTCTCTCTCTCTCTCTCTCTCTCTCTCTCTCTCATTGCTGGATTTGTCAAATACATTTTCATGTCCGTTTGTACGTTTGTTCGTATATTGCACCATCCCTCTTTGCCTGCATTCTCCATTTTCTGCGCATATATCTCTCGCATGCAGAATGTCAGCACAAATTCTGAGACGACTTGCTTTCATCCGAGTGCCAGCCTCCTAAGCAGTTTGTGGCACGCGCCTACTAGAGAGGAAAGGCGTTTGTGTGTGTCCGTTGTCCTGGAGGAGACGAGGCTGAAGTCCCGCCGACTGTGTCGCGGACAAGTCTTTAAATCCGAAAGCCCTTGGTGGCACTAACAGGCGCCTTGTGGCCTCAGCACGGAAATCCTCTTGTGTGCCGTCTGCTGCTTGCAATGTATTTTCAAAGGTGGTGGCAGTCCGCGGAATTCTTGGGTGGTCTTGTTATGACTTCTCCTTTCTTCGTGTTTCTCGTTTATCCTCTTCTCTCTGTTCCTCCTCTCCCTTTTGCCTCTTTCGTTAGATGACAGGGATATCATTTCGTTATAACACTTTTTTTTCTTCTTCCGCAGTAGAAGTGGTAGGGAACATTGAAGATTCTCATTCACTTTATGTTGTTGACTACCTCCATCCTCCTCCTCCTCCTCCTCCTCCTCCTCCTCCTCCTCCTCCTCCTCCTCCTCCTCCTCCTCCTATCCTCCTCCTCCATTTTTCTTTATGAGAGAAGGTAACGGACATCAGGATTAAGCAACAATTTATACTGTTGAAATATAATTCATCATATATCAGGATGACAACGAAGAGCAATTGCTGGTTTAGAATTAAATGCATATTAAAATACCTTCCTCCAGAGGCAGGGAATTAATCTGCTTATTTTTCACAAAATGTTTAGTTGTATTTGTAATACAAGAACTGAATTTAGTTAGCTTTCAGGTGAGAGATATCTCGTGGAAATAACCAGCAGTTGAAGCGTAGCTGAGCTGTCATACGAAAACAAATAAAGAGAGAGAGAGAGAGAGAGAGAGAGAGAGAGAGAGAGAGTTAGTGTATACTCTCCTTTCCTAGTGACCATAAAAGTGCATTTTAAATGATCATGGGAACACGTAGACAGATAGAAACCTCCATATTTTAAAAGCGAGGTATTGAGAATTTATCATCTCCATTGAATCTTGAGCTTGCAATGTCGGTGCAACGTAGTTTTGGTAATCAATGCCTAAAGGGTGGCATAAATAGCATCTCCAGTATTTAGCAAATGGTCTCAACTTCAGCCAGTCTGCACTTGAGTTAGACAAAACAACCTGGCAATTAAGAGTTAAGGGGTGTCTTAAAGGAAGCCTGGGGCTACCAGTAGCCACTGAAGTAAATAAAGAAGAATGCCATATACGCCTACCCATCAATTCCCAAAACACAAAATGGCTGAATTCCTAAAATAAAATCCAACTTCGTAATGGCCTTTACAGTTAAAAGGGCCCTTCATCATTCTCATATTTTTGCAAAATTACTATTTATCCTTCTCTATTTCTTTGCCTGTTTCTCACTATCTTAAGACGATGCAAAACATCCATTTCTCTCTTTATCTATAGTGAAACTAATAGAGCCAGCCATTCAACATTTAAAACGTTCATAAATTGAGTCCAATCGACAGTTTGGCTTGGATCAATATGATTAGCTCCACCCAAAAATGGAACTCGGTGGGTAAATAGTATTATATTCATAGGAAGAAATTACTAAGGAGCACCTGTATTAAACTTATGCATGGTATGTGAACAAAAGTGCTAGTCTCTCATCGAAAAATATATATAAAAAAGCATGAAACGATGAAAAATTAGAGCATTAAGGTATAGCATATAAACTTAGTGCATAGTACTAAATATATTTCCAGACAGAATTCAGAGTAATTGGTGTTATGAAGCATGCAAAATAGGACGCGCCATTTCACTCATGACTTCAGATTCCTATCTAGAATGACCTTCATAGTGTCGGATTGGTCACGTCAGACACAAGAAGTTATTTGGGGTGACCTTTGTCTCATAACAAACGCTATATGCCACGTCACAAGATGTTCAGTATAGG
>NC_087201.1:141226942-141236942 GCF_015104395.2 Macrobrachium nipponense
TACTCATGAAAAGAATGATTTGTCTGTTAGGATGTTTATCTGGCATTAGTGTTTAACCTATCTATTTCTGGCCTAAATAAGCCACTAATCAGGATGTATTCGTGACCTGCTAACAAACCTTTAAAGATAACTTGTGTTCATCCTAAATTCCTCGAATTTGATTATAGAAACTGTTTTATAATGCGATTATACTAGCTTATTCCATAGACCTTAAATGGAAAATGGAATAAATATTTTAACTGCATTTTTTTTATTTCTTAAAAGATCCAAAATAACAGTTTTAGGTTTAGCTGTAGCCAAAATAAAACTTCTATCAAGATTTAGGTTTAATACTATTAAGTTTACCAGGAGTTTATGTAGGTTGCAACTAAATAGGAACTTTATTAGTAGATTCAAATCAACCGTGCATCTGATGTCTAGGCCCGTCCCTTACGACGCTCCTGATTGGCTGATAAAAAGCCAATCACATGGCTGGAAACACTCAGTCTCTCGAGTGTGTTCATATAGGCAGGATATATGCTCCAATCAGGAGCATCGTAAGGGACGGGCCTCGACATCAGATGCACGGTTGATGTGAATTTACTATAGTTTGCCTAATGCAGTTGTGGAATACCCTGGTCTCCAAACGTTTAAGCAAGGAGGAAGTTCATTCCTGATTTTTGTTAATGTCTCCTGAATTTAGGTGTCTCGACCTTATTTACAGTTCCCTCCTATATATTAAGTTATCAACTTTATAAATCGTTACTCTCTGCAGGCTGATTTCTCTTTAGACCCCATTCAAATTTATAGTCTGTAGACTCCGTCCATGAAAGGTTTCAGCTAATAAAAAAAAAAAAAAAAAAAAAAAAAAAAAAAAAAAAAAAAAAAAAAAAAAAAAAAAAAAAAAAAAAAGTCATCATTGATAAGAAATAATAAAGATAACTATCTGATTCGCTAGATATATCCAAAAGCAGCATCGCTAATTACTCAGGATAGTGAAATAAACCCTTGGTATTTATAGAAACGAAAATAGTTATCAATGAGGCACGCTATTCAGGGAAAAAAAATAAAAACTATCATATTCATCGTAGTCCGTCGTCCCGTCCGCTCGGTCCTGCATTAGATGTTAATTAAGGGGATCAGGGAAAATGAGAATTGTTAATAAAGCGTTTAATCACTTGATCGTTTCAGAGCGATTGAACTCATTACGAGCGACCTTCTGGCTCCGAGACTTTGCCCAGCGTTCCCGTCCTTTGATAACGAACGTCCATTATTGTCAAGTTATTTTTTTCGCGATGCGATTAAAAAACAAATGTGGCTTAAATCATTTACTGTCGGATGAAGCGATTACATTATGTAATCGGGATAGGATTATTGGGGTCGATTGAGGCTGGTATTTGAACGTAAACGTCGAATGACAGACTTTAAGGTTTAATGTCCTTTCACCCGTCATGTTTTAGGGGGTTGTGCCGCCAGTGCACTTCACGCGGCGCACTGCAGGCATCGCCTAGATACAACTCCTTTCATTCCTTTTACTCCACTTCCATTCGTATTCTCTCTCTCCCATCTTGCCATCCACCCTCTCCTATAGTAGATTCACATCAACCGTGCATCTGATGTCTAGGCCAGTCCCTTACGACGCTCCTGATTTGCTGTTGATAAGCCAATCACAGGGCTGGAAACTCTCAGTCTCTCGAGAGAGTTCACATAGGCAGGATGCTTCTCCTCTCCTGAAAGATACGTCTTTCAAAGATATCCCTCAGGAGCGGTGGAACATAGTACATCCTGCCTATGTGAACTCTCTCGAGAGACTCAGAGTTTCCAGCCCTGTGATTGGCTCATCAACAGCCAATCAGGAGCGTCGTAAGGGACTGCGCTAAACATTAGATGCACGGTTGATGTGAATCTACTATAACAATCGTTTCATAGTGCAACTGCGAGATTTTCCTCCAGTTACACCTTTCAAACCTTTCTTCTCTCAATTTTCCTTTTAGCGCTGAATGACTTCTTAGGTCCCAGCACTTGGCTTTGGCTAGAATTATATGTTCTTGTTCCTTCCTAGTCCTGTTTAGACATATCTTGGTATCGTAGTGTAACCCTGTGACCTACAGATCATTGTATTTTCGCGGAAGACAGCGGAGAATGGCTTCATGTAGGGTGTTCGATGACACAATGGCGAGATTTATGGTCAAGCAAGCAGGTAATGTAGACAGTTTCTGAAAATGGACTTCTTTTTGTTTTTTAGCAAGTAAAGAATGACAGTTTTGTTATCGTGAACCATCCCTTATAAGGAAATGGCGAAGTGATGAAACGTGTGTATGTGTTAGTGTAAATTAAGTATATGTACTTATATACAGAGGATTTTAAAAGCATTCATTCCTAAGACGAAATGATAATATATGAGTGAAGCCTCCAGCAGTTATTTGGAAATATGAAATGCTTCCATGAAGATGAGAGAGAGAGAGAGAGAGAGAGAGAGAGAGAGAGAGAGAGAGAGAGAGAGAGAGAGAAAGCCAGCCAGCAGGTGTGAATTCCCCTCTGTTCACCGAAGCATATTTAGAAGGGATGTCGAAGAACGTTCTTTTTCCCCAGTCCCAATGACACCAGGGTCCAGGACTGTGGGAAAATAATATATATTTATATATTTGTAGACTTTTATTTTCGGCAGAACCGAAGCCGTTATGGCTCCTCAGAAATTCTCCGGATCTCCTTGACCTTTGGGAAAGGGCTCGGTGTTCTGTTTTGCACATCTTTGCTGTTATATCTTTTATTTTATTTATATATTTTCTTGCTTTCTTGTTTCGCCATTGCCAGCATAAATGAAGTTTATGTTCGCGTGGGAATTCGCCCAATGTCCTTTTGTTATTGGTTTCTTGATTTATTATCATCTGCATGTTTCGAATATTCTTCGTTTTAGTGCAAGGGGTGAACGAATAATTTATAAGGCCACAAATGATTTATAAAAAAGGTCATTAATTGTAGCCCATACAGATGAAACAAATTGTAATTTAAATAGGATACAAATACTGAATAAATCATTTAAGGATAAAAAAGTAAAGACAAATTACATATATGAAAACTCTGTGACATCTAAATCATAACATGGCTAATGACATATCACAATTATTGTGGAATATTAATATCACGCTGTCAGGGAAATTTTAAAGGAAACTGGGAGATGCAGACTCAAAGAATTGTTGATTATTTCCGTCCGCACTTTTTCATGTTCCAGTCATCAGACATACCAAATTGCAGCTCTCTAGCCCCAGTAGTTTTTATTTTATTTAACGTTAAAGTAGCCATGATCGTTCTTCTGCGACAGCACAGACCACCAGAGTGCCATGGTTGAATATTTCATGGGCCGTGGCTGTACAGAAAACTTTGCTCGGTTTTTTTTTTTTTTTTTTGCATTGCATTATTGTATTCAGCTTTGTCTTTTAGATGTTAGCTTCCAAGCGAGCCTGATATAAACAAACACGAATATCTTCTTCCAAAGGCAATTTTTCATGGATAGAAATAGTGGATAGGTTTGGGTTCTTGATTGTACTGGATTTCTCATTATGGACACACTTACAGATGTACATATTTGTGTTTATACATCATACATATTTGTGTTTATACAACATACATACATATATATACAGATATATATATATATAATATATATATATATATAGATATATACAATAGATATACAATAATATATTATATGTATCGAGATATATATGATATATATATATAATATATGTATATATATATATATATATATATACATAATCTATAGTAATATATAGTATATATATATATATATATATATATACTATATATATAGCTAGCAGTAAGCCCGATGATTGAATTCTTTCTAGAACTTGATTTTTACTGATTTTCTTTTACAGAATAATAGATCATTTTTGTCTCACGACCATTGTCTCCCCAACCTCCCCCCCCCCCCAAAAAAAAAAAACACAAATTACACACAAACAACACATGAAAACATAATGTAAATGAAATAAAACACTTCACCTGAAAACTTAGAATTAATATAAAAAAAAAACAACCTGAATTGATAATTAGAGCCAACGGCAAAACATCAGGGCTTATAATAAATCATCACGAAATCCCACACATTTTCCACGACGCAACTCTTGAAATATTTCAGCCATTCAATAATATTAGGAAAACAATTAGGAAGTTATGACGAGCCATCTTTCTTTTTTTTTTTTTCATTTTAATATTTTTCTAATATCCTCTCCGACAACGCTGACCCAGAAAAGCAGATTAGCTATGAAAGATTTAATCCGTCCAGCCTCCGGGCCGGATTACTCTCATTGTGAAGGGTTTTATGCTTTTATAAAAAACAGAGGATAAAAAAAAAAGAATAAAAGCTTTAATGAGGTCTTTGAAATGCTCCGTCCTGGAAGTTAGGTATTGCTTATTTATCGCGAGATAATTATTCTATTAAATTAGAAGGGATCAACAAAGTCGAGAGTCCTCTTCATTTGATGCCAATTATTGACAAAAAGACTTAAGCATATTTACGATAGAGTTGCATTGCTGAAAGGGTCTTGATTATCAAGTGATTTTTAATTGAAGTGACCTTCAAATATGAAGGGCATTCCGTCCGCTGTGTCATTTTACCCGTGGTATTTAGAATAGGATAGTTTGACCAAATGAAAAATTCAGTGGCACTGCGTAAAGATTTTAATGTCCAAATATTAATGCGAGTTGTTTCATCACCTGGCTTTCCAAAATTCATTCCCAATGCCGACCTTTGTTATATATATCAAGGCAGTTTGTCACCCTGCAACGTCAAAGTGTTGTATCAAGTCAGTCAATTAGCTGTGACAGTCTGCTTGAAGATTTTCACGCTCTCACAGCCTTAGTTTAATCCCCGAATGGTGAATTTCTTCTCTCTCTCTCTCTCTCTCTCTCTCTCTCTCTCTCTCTCTCTCTCTCTCTCTCTCTCTCTGTTCTAGGCAAAAGGTCGTAAATTCTTAAAGTTAGGTGCAAAATTTTTTTAATGAACTTGTGCCTGTGTTCTGTGGCTATTAAATAAATAACTATTATAGATAATGCTTCTGCATCAAATGTTAAATTATAGTTCCTGTGTGTTTCAGAATTGTACAGGCTACTGACGATTATCAAAATATTTTGAGGATACTAACATCCCCTACAATAAAACTGAACATAATAATAATAACGGCATGTGCTATAACAATCCATAAGTAAGGGGAACGTTTCAAAATGATATGTCTAAGAAATTCTTAAAAGTAACATGAATACATGGCGATATGTAATTAATGATTCACAGGCACATACATACATACATCCATACTACATACAAACAGACATGTATTCATTTTCTATTTATTTATACATTTAGGTATATATATATATATATATATATATATATATATATATATGTGTGTGTGTGTGTGTGTGTGTGTGTGCGCGTGTGTGTGCGTGCGTGCGTCTGTGCTTGCATGGAGGTGTACAGTCAATAACGTCTCTATACTACGCACCAAAAGGGATAAAAGAAAAACTATTGAATCGGTAATGAACTTCAAATACAAAAGAACGAGTAATTTATGTCTCCGATAAATCCTATGCAATCATTGAAGCAAAAGCGGCCTTTAAAGAAAAAAAAACAAAAAACAAACAAACGAGGAATAAAGAAAATATCTTAGAAAGCCTTAGTAGCACCAAATATTTTTTATGTTTTAACAAAACAGGTCTTCGTGTTCCTTGAAAATAAAAGATGGGAAATATAAGGGGAATCCATACTGGTAGTCGAGCTCTCTCTCTCTCTCTCTCTCTCTCTCTCTCTCTCTCTCTCTCTCTCTTTTTATTATTAATACGTTCTGCAATGCAAAGTGATAAATTGACCCCTTAATATGTGAATCTTTGCTGAATTCGTATTGTTTAACCCCCAGCAACTTTTTTTTGTGATCTCTGGCTTACTATCGTTATTAGTTCTGTTCTAAATTCCTTCGATAAATAATATATATGTACATGTGTATACATGTGTTATACATGTATATATATAATAATTGTATAAATATGTGTGCATATATATATATATATATATATATATTATAATATATATATGCACACATATTTATACAAATTATTATTACATATATATATATATATATATATATATATATATATACATGTATACACATGTATACACATGTACATATATGTTATTTCTCGAAGGAATTTAGAACATTACTAATAACGATAGTAAGCCAGATAATATTAGTTATATATAGAGTATATATATATATATATATGATATATAGATATATTATTATATATATATGTGTGTGTGGTGTGTGTGTGTGTGTGTGTATACAAATATATATTAATATATATTAATATATATATATATATATATATATATAATATACATGAATAACTTGATCACGAAGTATATAAAACATGATGCTATGTATAAATAAAGGTTTTTTGCCACGAAGGAAAAAATGAAAAAGATAGATAGCCGAGTACTTTCGGTCCTATTCGTACCGAAAGTACTGTGCTATCTCGCTTTTTCATTTTTCCTTCGTGGCAAAAAACCTTTATTTATATATATACATACATATATATATATATATATATATATATATATATATATATATATATATATATATATATATTATATATATATGCAGTAAATGTGTGTGCCTACTTGTGTCCGTGTCCATGTACATGTATGTGAGTGCGCGTCAGTTACCACTGTATATCCAGAATGTTCAATCCGGAACTTGAAAAGCACGAACCTTCATGTTACAAATAAAACCGGAATAAAAACGAGCAGCCACAAGACACACAGAGTCGTCGAGGACCTAATCATGTCCTCGGAAAACCGAAGTAACAAAGCCGCCTCCGAAAACGTAAAGGCTTTTAACTGAATTTAGAATTCGGAATCTGGTCCATTCGTTACAAGGCTTCCCCGTCCCCCGCGATTTAATATTCACTTCAGTTATTCACGGAACCATTAATTATTTTACCCACTAAATTATTGTGTGAGTTTTTCATTGCGTTCAATGGCTCGGGAAGTTTTTTCATTTTTTTATTTTTAGCGTGTTCGAATTCTGTATCTTGTCTTGCTCGATGTTCCTGTGATGTACGAGGGATGTAATTAGAGTCATTAGCTAGCGAAATGATCAAATGTCTTCGGTAGGTAAATACTCGGTGCGTTGATGGTCGTATTAGGTAGCTGAATTGTGAGGAGGGGCCTTCTTTTGAATATCTTGACAGTCGTCAAAATAAGAAAGCAATTAAGTGATCATCAGGGGGAAATGGCCAATTGATTAAGATATTAGGACGGTGTACCTGCATTGACGTTAATGAGCTGGCCAGGGCAACTTATGTGAAATTGCAAGTAAGTCGATTTAGATTTGAGTAAATGACACGCGTCTTGAGAAATGTTTTAAATTATCAGTTTATACCTGGTAGCCAGAAATTGCAACTAAAGTCTGGAATAGGAATAGTGCTGGTAAAAGTTTTGTTTAATGAAATAAAGTTTACCAACGGTATATTGTTAATTTTTTTACGGCATGTAACACAGGCATATTATTGAATATGTATGTATGCATGTATGTATGTATGAATGTATATATATATGATGTATATATATATGTATGTATATATATATTCATAAACTTACATACATACATATATATACACGTATATATATACACATTCATAGTCATACATACATACATACATATGTATATGTATATATATATATATATATATATATATATATATATATATAAATGAGAGAGAGGAAGAGAGAGAGAGAGAGAGAGAGAGAGAGAGAAGAGAGAGAGAGAGGGGGGGGGGGGGTGGGGGGAAGCAGTACACCAAAGTTTCCCACGTTCTTCCATCGACTGGCTTAATCTGCATTGCAGAAACATCACCTTCGATAACACCTTCTTATAGCTATCTTATATATATATATATATATATATATATATATATATATATATATATATATATATATATATATATATATATATTATATATATATATATATATCATTTCACATTACCGTGATTCATATACATACATCGAGCTACAAACTCCTTTAATATCTAATTCGCTCTACCTCGGAATTAATATATTTTCATATACGCTTAACCGAAGGGGAATTAGATATTAAAGGACATTGTAGCTCGATGTATGTATATAAATCACGGTAATGTGAAATGACTTATATAAATGCTACATGTTGTCAAAAGCACTACAACGCTACTGGAGTCGAGGTCTCCAAACCAACGAATTACCTGAGCACGAAAGGTATTTGAGGGTGAGAGACGACATAAACTTATACCTCTCGCGGTGGTGGGGTAGGTAAAAGCTTCACTGACGTTCCGGGATTTGAATGTCTTCTTGGGTTCGCGCCCGGGACCAGGCAAATCTATTATCGTGTAGAAAATTCCCCTTCGGTTAAGCATGTATGAAAATATATTAATCTCAAGGTAGAGCGAATTAGATATTAAAGGACATTGTAGTTCGATGTATGTATATGAATCACGGTAATGTGAAATGACTTATATAAATGCTACATGTTATCAAAAGCACTACAACGCTACGGGAGGCGAGGTCGGTTGATGTTGTCTCCAAACCAACGAATTGCCTGAGCGCCAAAGGTATTTGAGGGTGAAAGACGACATAAACTTATACCTCTCACGGTGGTGGGGTAGGTAAAAGCTTCACTGACGTTCCTGGATTTGAATGTCTTCTTGGGTTCGCGTCCGGGACCAGGCAAATCTATTATCGTGGAGAAAATTCCTCTTCGGTTAAGCATATATGAAAATATATTAATTCCGTGGTAGAGCGAATTAGATATTAAAGGACATTGTAGCTCGATGTATGTATATGAATCACGGTAATGTGAAATGACGTATATAAATGCTACATGTTGTCAAAAGCACTACAACGCTATCGGAGTCGAGGTCGGTTGATGTTGTCTCCAAACCAACGAATTACCTGAGCGCAAAAGGTATTTGAGGGTGAGAGACGACATAAACTTATACCTCTCGCGGTGGTGGGGTAGGTAAAACGCTTCACTGACGTTCCTGGGGATTTGAAAAAAATTTTAAATTTGTCTTCTTGGGTTCGCGCCCGGGACCAGGCAAATCTATTATCGTGTAGAGAATTCCCCTTCGGTTAAGCATATATGAAAATATATTAATTCCGAGGTAGAGCGAATTAGATATTAAAGGACATTGTAGTTATATATATATATATATTATATATTATATATATATATGTATATATCTATATATATATATAATTAATATATATATATATATATTATATATATATATACATATTAATACCGCTTCCACTGACGGTCCATGGATTTATAATGTACCTGCGTTCGCGCCCAAGTACAGGTAAATCTATTATCGAGAAAAAAAAATTCCCCTTCGGTTAAGCATATATGAAAATATATTAATTCCGAGTAGAGTGAATTAGATATTAAAGGACATTGTAGCTCGATGTATGTATATGAATCACGGTAATGTGATATGACTTATATATATGTATATATATATATGCATATATATATATATATATATATATATAATATATATATGACATATATATATATATATATATATATATATGCTATATATATATATATATATATATATATGCATATATATATATATATATATATATATATATCTATATATATATATATGCATATATATATATATGCATATACTATATATATATATATATATATATATATATTCATGGATGGCTGTATGATTTAATCCTTCATAAATATGCCTTTTTTTATACCTGCATAACGGAACGTCTGTGAAACTCAAAAATATTTTGCAGGTATAGATACTGTCATTACGTCCCCATCTGTCTTAGGATTTTGGTCATATTTTACAGCCCATGTCACCTCCCTTCATCCAGGAATTTTCCAGGCAAATGTTCACTGGAAAATCCAGGAAAATCAAGGCCTTAAGCGTATAATAGCTTCCAT
>NC_087201.1:141246942-141271942 GCF_015104395.2 Macrobrachium nipponense
TTCATTTCCGTTTTTCATATTTTTGTATATGCTCTCACGGTGGACTAACAGTTGGGTGTGTACTTTTTCCGGTTACAAAACCATGCTGTCCTATATTAAACAAATTATTTTTTATTACAAATTGTTTCATAATATTTTTCCTCAATACCCTTTCATACACTTTCATAATATGTGACGTTAGACTCACAGGTCTATAATTACTTGCCTCTAGTCTTGATCCACTTTTGAAAGTAGGGGTAATATATAATAATTTATGCTCATCATAATCTTGCCTGTATCTACACTTTGTCTTAATAATATTGCAAGTGGCTTTGCGATAGAATGAACTACTTTCTTTAACAAAATGGCAGGGACACCATCAGGCCCAGCTGCAGCTCCATTTTTAATTTCATTAATAGCCTGCACATTATCGGCTTCATTAATATATATGTCCGATAAATATTCACTATTTTCATCATTTATTTCTGTATCATCTTCATTATCAATTCTAAGGGTGAATTCTCTCTTATATCTTTCTGCCAATATGTTGCATATTTCCTTTTTTTCATTCGTTAATCTCCCTTCAATTCTTAGAGGGCCTATTTCTATTCTTCTTTTATTCATCTTTTTTGCATACCAGTACAATAGTTTGGGGTTTTGCTTGATATTTACTAGGGTTTTTTCTTCCAAGTCCCGTTTTTCATTTTCTTTTGATTGAATTATCTTTTGTTCTGCATTTTTCATCTTTTTAGTTCCATCACTTTCCATGCATTTTTTTCTTTTGCAAGACCTTTTTTCCACTTTCTGATTTTCTGGAACAAGATCCTTCTGTCTCTTGGTATGCATGACTGATGTTTACTTTTCTTCTTTGGTATATATTTATCCACTATTTTCGCTAATATTTTATATAATATCTCCATATTTACCTGTATATCATCACTTACAAAAAATGTTATCCCAATCTCTGTTTAATTCTTCATTTATTTCTGACCATTTTATATTTTGTTTTTAACTGTAGAAATTGTATTTTTGCCATATCCTTTCCCACTTTTTTTCATTTCTTGCTTATCTGTTTTCATTAGCTTTGGAATGGACTGTTAATTCTATGACATTATGGTCTGAAATACTCGCATTATAAACTATTATTTGTTCAACATAATTCACCTCGTTCACAAATACTAGGTCTAAACTATTTTCCTTTCTTGTTGGCAGGTGATTTATTTGTTGAATGTTGTATTCTAGTAGCATATCTAATAGCTTTTCGAATTGCCTCTTATCTTTCTTCACTACTATACTCTCTTTTTTATATGTATAAATACATCCCACAATCTTCCCGTTCTTCTTTCCAGTCTACTAAGAAAGTTGAAGTCTCGCAGCATGAGAATAGTCCAGTCCTTATGATTTCTACATATAGCATCCAATTTTTCTATCATTGTGTCAAACTCTTTAGTATTAGAGGGTTTATATATTACTATATTCATTAATTTTTCAGATTCAAATTCTACCACCATTAGTTCACATTCTGAGTTACTATATTTCTCATATATTTTTCCTTGTTTTTTTGTCTTTCCCATATATCGCAGTTCCCCCTTGTTTCCTATTTTTTTCTATCTGATCTTTAAGTTTGGTACCTTTTATTTGATCATCATTACCGGTATCTTGGGAATACCAGGTTTCACTTATATTCATTATATCTATTTTCTTTTCGATTTGGGTTAGTTCTTCTAAGAACTCTATTTTTCTTTTTGAGTTACTTGTAACTAAACCCTGTGCATTCATCACTATGATGGTTTGCGTGTTATCTCCTTCATTTAATATGGGTAATAATAAGGATTTTCCCATGTCTCTTTCCTGTTCTGGTATGTTGTTCTTTTCTTCATTTCCAGAGATTTCTGACATTATTCAAAAATCCAACTTTTCCAAAATATTTGATCTTCCTTCATCATAATTATTAATTTTGTGTCTGAATCTGCAATTTTCTCCGTATCTGCACCATCCCCTAGCCTCATATATACAGTATTTATCTCTTGAGCTGTATCTTGGAGCTGATGCTTGGAAATTTTTTGCTGACACACCATATCACGGTGATGGCTTGCTTTTTTCCTTCATCTCATGTTCTTTGTTCCTCTCCTTGTTTCTTTTCTATTTTGGATTTTATTATTTAATTGATTATTAATTTATTTTGATTCATGGCTACAGGGTGCATATATTTAAATTTTTTGTCGAACTTACATCCTTTTCCATTCTTTTAGGTTTTTGCATATTTTGGATGTAGATCTCTGCATTCATCCTCATAGCCGTCTAGGTATGCACATTTACCATAGATTTCATGGTTGTGACATACCTTGGGATGTTTGTAGTAACATCTTTTCACCGAATCTGCAATTCTCTCTTTTCAAAAGGGTGCAGACTTTGCTTTGTCTTTCTTTTCTATTTTTTCTATCTCTATCCCATCAGTATGCAGATGGGTAAAGCCTCTTCGGGATTTTATTTTGTGTTGTCATGTCATAGTTTATTCCTTCGTATGTATGCTGCTTGATTGCCTCATATGTATTATCTATGAGTATCTCTGCATCCATACTCTTGTCTTGTTCTTTGTTTCCATTATTTTTTCTGTCATTTCAGTTTTGTTTTCTTCTCTTCCGTTTTCCTCTTCTTCCTCTTCCTCTTCCTCTCATCTTCTACTATTTGCACATTAAGTCTTGATTTAATAGCATTGTCTATCCATGACAGACATGTTGAGAGAGGAGAGAGAGAGAGAGAGAGAGAGAGAGAGAGAGAAAATGTACCCAGACCTTTTCATCAAATATTTTCATATATATATATATCTATGTATAACAGAATCATGAAAGTTAGGAACGTGATAAATACATAAATAAAGATAAATGCCACGAAGGAAAAATAAACGAAGGAGTCTGCGAGATCTTTCGGCTGACAAGCCTTTACTGAAGCAGCTACTGACAAAAATACGAGGAAAGACAATACAAAAAGGTTCGTATAACTGACAGATAGGGATTATAAAAGGATTAGTGTGTCGGATTCTAGGCACTAATCCTTTTATAATCCCTATCTGTCAGTTATACGAACCTTCTTGTATTGTCTTTCCTCGTATTTTTGTCAGTAGCTGCTTCAGTAAGGGCTTGTCAGCCGAAAGATCTCGCAGACTCCTTCGTTTATTTTTCCTTCGTGGCATTTATCTTTATATATATCTATATATCTTATATATATATATATATATCTAATAAAAGGAGCCCATAAAAAACACCAAAATAGAGAAAAAGTACTATATTTCAGAGACTGCTGTCTCCTCTTCAGGTAGATGAATGAGAAAAGTTTCACAGAAAAGGTGGTATTTATACCAAGAGGTCCATCCACAAACAAGCCATTTTAAGTCACCCCCGTTGGATAATCTTCCTCTAATCTTCTTAAGGGTTGGTTGAATGAAGACGTTGTCGATCGTGTCCGAAATAAACCATCCTCTTTTGAGATGTTCATTACCTGCCTCTCTTTTATTAAGGCCGATTCCACATTTGACTCTTGTACCGGCAGTTGCTGCTATAAAATACACGTGACAAATTCCAGTTGATTCTATGGTTATGTTCATTTATATGGTTGAAAATAGCAGAGTTCTGTTGGTCCATACCTAACTGACCGTTTGTGTTGTATTAATCTCTGGGGAGGGATTTACCTGTAAATCCGATGTAAGATTGGTCACAGTCCTGGCATGGGATTTCGTATACCCCAGAGTCCTTTGGAGATGTCTTTTGTTGGACGTTAATCAGGGATTTGGCTAAGGTGTTTGGGTAAGTAAATACAAAAGGGTTCGATTTTCCGAGGGGGTTGGTTATTCTCTTAATCGTGTCCAGGTGGGGAATTATTATTTTATTGTTGGGTGTATCTCTGGTCTTGTCTTTAGGGGGTCGGTAGAAAATTACGTTAGCTTTGTGAATTGCTTTCTCAATTATATGGTCAGGATATTTTAAAGACGAAAGTTGCTTGCGAATTAGTTCAAATTCTTTTCCAGGAATTCTGGGGAACAAATTCGTAAGGCTCTTAAGAATAAGTTACTAGCTACACCTATTTTGATAGAAATGTCATGATAGCTAAAGTAGTGAATGTATGAAAGTGAGAACGTTGGTTTTCTGTATATGGTAAATTTGTAATCTGTCGCATCTCTGATTATTAAAACATCAAGAAAAGGAATTTTGTTGTCTGTTTCCCATTCAACTTTAAATTTGATGCTGGGCACTAATGTGTTTAATTTCAAGAGGAATTCATTGAAATTGCCCACCCCACCTATTATCCCAAAATGTTAGGATATCATCCACGTATCTCATCCACAGCATGTTTTTGGGTTTTATTGCATTTATTACTGTAGTTTCAAAGTATTCCATGTACAGATTGGCTAGAACAGGACTTAAAGGACTACCCATACTACACCCGAATTTTGCTTGTAGAATGATTCCCCGAATGAAAATACGTTATTAGATGCACATAATTCAACAAATAGCTTTATTATTTTGTCAAGCGCCAATGGGAAATGATCTGAATAGGGAGGGGATAATTTTACCCTTAAAAACTGAAGAACGTCCTGTACTGGTACTTTAGTGAACAAGGAATCTACATCAAGGCTTAAAAGTTTTATGTTGTGAAGTGGTATATGTGCTTCTCTGAATTTGTGACAAAAATCTTCCGAATGTTTAATGTGACTGGGAGAAAAAGTGCCTCCAAAAAAAGGGGAAAGGAGGCCAGCTAACCATTTAGAAATTTTGTAATTGAAAGCACCGGCACATGAAACGATGGGTCTGAATGGAAGATGTCTTTGTGAGTTTTGGGAAGGCCATAAAAATAGGGTAATTTAGGATTAATTACTTTAAATTTCTCTAATAGTTCAATACTCTTTTTGTCTTTGCCAATTAATCTTACTTTCCGAAAAAATTCTGTGGGAACGTTTTGGAGGGATTTTTCGTCAGTTTTTCGTATGTGTTTGTGTCGCTAAGGAGCTGGTTGATTTTGTCAAGGTAGAAGTCTTTGTCCATTATTACGATTTTGCCGTCTTTGTCGGATCTACTTATTATAACATCTAACTTTTTAGCGAGTGGATGGCTATCAGGAATCTGCGGGAACAGGATATTTCTTATGTAAGTCAGTTAAAGCATTTAGTAACACTCCTTTTAAACATATCTCTTCACGGTTGTAGTTTTTGTCAGATATGAATTTATCAAAAGCCACTATGAAGTCTAGGTTGTTTTTGCGGTCTGGCATAAGGGCAAAGGATAAGCCTAATTTAAAAACTAAATGTTGATTTACAGTAAGGGGGGTGTTGGATAAGTTTTAAACTTTGTCTTGTTGCTCAAGATTATTCCATGCACTATTGTCTATTAGGTTATTTAACTTGCGTAGAAGTCTGTTTGGAATGAGTCACGCTATTATAGGCAGCAATGTCGAACAGAATGAAATCAGATCACCTGTATATGTGGTCCGTAGTGAGGAAGCGAAGATTAGACTGGGTTCCATATCACTCTGCGTAGTACGAAGATGTCGTTTTTTCGTATCGGTGATTCTTTCCTCCAGGAAAATCTTGTGTGAGAGGGAGGGGTAAAGGGGGCCGATTGCAGAGTCCATCTCCCGAATCCGTACATTTTTGGTAGTACTTGTTCTTTGAGGCATTCTTCTAAAAAGTGTTTTTGGTTTTTCAGCCGGTGTAGTCTGATCAGTTCTTTTTCAAACTTGCGAAAAATTGGCTTGACTTCTGGAAGTGAATGAAGAATCCTGGGAAAGGCGGTTGAATTCCATAATGGGCTGAAAATGACTGGTAAAAATGTTCTGTAACAACAGAGTTCCATCTAATAAAAGGAGCCCATAAAACACACAAAAATAGAGAAAAAGTACTATATTTCAGAGACTGCTGTCTCCCTCTTCAGGTAGATGAATTGAGAAAAAGTTCACAGAAAAGGTGGTATTTGATACCAAGAGGTCCATCCACAAACAAGCCATTTTAAGTCACCCCCGCTGATAATCTTCCTCTAATCTTCTTAAGGGTTGGTTGAATGAAGACGTTGTCGATCGTGTCCGAAATCCATCCTCCTTTTGAGATGTTCATTACCTGCCTCTCTTTATTAAGGCCGATTCCATCATTTGACTCTTGTACCGGCAGTTGCTGCTATAAATTACACGTGACAAATTCCAGTTGATTCTATGTTTTATTTTTTTGGGGGGTTTCATTTATATGGTTGAAAATAGCAGAGGTTCTGTTGTCCATACCTAACTGACCGTTTGTGTTGTATTAATCTCTGGGGAAGGGATTTACCTGTAAATCCGATGTAAGATTGGTCACAGTCCTGGCATGGATTTCGTATACCCCAGAGTCCTTTGGAGATGTCTTTTGTTGGACGTTAATCAGGGATTTGGCTAAGGTGTTTGGGTAAGTAAATACAAAGGGTTCGATTTTCCGAGGGGGTTGGTTATTCTCTTAATCGTGTCCAGGTGGGGAATTATTATTTTATTGTTGGGTGGGTTTATCTCTGGTCTTGTCTTTAGGGGGTCGGTAGAAAATTACGTTTAGCTTTGTTTGGAAAATTGCTTCTCAATTAATCAATGGTCCGGATATTTTTACAAGACGAAAAGTTGATTGCGAATTAGTTCAAATTCTTTTTCCAGGAATTCTGGGGAAACAAATTCGTAAGGATCTTAAGAATAAGTTACTAGCTACACTATTTGGATAGAAATGTCATGATATATCAAAATATTTGGTGTAGCTAGTAACTTATTTCTTAAGAGCCTTACGAATTTGTTCCCCAGAATTCCTGGAAAAAGAATTTGAACTAATTCGCAAGCAACTTTCGTCTTTAAAATATCCTTTGACATATAATTGAGAAAGCAATTCACAAAAGCTAACGTAATTTTCTACCGACCCCCTAAAGACAAGACCAGAGATACACCCAACAATAAAATAATAATTCCCCACCTGGACACGATTAAGAGAATAACCAACCCCTCCGGAAAATCGAACCCTTTTGTATTTACTTACCCAAACACCTTAGCCAAATCCCTGATTAACGTCCAACAAAAGACATCTCCAAAGGACTCTGGGGTATACGAAATCCCATGCCAGGACTGTGACCAATCTTACATCGGATTTACAGGTAAATCCCTTCCCAGAGATTAATACAACACAAACGGTCAGTTAGGTATGGACAACAGACTCTGCTATTTTCAAACCATATAAATGAACATAACCATAGAATCAACTGGAATTTGTCACGTGTAATTTATAGCAGCAACTTGCCGTACAAGAGTCAAATGATGGAATCGGCCTTAATAAAAGAGAGGCAGGTAATGAACATCTCAAAAGGAGGATGGATTTCGGACACGATCGACAACGTCTTCATTCAACCAACCCTTAAGAAGATTAGAGGAAGATTATCAGCGGGGGTGACTAAAATGGCTTGTTTGTGGATGGACCTCTTGGTATAAATACCACCTTTCTGTGAACTTTTCTCATTCATCTACCTGAAGAGGGAGACAGCAGTCTCTGAAATATAGTACTTTTTCTCTATTTTGGTGTTTTTATGGGCTCCTTTTATTAGATGGAACTCTGTTGTTACAGAACATTTTTACCAGTCATTTTCAGCCCATTATGGAATTCAACCGCCTTTCCAGGATTCTTCACTCACTTCCAGAAGTCAAGCCAATTTTTCGCAAGTTTGAAAAAGAACTGATTGCAGACTACACCGGCTGAAAAACCCTCAAAAAACACTCTTTTTTTGAGAAGAATTGCCATCAAACGAAACAAAGTACTACCAAAAATGTACGGATTCGGGAGATGGACTCTGCAATCGGACCCCTTCCCTCTCTCACACAAGATTTTCCTGGAGGAAAGAATCACCGATACGAAAAAACGCATCTTCGTACTACGCAGAGTGATATATGGAACCCAGTCTAATCTTCGCTTCCTCACTACGGACCACATATACAGGTATCTGATTTCATTCTGTTCCGACATTGCTGCCTATAATAGCGTGACTCATTCCAACAGACTTCTACGCAAGTTAAATAACCTAATAGACATGGAATAATCTTGAGCAACAAGACAAAGTTTTAAACTTATCCAACACCCCCCTTACTGTAAATCAACATTTAGTTTTAAATTTAGGCTTATCCTTTGCCCTTATGCCAGACCGCAAAAACAACCTAGACTTCATAGTGGCTTTTGATAAATTCATATCTGACAAAAACTACAACCGTGAAGAGATATGTTTAAAGGAGTGTTACTAAATGCTTTAACTGACTTACATAAGAAATATCCTGTTCCCCGCAGATTCATGATAGCCATCCACTCGCTAAAAAAGTTAGATGTTATAATAAGTAGATCCGACAAAGACGGCAAAATCGTAATAATGGACAAAGACTTCTACCTTGACAAAATCAACCAGCTCCTTAGCGACACAAACACATACGAAAAACTGACGAAAATCCCCTCCAAACGTTCCCACAGAATTTTTTCGGAAAGTAAGATTAATTGGCAAAGACAAAAAGAGTATTGAACTATTAGAGAAATTTAAAGTAATTAATCCTAAATTACCCTATTTTTATGGCCTTCCAAAACTCACAAAGACAATCTTCCATTCAGACCCATCGTTTCATGTGCCGGTGCTTTCAATTACAAAATTTCTAAATGGTTAGCTGGCCTCCTTTCCCCTTTTTTAGGCACTTTTTCTCCCAGTCACATTAAACATTCGGAAGATTTTTGTCACAAATCAGAGAAGCACATATACCACTTCACAACATAAAACTTTTAAGCCTTGATGTAGATTCCTTGTTTTCACTAAAGTACCAGTACAGGACGTTCTTCAGTTTTTAAAAGGGTAAAATTATCCCCCTATTCAGATCATTTCCCATTGGCGCTTGACAAAATAATAAAGCTAGTTGAATTATGTGCATCTAATAACGTATTTTCATTCGGGGAATCATTCTACAAGCAAAATTCGGGTGTAGTATGGGTAGTCCTTTAAGTCCTGTTCTAGCCAATCTGTACATGGAATACTTTGAAACTACAGTAATAAATGCAATAAAACCCAAAAACATGCTGTGGATGAGATACGTGGATGATATCCTAACATTTTGGGATAATAGGTGGGGCAATTTCAATGAATTCCTCTTGAAATTAAACACATTAGTGCCCAGCATCAAATTTAAAGTTGAATGGGAAACAGACAACAAAATTCCTTTTCTTGATGTTTTAATAATCAGAGATACGACAGAATACAAATTTACCATATACAGAAAACCAACGTTCTCACTTTCATACATTCACTACTTTAGCTATCATGACATTTCTATCAAAATAGGTGTAGCTAGTAACTTATTCTTAAGAGCCTTACGAATTTGTTCCCCAGAATTCCTGGAAAAAGAATTTGAACTAATTCGCAAGCAACTTTCGTCTTTAACAAATATCCTGACCATATAAATTGAGAAAGCAATTCACAAAGCTAACGTAATTTTCTACCGACCCCCTAAAGACAAGACCAGAGATACACCCAACAATAAAATAATAATTCCCCACCTGGACACGATTAAGAGAATAACCAACCCCCTCGGAAAATCGAACCCTTTTGTATTTACTTACCCAAACACCTTAGCCAAATCCCTGATTAACGTCCAACAAAAGACATCTCCAAAGGACTCTGGGGTATACGAAATCCCATGCCAGGACTGTGACCAATCTTACATCGGATTTACAGGTAAATCCCTTCCCCAGAGATTAATACAACACAACGGTCAGTTAGGTATGGACAACAGAACTCTGCTATTTTCAACCATATAAATGAAACATAACCATAGAATCAACTGGAATTTTGTCACGTGTAATTTATAGCAGCAACTGCCGGTACAAGAGTCAAATGATGGAATCGGCCTTAATAAAAGAGAGGCAGGTAATGAACATCTCAAAAGGAGGATGGATTTCGGACACGATCGACACGTCTTCATTCAACCAACCCTTAAGAAGATTAGAGGAAGATTATCAGCGGGGGTGACTTAAAAATGGCTTGTTTGTGGATGGACCTCTTGGTATAATACCACCTTTTCTGTGAACTTTTCTCATTCCATCTACCTGAAAGAGGGACGACAGCATCTCTGAAATATAGTACTTTTTTCTCTATTTTGGTGTTTTTTATGGGCTCCTTTTATTAGATGGAACTCTGTTGTTACAGAACATTTTTACCAGTCATATATATATATATATATATATATATATATATATATATATCTATATATATAGATATATAGATATATAGATATATGATATATATATATAGATATATAGATATATAGATATATATATATATATATATATATATATATATATATATATATATATATATATATATATATATATATATAGAGAGAGGAGAGAGAGAGAGAGAGAGAGAGAGAGAGAGAGAGAGAGAGAGAGAATGCAGGCAGAGTTTTTCAATAAACAATTACATCAAGGGAGAGAGGGAGAGGAGCGCATACTTTTCACTGCAACATTTCCATCAAGATGAAATAAAATGACTTGAGAGAGTGACTTCCATTTCCTTCCACTTGCATTCCGAGTAAAGGCCGAGCCTGGCTGAGCTCATAAAGTGGAATTAATTGCATTTAAATTCAGAAAAATCTACTTCTAAAACTTGCGTCAATTTATGGCACAGGAAAGAAAAATTGTTTTTCCATGATTTCTGTAATTGGCACTTTCTCTTTATAACAATCTAGCCTAATTACGAGACGCTCATAAAAAAAAGAGATACGGTGCCAGAGAGAGAGAGAGACGAGAGAGAGAGAGAGAGAAGAGAGAGAGAGAGAGAGAGAGAATCACCTCCCATCTCATCGCCGAGAAATAAATGTCACTTGATTCCAGTTTATCTCCGATATTTCTTCTGTTATTTCCAAAGTTGTGTATTAATTCCCAGGGTATTGGCCGATGTATTGCTTTCAAACCTCCCCCACCCCCCCCCCCCTCCCCCCCCACCCCCACCTCCTTTTACCCAACTGCATAAAATTAGGACCCATAATTTCGGGAATAAAATGGCGTGATTTACTCGCGAGCGGCCCACAGCACATGGATCCCAGGCATTGAGATATGACGCGCCCCGTCTTTTATGAGTAAACGGGAAATAAAATCGGGTATATTTATGCAAAATGGGGGTCGGCGCTCCCTTATATTTATGCAGTGGGGGTCGACGGGAGCTCCTTTATATTTATGCAGTGGTGGTCGGCCTTACAGGAAAAAAAAAAAAAAAAAAAAAAAAAAAAAAAAAAAAAAAAAACGCCGATGAAATACGAGTCTGCTAAGAAGGATGTCAAAGCGATGGAGCGTTATTGAAAAATGACGGAATTTAAGACTCTTAAAAGGTCACTGGAGCGGGATGTTTTTATTTATTTATTTTTATTTTTTTTTTAAATTATTTTCCTCCAGCGTAATGCCATTAAATTTTCAATCTTGAGATGTGACGGTTGCGAAAGCGGAAGCTAAGAAGTGTAAGGATTATGGACAGAGAAGGAAAATATAACTGCAAAAGAAATTTTTTCTCGTCATCTACTTAGCAAAAATAGACAATTACTTTTATTTTATGTTTAAGAATAATTGTTTTTATTTTCAGAAAAAAAATTACTGCAGAATTTTATTATTGATGTCTTAGCAAAACTAGAAAATTAGTTTTATTTTGCTTAAAATTATTCTTTTTATTTATAGAAAATTTTTTTTACTACAGAATTTTATTATTGATGTTATCTGCTTAGCAAAAATAGAGAATTACTTTTATGCTTAGAAATAATTCTTTTTATTTACAGAAAAACATTTTACTACAGAATTTTATTATTGATGTTATCTGCTTATAAAAATTAGAGAATCATTTTTACTTCATGTTTAAAAATTATTATTTACAGAAAAAAATTTAATTACAGAATTTTACTATTGATGTTATCTGCTTAGCAAAACTACAAAATTACTTTTACTTTATGTTAAGAAGTAATTCCTCTAATTTACAGGAAAAGATACAGAATTTCATTACGGTGTTTTCTGCTTTGCAAAACTAAGGGGAAATTGTTAATTTTTTGTTTTCAAAAAAATTCTTCTAATTTAACTAAAAATGTATTTAATTTCAGAATTTTATTATTGATGTTATCTGCTTTGCAAAACTATGGAAAATGTTTTACTTAATTACGTTCAAAAATAATTCCTCTAATTTACAGGAAAAGATTTGACTACAGAATTATATTATTGATATCTGCTTTGTAAAACAGGAGAAATATTTACTTGTTTATGCTTAAAGATAATTCTTCGAACTTAGACGCTAATGATGCCTTAATATTCGTCTTGCAATTTTAATTTCATTTGTCTCCTTGCTCCCCTCATTGATATTATTTTATTTGAAGACTATATTCTATAAGAAGGACAGGCTTAGTAAAGATTGCAGAGATAATGAGAATCACGATTGAGGTGGTATGGGCATGTGTTGAGGAGGGAGTGAAGAGGGCTTGGGAGGAACCTGTTAGAGGAAGAAGATCGAGAGGGAGACAGAGAATTAGATGGAGAGATAAAGTGAAGGGAGATATGGAGAGAAGAGGTTTGGTGGAGGATGATGCCTTAGATAGAAGGCAGGGGAGAAGGCGCATCAGGCAACCAACTCCTTTAACGTAGGGATAACGGTGGGACAGAAAATTCTATATAATCCAATAGCTAATGATAATATAATTGCAACAATATTTTATGTTCATAATTTCTTCCTCGGTGTCAATAGGACTCATGTTCTTTTATCTCATCTCTATTTATACAAACCGATATCCCTACAATGTCGAATTAAGGTGCCAAGGGAAGGCATCTTCTTAAGGTTTTTCCATCCTGATATATCCTCTTTATTCCATTCCCACGACATTTATGGCAGTTTCTCTCTATCCTTGGATGTGGCCACTATGTCATGATGTTAACAGTAAGCCCTACGATAAATTTCGGTTCCTTTACAGTATACCTGTCACCGTATTGAACAAGGGTGTGATGAAAAATGATTTTTAATTTAATCTATTTGATACAAAAAAAAAAAAAAAAAAAAAAAAAAAAAAAAACCTTCACAAGCCTAGATTGTTGTCTTTTTGTTCATTCGCCAGCAAAGTATCTTATGTTGATCTCACTGAGGTTTGAGGTATCATTGTTATTGGTCTTGAAACCATTTCTTTTGTTATTGCTGATAGTTGCCATTCCAAAACTGACGAGAGAGGAAACGTATAAACTCATGAAAATGGCTAGGACAAAGAAATCTATCTGACAATAGCTAAATTGCCTCTCGTTCACAGGCAGAGAGAGAGAGAGAGAGAGAGAGAGAGAGAGAGAGAGAGAGAGAGAGAGAGAGAGAGAGAGAGAGAGAGAGGAGATAAACGTACCCAGATGAGATTTTTGCCCTTCGCGGAACAATTAAACCTGACAAGATTTTTTGTTTTGCTAGCTCGCATTATACTATTACAGGCAATACTGCATGCGCTCTTTGACTTTTTTTTTTTCATCATATACTCTTTTAATATTCAGCAACTGACGAACATCTCTCGGACGAGAATTCTAAATTTAGGGGTTTGGGTAAATGATCGCATTAACCATTTTTGTCAGTCAGCCAGAGTTAATACCCCGTCCCAATCATGTGTGTCAATTAAGGCGGGCGCGCCGGTGTTGTTGATTGAATAAGAGGCGTGCCGGAGGCCTTACATTTGACAATTACCGGCATTATAGTGCCACGCATTGATCATTAGCAGGCTCAAGATAAAAAGCGAGACGGAATTTTTTGTTTTTTCCGTCGACATTTGTGTCGTCTGCCATTAATTAAAACTGGCATTACCCGTTTTTTGGCGTCTAAATAGATGGCTACGTTTAACGGTGGATCTTTTTTTTTTCACTTTTGGAAAACATTTGTAACAATTATTTGTTAACTTTTTTGTGTTTTGAGATATGTAACTTTGTTTATTGTTCTCGCCTGCTGCTGCCTTTTGGCATTATAAGAGATGCAGCATTGAATTATGTGAAAGCCATTCAAAATTGAGCTTCTGCTGGAAGCATGACGCTAGAATTTTTTCTTTTATATTTCACACTATTGCCAATATCGCTTGAAGGTGAATGAAATGCTAATGACGTTAATACAAGGATGATATATATTTGTACACACACATATATATATATATATAATATATATAGATATAGATATAGCTATAGCTATAGCTATAGCTATAGCTATAGCTATAGCTATAGCTATAGATATAGATATAGATATGATATAGAATATAGAGATAGATATAGATATAGATATAGATATATAATAATATATATATAGAATATATATATATATATATATATATATGTATATTACCAGATGCATATGTATTTGTAATAGCTATAAGGTCCTATCAACTTCTCGACAGCTTCATCTTACCTATCTTAATTATGGATGTGCCAGTCACTACGAAAGTACTAATTCAAAGTGTGAATTAAATTACTGGAAGTGGGCGTTGCTTCATCTGGTCTTTGTAGTCACTCACGAAAAAAAAAAAAAAAATTGAGAAGTTGAAAAGGTCATTCTGGCTATTTTCAAAACATGCGTATAAAATAAAAAACGAAATAATGTATGAATATGGATAACAAAAAAACCTCTAGTATAGAGCACCTTACGTCGTAACCCGGAAAATAGCATTAGGAACTAAAAAAGATAAAATAGGTTAAAAGGAAACAACAGAACACCTAGAAGAGCGACACGAAGGACCCACGAACCGCCTGTTTTCTTTCCAACCATTTGGCAAACCAATTAGTGGCTTCTTGACGGCGGAAAGCCCCTGCAAACAGCCACACGCCAAGTGACAAGGACCGAATGGCTGCTGGCTGGCTGGCTTGGCTCCCCCCTTAGGGCCCCTCCCTGTTTAGACAGCATTCAGGCTGTTATGCCGGATTAAGGAGTGACAATTCTGTCCCTTGTTGATGGCGATTTAACTGTTGGCATTCGCCGCGGGGCTGTTGATACAGGGATAAGGCCCCTCCGAGCAGCCAGATAAGACCCCGAGATAGCTTCGTCCTCTATCGGATTTATGCCTCGGCCGGCGGAGTGATGAGTTGATAAAAGACGGGATTTGATTAAGATGTTGAGCGTGTATTATAGCCATTTCCATTGCTATCATATGGTGGAGAAAAATAATACTTTTATTAAGATTCTATTAGTTTAGTTTACATGGCGTTTAGATGCCGATGAACAAGAGGATTTTTTGAAGGATTTTGAACTGTTTTATGTTAGATACTTTGATTCTTCATACTAGCAAACATACAGATATTATGTATGATTAATTCGTAAAGTAACTACGTCTACGGGCATAACCAGCCACGTTTCACGGGCAAAACTAGCTCCGTTTCAGGGAATCCCTTCTCATCCCCACCACCGTCGGAGGGGAGGTAGGATGAAATCCCATTATAAACCATCTTAAGGGTCCCTACTATCACCCTGCCAAGTTTCATGCCCATCGGACCAGCCGTTTGGCCGTGATTGAATGACAGACGGATTGACAGCATAACGCCCTTGATAGTAAGATATGGTAGGATATTCTATGTATATACACTTTTTCGATACTTCTTAATTCTAATGATTTTAAAAAAAGACTTATTTACAGCAGAGCATTTACTGACTAAGAGGTGATGGGATATTTTATATAATGCCGTCTCCATACTTTATAATTCTAATGATTTTAAGAATATTCGTTCGCTGAACACCTCTTCGCTGAGAGGAGACAGGATTTTATTCAATTTTCTACGTTCATTTGTCTTCATGCAAGGAGACTTATTCTCCGTTTATTGTTTTCCGTGACTTTTAATTTATAGTCGTTATTTTTGTAGCTGACAATAAATACTAGCCTCGGATATCACTGAAGCTTCTATCCTTGCTTCTGATTGGGTGCCGTGTTTGAGCTTTAGCCACTTATGATCAGAGTTAGTGATGTCGGCTATGGATTTTTACTTCGGTTAAAAAATAAATAAGCCAGGTTGTTTAAATGAAATAAATTAGGTGGAAGGGTAAGGGATTTGATGATGACTGTACGTGTTCATTTACTTTCTGCAACTGTAATTACCCTCAATTCACTAAATTTGGATTATTGGCCACTCGATGTGTATGATTATATCCATGTTTGGAAATTTATAATACAAAAACGAACATCCATAACTTTGACCCGTGTCAAGTATAACTATTATTGTTGATAATTAGAACCAATAATTATTACGAAATATGATACTGAAGTGGCAATTTGTTGGTACTCATTATCTGTAGTAAAGAGTATATGAAAAGTAAAGTATTATTTGTTAATTAGACGACTCTTGTGACGTTGGGATGCAGTCGTTGATTATTCAACTGTTGCAGCAGAATAACATCTCTTAATTTCGTGAACCGAAAGAGATTTCAATGTACCATATATATATATATATATATATATATATATATATATATATATATATATATATATATATATATATATATATATATATATATGTATATATATGTATATATATATATATATGTATATATATATATATATATATATATATATATATATAATTTTTTACTCGTAAATTTGTAATTATGTGAATGTTCCAAAGGGAAGCTGAATTATTCACGGTTTTTTTTTAAGGGAAATTTCACCCCCCCCACCCCCCATTTTTTTTAAGAAATGGGTTTTACTTTACTGTCAAAACAGTAATCATTATACGCTGTTTTTAATTAATGGTCTTGTGAGGTGGAAATGTTTTAACCGCTGATCGCTTTTGTTTATTCTTATTTATTTTTTTTTTTTTTTTGTTCTTGGAGTAGGAGAGTAGATAGGAAAGGAATAAAAAAAAAATTAGGTCAAAGGCCAAACACCGGGACCTATGAGGTCATTCAGGGCGGAAAAGGAAATTACATTAGTCGGGAGAGAGTGAAAATTAAGACGGAAGAGAGAGGATATGAATGGAGGTACAGTAAAAGGATTGAGAGGGGTTGCAGTTAGAGGCCGAAGGGACGCTGCAAAGAACCTTAAGTAATGCCTACAGTGCACGGCATAAGGTGTACTGACGACATTACCCTCCTACGGGTTATGTTGCTAATGAATTTATTCGCTTTTAAAGACGATTTCCATCGGGTTGGGAAATGATATGCCGAACGAAGAAATTTTTGTTATCACTTTTTTTTTAAGTATTTTTTGTTTAAAAATAAAATTCTTTGTCCAGTGAACTGTTTAAGTTTATCGACGCTTTCGTTTTCAAAAGAAAATTTATCCGGTTAGTGAACCCTGAAGTTAATCTATTTTGAGAGCGATCTTTTTTATTTTTTCGAAATATTTTCTAATTGTAATGAAAGTGACGCCTCATTTTTTATGTGACTTGATTTTGTTCCCTTCCCAGCGCTGCATTGTTAAAAAAATGCTGTTCATTAATTTTTTTTTTTACTGAGGGCTATTCCCTTTTAAAGATAAAGTTTTTCGAAAATGGGAAGCTATTTTATCATGTCTAAATTATTAATCTCTTAAAATAGTGTTTTTTTTCTTTTGTCAAAGATATTACCTTTTCACTGGGCTGATTCGCTTCTCCTTTCATCAGAATTTATTGGTACTTCAATGTTCCTTTCATTTTATAGGTACCTGAATATCCCTCCCAACCAGTTGATATATATATATTATATATATATATATATATATATATATATATATATATATATATATATATATATATATATATATATATATATATATATATTCACATACATATATGTATTTATGCTTTTTTTCAGACATGACATCATTCTTTCATATAACTTCCTGTCAGTTTTATAAAGATTTAATCCGAAAGAAACAGAATAAATTTCCTTCTTCAGTGATAAAAAAAACCGCAGTTTTTTTTATAGCATGTAAACGATTTTCCCAGGGACCATTTTTACGCTTGTCTGAATGAAAGGCATTGTAATTTAGCCGAGGTAAGTCGGGACTTTAAAATGTCGGAGTTAGTTTTTTTATCGTTAAAGTTTTTTTTTTCCTCTCGCAGCCTCTAAAAAGGCTGATTTTCTCCTTCTCATTGTAATTCCAAGTGGAACTCAGGCGGTACGGTTTGTTGCGAGAGTTCTACTGTAGTATTATCAAAGCATAAAAACGTCTAATTAGTTAAGACTAGCAGTGTTTTAATTTTTTTTCTTTTTTTTTTTTAGCTGCCTCCGTGAATGTTGAGTGGTTTGATGTTTTTACAGCCGACGTTCAACCAATAGGGATTTAAGCTTATTTATTTTTTATTTATAATGGCATTTGTTTGTGTATTTTACAAAAGGGTAAAGTTTGAATGAACTGAACTGATTATGTTGTGATATAATTGCCCCATTTCCACCCTGCCTGCTACCCAACATAGTCACCTTAGTTTACTGCTGGCATCATATTATATTATATATATATATATATATATATATATATATATATAATCATATATATATATATATAATAAGGGGAGATTATTTCCCGCAGAAATTATTCATTAGGTAAGCGTGTAGCACGAACGTCAGGCAAACCAACACACACAAGCCTCTCTCTCTCCTCTCTCTCCACCTCTTTCTCTCCATTCTAACAGGTAATGAAAATGAGAGAGTCGCATCATAACATTAACATTTATTAACAATTAATAAATAATTGATCAATCAAGTAATCAAGTCTTACAGACTAACTCAAAAAACCCCGAACAGTAAAATGTCTAATAGTAATGGTAGTCACCATTAGTCACCAAAAAGTCTACACCCCTCTGGGAACTCTTTGTCCCCCTCCATTGCCAGAACCGTCTGTTTCAAAGACACAGAACACATCCCGGTAAGTACACACAAGTTTAACAATCAGAGGTTAAATATTGGATATTAACACAAGAATGTCAAATAGGTAACAAGCCAGTCTTTGGCTAAAGTACTTCAACACTCACCCAAGCAACCGGAACACTTAAGCACACTTAATAAAAAACTCCCGGTGAGCGCCACGGCATCTTGCCTTTCTCTCGAAGACGCCTCTATCAAAAATCCCCCATAGACTTGGGTATTCAACATTATTAACAGAAAGAGGCGCACACGCACATACGAACACAGTTCGTTAACACCTCACAATTCTAGCTGCATCCAGTTTCACAAAGGCACTTTGAGAAGAGTTCATGAACTTAGTACATTGACTTGTCTAACTAGGCAGTTTTATCTCACGCCATCCATAGAAACTCATTCATCAGCTTTCTCGGGTCGCCGCCTCTCCTGCACTGTTCTTCACATTCCATAGGTCACAGAGAACACACAGACAATATATTATTAATAAAAACCCTAGGCCTTATATATATATATATATATATATATATATATATATATATATATATATATATATGTTGTATAGCTATTAAGCCACAAATTTCATTTGCTATTCAGTTCACTATACTTAGCATAAGTGATCATGATGACTCAGTGGTCAAAGTCACCATCTCATGTTTCTGAACCAGGCTGGTGTCGCAGATTTAATATTTGTGCGTGTATATATATATATATATATATATATATATATATATATATATATATATATATATATCCTTTGGACCATGTATCAGTATTTCTCGAATGTGTTGATTTTCCGGCTATCACGGCTTTGACTAACTGCAATTGACTAACCAACCGGTACATAAATTATTGTTAGGTCTACAAGGTGTACATAAAATATTGTTTGGTCTACAAGGTGTACATAAAATATTGTTTGGTCTACAAGGTGTACATAAAATATTGTTTGGTCTACAAGGTGTACATAAAATATTGTGGTTGTCGGTCAATACAAAATGGTTGTCTACAAGGTGTAAAATATTGTTAGGTCTACAATGTTACAAATATTGTTAGGCTACAAGGTGTACATAAAATATTGTTAGGTCTACAAGGTGTACATAAGTTATTGTTAGGTCTACAAGGTGTGCATGAATTATTGTTAGGTCTACAAGGTGTACATGAAATATTGTTAGGTCTACAAGGTGTGCATGAATTATTGTTAGGTCTACAACGAATGATTTTCGGGGAAACGGGCCTCAAAGACGTTCCCTTTTTCGGAGTGGCCCTCAGATCTATCCTTGCTGGGGAAAGGTCAATGAAAAATCATTCTGGTACTTCCGCTCCTCCCAAGAAAATGAAAATAAAATCAGTTTGGCAATATTAATGAGGGAAGCGTTGTGGCTAAGGCTGTGTGGTCGGACTCCTGTATCCCCCAGCCACCACCCTGTTTAAGAAAGCCGACCCCCCCCCCCCCCCCGCCATCATCCTTAAAGCTCCTAAGGGGGCGATCCATCACGCTTCCATTATCCTTTCCGTTTGGCACCCATGATGGAGAGAGAGAGAGAGAGAGAGAGAGAAGGCCGCCCAAACACAATAACAGCAGTTTACGCGTAATTCCAAAATACTTTTCACCCCTTCTTCCATTCCTCCGGCTTACATCGCTACCGCCTCCCCCCCCCCCCCCTCCCGCCCTAAACAACCCCCACCCACATTTGGCCCCCCTCCCCTAACACCGCCACCACCACAACCCGAATCATTTGATGTTCCTTCTTGTAAATCTTCTTGCAAATGTCAAGGGGGAAAGAGGCTTCCAAGATGGATGGGACATCTGCGATTCTCTTTCTGATTTGATTTTTTTCTCCTGTGAGGTGGTAAGAGAGGGTAAGACTGAGAATGAGGAAGAGCTGATGCAGTATTGCGGGTAGTCGTCATTTGATAACAACTTGAAAGACATATTTATACCATATATATATATATATATAATTATATATATATATATATATATATATATATATATATATAGAGAGAGAGAGAGAGAGAGAGAGAGAGAGAGAGAGAGAGAGAGAGAGAGTTTCCCCACTTTTTTTTTAATAATCACCCTCTCCAAAGTTTTCTACTTTGGATCAGCATCTTAAACATCCTCATTCACTAACTTTCCTCAATTGCTTTACCTCCAATACAAGATAAAGTAAAAAAGGGTTTGTTCCGTTCTTTGAAAGCATTATGAAAACTGGGAAAAACATGCGTTAGCTTTTGATAATCACATTTTCTGCAAAGTTTTACCCCCCGTTCAAGATAATAAAAAAACAAAATAAAAACAAAGAGAGTTTTGTTCCATTTTGGGAAAGCATCCCGAGAACTGGAAACTGGATATGAAGCGGTGCTTCACTCTACCTAGAGAGCCCAGACGCCAAAGACTTTGGCCAGCCAGTGATGAAGAGGGTGGGATCCCTCAGGAAAGATAGACTTCACTGGATTCGAACTGGGCATTCAGAGAACTCAGTCGACCGCGACTGGAAAAGGAGCTTATCCCGCACTCCCATTCATCTCGAGTACCGATGATAAGCATAAGATGAAAGTGG
Organism: Macrobrachium nipponense; assembly: GCF_015104395.2. Taxonomy (NCBI): domain Eukaryota; kingdom Metazoa; phylum Arthropoda; class Malacostraca; order Decapoda; family Palaemonidae; genus Macrobrachium; species Macrobrachium nipponense. Next base: position 141,268,349 of record NC_087201.1, read on the forward strand.
GAAATGATGATTTCCCTCATAGACGAATTGACTCGCATCGTCCTTCGAGTAGAAAATAATGACCCTTTCCCAAAGGATTTGTGGAGCCATGTCCATATCACCCTACCCCATTTATCCTTAGCACTACTTCCTCTAGAAAAAAAAAAGAGGAGAGAAAAAGGAGCGACTTGGCCACAACAGAACGTTAGAATTTATGATCAATCGCTCCTGCTATTCAGCCTTCTGGTGTCGAGGCGAGAGTAGGCTTGGTCACGCGAGTTGAATGAGTTCGCCGGTGGTGGAAAATGTTGTGGTTGTGCCTCCGATGCGGTTGTGCTGCTGTTTTTCTTTGTGCTGTTTCTTCTCTGTTTTTCTACTGGGGGGGGGGTGGGGGGGGGGGGGGATTAGGTCATAATTGTTTTGCGCTGATATTGCCACATGTACGGCTTTCTGGAAGATACGTGGCACTATCTGCTGATACCATGGAGGAATAATTCCTCCGAGGCCGGTACTAATAATATATATATATATATTATATATATATATCTATATATATATATATACATATATATATATACATATATATATATACATATATAATATATATATATATATATATATATATATATACATATATATGAATAACTTGATCACGAAGTATATAAAACGTGATGCTATGTATAAATAAAGGTTTTTTTGCCACGAAGGAAAAAATGAAAAAACGAGTTGGCCGAGTACTTTCGGTCCTATTCGGACCCTTTACTGAGGCATACTTGAATTTTACCAACAAAGAACAACACCAATAGGTCCAAAAGAAGGCTTAATATACAACTGACACTACCACATTAGCCATAAGGGCGATTTTCACTCTACAGAGAGGAGGAGGAGGAGTCATAGGCTAGCCACACCTTGAAAGATACCCGCGGTAAACAAGTGATTCTACCAGAAAAACAGTACATTTTGAAACAACACTGGAGCATATACAATTTAATATCATCAATTTTTACACAAATTTTCCCAACAAAAATTATTATTAATGAAAAGACGAAAGAAAATAAATATATATATATATATATCGAGCAAGAGAAAGAGGGAGAGAAAAATATCGAACCAGAGAGAGAGAGAGAAGAGAGAGAGAGAGAGAATTAATAACTATATACATGTGGGACTAATTTATTAGTTGTTCATTTATTTTGAGGTCCTTCATAAACATCTTACAAATATATGGGTCCATAGGTAATTATTCCCAGACTAAGATTTAGGTTGTTTTATTAGTGATTTGTATAATTGCCGATTCCAGTAAATTTCTTGAAACATAATCATTAGATCTAGCAATTACCGAGGTATCACCCCAATTAATACAATGAGATTTTTCACTCAGATGGATAAACAGTGCATTTGAAGTCTGGGCTGTTCTAACTGAAAGTAGTCGGCCAACTAGTTTTTTCATTTTTTCCTTCGTGGCAAAAAAACCTTTATATATATATATATATATATATATATATATATATATATATATATATATATATATATATATATATATATATATATATATATATAAAAGGAGCCCATAAAAACGCCAAAATATAGTGAGAAAATTCAGACTGCTGTCTCTCTCTTCAGGTAGAGAGAGACAGCAGTCTATGGAATAACAGAAAAATGTAATGTCTAAGTAAGGCAGCCTAATTAAATGTGTTTAAAGATGAAACTGAAGGATACGTAAGTCGACTGTAATTTAAAGAAAACCTAGTTCGATCATTTTTCTTGTACCTCTAGATAGTATTTTTTCTTTGCCTTGAATAGCCATGATTAGAAATACGTTTTTTGACCATTGTTGAAGAAAAACTTGTTTTTGACTATTTTTTAATACTTCATTTTTTTTTTACCTTGGATAGCAATGATTAAAAATGTTTTCTTTTCTCGCCGGGCTATATTTCATTTTAAATGCATGATTATTATCTTTAGAATGTTCTATTAACTGTGTGCGTGAGTTCGTATAAATGAAAAAGAAAATGCACAGAGTTTTCACATTCAAAACGGAGTTGTTTGTTTCCAGTAATAAGGCAATCATTGAAAACATGACAGTGAATGAACCCAAAATCCAAACTTCACTTCACATCAATTCCATAACCAAAATTGAGCTTTTAATAGGAAGGTCATGACTGAATACCTAAAACCAAATCTACATTTCGCTTTTCTTTAGACTTCGGTCTGAGCAAAAATTAAACCAAGAGTTGACGTGACGCGGACTTGAAGGGAGAAATACGGTCTTAACGGGTCTGCCTCATTAGGTAATGACATACCTGCCACCTGTTATGAAAGGTCACAATTCCCTTGAAGAGCACAGTAGTAAAGTATATATATACATAGATGTATTTATATATATATATATATATATATAGATATATATATTATATATATATATATATATATATGTATATATGTATATACTACTCTTTTTACTACTGTGCCTCTTCAGGGAATTGTGACCTTTCATCACAGGTGGCAGGTATGTCATTACTAATGAGGCAGACCGTTAAGACCGTATTTCTCCCTTCAAGTCCGCGTCACGTCAACTCTTGGTTTAATTTTGCTCAGACCGAAGTCAAAGAAAAGCGAAAGTAGATTTGGTTTTAGGTATTCAATCATGACCTTCCTATTAAAAGCTCAATTTTGGTTATGGAATCGATGTGAAGTGAGGTTTGGATTTTGGGTTCCTTCGCTGTCATGTTTTCAGTGATTGCCTTATTACTAGAAAAAAAACTCCTTTTTGAATGTGAAAACTCTGTGCATTTTCTTTTTTATTTATATATATATATTATATTGTGTGTATATATACACATACATACATAATATACAAGTTACATACATAAATTACATGAAACACAAATCACTGCATCAACAGCATCTTACGCCCAGATAGCGCCCGCAGCAATTATACCATAAAAAAAAAAAACAGCGACAAAGGGAAACCGCCGCACCATTCAGTATCAAATAAAAATCGTACAATAAAGTTTTTATTTTCCCCCCGGCCGCGATACCTTTCATCCGAGCACCTAATCTCCCCATTACTGACAAGGACGCCAGTGAAATATTCAATGACACGCAAAAAAAAAATACGCAAAAAAAAGAAAAAAAAAAAATTCAACGATCCCCTCATGTGTGTGCGGGACAAGATGAGTGCAGAAGGAAACTTTTTTTTTCATTTTTGGTTGGGGGGAGTTTTTTTTTTTATTAATGCTTTTATTATCCTTTATATTTTTCTTGTATACGAGGATTTTTTTTATGATAACTCACTTTCGCGTAAGTGTATTGCTTAAGTCTGGGTTACAGTTACCGTTTCTATTTTAGTCGTTAATATTTTCTAGTATATAAAGATTATATATTTTTCTTCAATTTTCTAATGTTGGTGCTCTTCATATTCCAGTTAACATTGTACAGTGGGGCCCAAATCTCATGCGACATGATTCTTTTGTATCGTCCATATTCTCAGACTCAACGGGATGTTGCCAAGTAGAGCTATTTTTTTTCTTTTTTTTCATTTGTAATGTCATACATGTCGAAAAGTTTGTGAATTCACAGCTAGCCTTATTTTCCTTATGGTTAAATAGATAT
>NC_087201.1:141276942-141301942 GCF_015104395.2 Macrobrachium nipponense
ATCGCTCCACTGGTTAATAAGGTCGATTTGGGGGGATTCTCAATTGCCCTTGGGTCCTCTAGGTTCCTAACCTCTTCCCTTGCTCAAGACTAACTGGAATTACTCCTGCAGTGATTTGACTCAATATATATTCACTTTATCTCTCAATTAAAGTTTTGTTCTCTTTCTTATCTCTCAATTATTCTTTTATTTTCGTTTGCTGTTATTAGATTAAGTTTATCTTGTAATAGCAAAGGGTATTTACTGCAAATTTGGACTATTTTTTGGTGTTTCTTTACACCGAGCAAACGTGAAAGGTGTAGAAGTATACAAAAATTGATAAAAAAAAAAAACTTGCTGTTAATTCTCTTTTGAATTCGGGCTATCCAAGAAATTATTTTATAACTTTCCGAAAATTGTGAAGATTTTCTTTAGCATATTTAGCTTATACAGTCAGGTTTTCCTTGAAAGCCGCGTTGAGAAAATTATTGAAATGCTTTACTTAAAGGAACTGGATTTACCTCTAATGGAACCAGCGTTCACTTTCATACCGAAGGTTACTTTGGTAATGGCCGAATTACATCTGGTTCCTCCGTACAAATAAACCCATATATACCAAATGAATAGACGCTCACGTTTTCCATGCTTCTGTTCACTGGGGAGCCTACAGTATATATGAACTAAGTTTTCTGGCGTTAGAGCTGAGCACTTTTTTTATTCTTTTATTTATATTTTTCAGGCGATTATTTCGGACACTTTTGTGGCTTGAGCAAAATTATATTTAACCGTAGATAATTCCCTTCCTTTTGGGAAATATTTGAGCGTTTAATTAATTTTGCAGTAGCCATATAAACCCTGCCAAGTTTTCACAATTTTTTGCGTGAGTACGTAGTAATTATTTTGCAGTTTGCCCTTAAATATAACGGGTGGCTTCCACCGATTAATAAACGACAGACAACGGAGATTTAACTATATATATATTTTGTGATTTCGGAATATTTTACCTCATGTATTTTATCGGAATTCATAAAAAGTGCGTATCCATAAGTATGTAAAACAATAGTAAAAAACTACAATTTATTTGAGGTAACTAGCAAATATTGTTTTTCACCTTCAAAATATATTCAAGCACATATTGTGTTAATCCAAAAAAAAGTACAATGTCCTCACTTGAGTTTGCACCGACTGAAAATTTAACCTTAGTCAAATACCTCAGTGAGAGAAGCTTAATTTTAAATTCAGTCAGTATTTGTTATTACTCATTGATTCTCATCTTTTGTATTTGTGAATAAGACATTTCGTTTTCTACCGTTCCTTTATCGAGTCTGATACGAGAACGTATCACATCAATAACTGATGGAATATTCAATGAACTCTCTCTGTTTTGCCCTGAATAGCGTACACACAAATGGGGAATGACCAACGCTTTGGTTGATGTATGAATGAGCAAGCACATAGTTTCCTATTGGTCCGTTGTACATTTTTGCGGCATAATTGATGTGAAGTTCTTTTAGTTCTATTCAGTCAACCATATTTGTATAGTTGTTCCTTCGCTTTGTATAGAAGTTATTCCCAAAAGCAGAGTTTTATATATATATATATATATATATATATATATATATATATATATATATGTACATATATTATACATACATAATATATATATATATATATATATATATATATATATATATATATATATATATATATATATATACACATGTAAAGATTTGGAGGTCAGGAGATTCCAAAACCGCGCCAGGTAAACTATTGCGCATTTTAGTTGTCCCCAAAATAAAGCTCCTAGTACTGAGTGTATTAAATCTAATACTAGCAAACGACACGATCTGTGCACCAACAGTCTGGCTAGTGTTACGAGCGTAAACAGTTAAGTGAGACTAAAAAAGAAAAAAGAAAATTCAAAGGATTTTTGTCAAACCTTTCACAATTCATCCAAATAAACGGGCAAATTTTAGGATTAATAACTGAATTATGCTTAAATAAAAATTAGGGCAAAAATAATCAAAGTACGTAAATGTTCATCCTTCCGAAGACACCTTCATTCAAGTGTAATTCTCTCTCTCTCTCTCTCTCTCTCTCTCTCTCTCAATCTTCTCTCTCTCTCTCTATCTCTCTCTCTCTCTCTCTCTCTCTCCTCCTCTCTCTCTCTCTCTCTGTGTGTCAATGCATCAGGTTTAATAAAATGTGATATATATATATATATATATATATATTATTATATATATATATATATATATATATATATATATATATATATATATAGAGAGAGAGAGAGAGAGAGAGAGAGAGAGAGAGAGAGAGAAACAATTATACGTATCAATATAATTATGTGTATAGTTTATCTTGTTTACAAAATTGTAGGGAAATACATTTCACCTTTAGCAACAGCCCGTTATACTAACTGCAGTTTCAGTTCTTAAGCTCTTTTAAGTATTCCACTTGTTTGTTAGTGACAATTTGTAATGATGATTTACTTGTTAATGGCTTTGTCGTTTGTTCTTGCTGTGAAAATTTTTTTGCTTATGTTTTTATTTATTTATTTTACTTTGTACCCCGAAGAAGTTTAACGCAATACACGAAAGCGCTTGGTACCTGGTCTTCAATTTTTCACATTTCATGTGGTTATTTACGTATGTGTATACTATGTATATGTATGTATATATATGTATGTATATATATAGATATATATATATATATATATATATATATATATATATATATATATATATACCCACATGCACAGACGATTGTACACACACACATCCACAACTACCAATATGCCGCAGCCAGCGACACAGCCATTACTTTTTCTTTGAAATATCACCAGAAGTCTCTCAACCCTTTTTCCAATTACACCGAACCTGGGAAAAAATAGAATTCGCCAACCCGCAGGGACCACCTGTAAGGGCGACACACGAATTTCGCGGTGTCTCTTTCTTTTAAAAATAATCTATTGAATTTCCTTCACAAATCTTACAGCGGGAAAAGAAAATAAAACGAAGAGGCAGTGGAAATTTATGAGGGAGAAAAAGTTTTCGCAATTTCTCTTCCTTTTTTTGTGTGTGTGTGCGTGTTTATTTATAAAAGGGTCAAGATGTGAACAAGAACAACAAGCTGTATTGAATAAAGCTTTGAGTGAAATTCGTTTTGATTCGATGTCTCTTCCGTGTTTATTTTTTTTTTTATCTATCTGCCGACCCTCTTTTTCGTAAACGTGTTTAAAAACTTTTTTTTTTTCTTTTTTTTATCTGTATAAAATCTTTATAGTTTTATTGATGGATTTTCCTTCTGTAGGGATTTTGAAATGCAGGTTTGTTAACTGAAGCAAATGATATTATTACTATATTCAGTCGAAGTTGATTTTCATTGTATTGCGCTTTTTGCGTTGACCAACCGCACTTCAAACGGTGATTGATGTGCATGGAGCCGATTTTGCATTTCAAACTACTCAATTCCTCTATCTGTCCATATATTTTTTTGCTAGTGAGTGAATGTCGTCCGTGGTCCATTGTGGGTTAATGTTCGTGCATCCCAAGTGGTCTGTAGTGGGTTATTGTCATCCGTGCACCCACCTCAAGTAGTCCGTAATAGGTTAATGTCATCCCTTCATCTCAAGTGGTTCACTGTAGGCATTAATAAAGGGTGTTTGTAACAACCCTTTCTTCCACCTTGCTGTTCACACTCTCTAACCATTATTTCTTACTGCGACTGAAGATTCTTGTATTTAATCGCATATATTTTCTGGGTATCTTTAGTTTGCTGTCCCCAACCAACCAACCCCCCCCCCCCCCCCGCCGCGGGGCCCTTTTCCACGGTCTCAGGGCTTTGTGGTTGAAGCTTCCCCTGTACTTGGTTTTAAGGACTAAATATCGTGATTTATCCACTGTGTGTGTGTGTATATATATATATATATATATATATATATATATATATACGTACATATATATGTATATATGTATGTATGTATATATATACACATATATATATATATATATATAGAGAGAGAGAGAGAGAGAGAGAGAGAGAGAGAAGGGGAGGAGGGGAATTCCCGCCTTCTGATCATCACGCTCTCCTCATTCATTGCCATGACATCTCATTTTGATGATAAAGTAGCCCCTTAGTGCTGTAACCCCCATCTGTTTACCTTATCGATGTGACATTACGTGCGATACACAATGCCAGCTGACGCACGGTTGCTGTAGATAGGTTTTTATGTAAGGGAGATCCAGTGCGTATTATCATGAGACCTCGAATTTGAATCTGATGTTTGAGGCTTACTATCGTCTTGTTCCATATGATTAGGTGTTATCTTCTGGATGATAATAATAATAATAATAATAATAATAATAATAATAATAATAATAATAATAATAATAATTTCAATTATTAAAGTCATTTATATAATTTGCATAACCATTATTTCTCACCCTTTGGGTCCCAGCGATTAGTTTTTGTGCCTAAATTTCATATTTAGTCTTGTTTCATACCATTGCAATAATAATAATAATAATAACAATAATAATAATAATAATAATAATAATAATAATAATAATAATAATAATAATTCAGTTATTTAGCACCTTCCACGTTGCAGTAGATTTTTTTTAGGCAAAACATGGGTTTTGTACTGAAATATATATTTATCAATCTATTGAAATTGATTGATTGATTTATAACTTCTAAAACTGTCGTCACAACACCAAGGTTATTGAACCCTTATTAAAATTAAATTGGAAACGAAAAAGATAAATAAATAAATTTAAGAGGGGTTTCATATAGGGAATAACTAAAAAAATATAGATGTAATCATGTCTGTAAATTCATATATACTATATATACATACTTAGTGTGTATGTGGATTAAAGTTTATTGAGGCTGCCCGATTCGCTTACAAACATAAACAGGTACAACTGCTCCATATTAAAATCCGCACCGAGAATTGTAGCTAGGATAAAATATCCTACGCTGTCATTTCCCCAGGACAGGAAAGTCTACCTTAGATTCCCAAGACTGGGACATTCGACCAGCAAATGTCTCACAGTCAAGGGCACATTACAGTGATATTGTGAACGTGCACAGTATCGTTTCTTGTCTCCGTAGCATATAGGACACGACCATGACGACAACTGATGACGTAATACTCTGCATTTTTTTATTTGATAAATGTTTTCCCAAAGGGACTGCCAAAACTTTTTAATTTTCTGATCTACTCGAAGATAAACATCCCGATATGGTAGTACTCTTGGCGTAGCACGTTTCAACTGGCCAAGTTACGTAGTAACCTAATTCGTCCATATCTTGAATATTTTTTTCTCAATTGAGGTACTTTTATCTGTAGGTATTTTTTTCCCTCCACTAGATTGTCTAGGGGTTTTCATCCCTTCCCACATCTTAGTCTGAGAAACATGCTCTCGCAAATTGTGTTTTCTTTATCCTACTCTCATAAACATTTTTTTTTCTAACGAAGCAAGCTCGTCTCTTCATTCTTCAATACCACTAAAAGATTTGTCATTTATATTTTACAATTTGAAATTTATTGCTTTTAGTATTGGACCCTGTAGTGAGGTACACTGTAAGCATTGCCTAAGGGTCTTTGCGGCGTCCCTTCGTCCTCAAGCTTCAACCCCCTTTTCATCCCTTTTACTGTACCTCCATTAATATTAGCTTCCTTACATCTTACTTCCCACTCTCTCCTAACATTTGTTTCATAGAGCAACTGCGAGGTCTTCTCACGTTACACCTTCAAAACCTTTACTCCTGATTTCCCTTTCAGTGCTGAATGACCTCATAGATCCCAGTACTTGGCCTTTGGCCTAACTTTTGTAATCTAATTCTTTGGTATTGGGCTTACCATGAAAAACATGGCATCAAGATGTGGAATATACATAAAATTATTGTTTTTTTTAGAGGGACGTTTGTTCAATTAATACAACTAAAGCGCCTCAGTGGCGTGGTTGGTATGGTATTAGCGTCCCATCTCGGTGGTCGCGGGTTCGATTCTCGGCCATTCCATTGAGGAATGAGAGATGTGTATTTCTGGTGATAGAAGTTCACTCTCGACGTGGTTCGGAAGTTACGTAAAGCCGTTGGTCCCGTTGCTGAATAACCATACTGGTTCCATGCAACGTAAAAGCACCATACAAACATTAAATACAACTATCTTTTATTTGTTTGTAACCTTACTTGCATTTGCACATCTGCTTCCCTACACTTGTTGTAACTTTTGTAAATCAGTCACTAAGTATAAAAAAATAAAGTTACTTGATTACAGGACACATTGTCCCACGAAAACAAGCACTTTCTGACCAGAGTGATAACAATTTCGTCAGCTCGAAGTATCCAGAAACCTTCGCCATTCTTTTGATCGTATTTTTCATTTTTGTTCTCAGCTTTTGCCGAAGTCTGAAAACAAGTTAGAGCCAGAAATGGAGGTGCAAGAAATCTGTGGGGCGTGTGTGTGGCTCTCCCGAATTAATTTTTTTTTTTCGAGGAAGAAATGGAAATAAAAATCGATTCCAATTGAGATGGAAAAAGGAGGCATCAATCCTCGAAATGGATCTTGGCGTATGAGTTAAACAATCTGACGGAATGTTAAAAATAAAAAAGAAATAAGAAAAAGCGGAGATTGCCTGTCTCCAAGTGATAAACATCGTCTGTCTGGGTAGAAGTATTGTTCCCTCCCCCCGCCCCCACCCCCTGAGCATACAACATGCATTTTAATTATACAAAATAAAAGTCATTTATTTTTAACGGAAGGAAGCAAAGAGGCTCTGTTCAAAATAAAACTTCAAAATCTTTGGATAAAATGACATGTTCTCTGTTTATGCGTATGTGTATGTGTGTGTGTGTGTGTGTGTGTGTATGAGAGAGAGAGAGAGAGAGAGAGAGAGAGAGAGAGAGAGAGAGAGAGAGAGAGAGAGAGAGAGAAAGGAACCGTTAAAGGTGCCGGGAGCTGACATTTGGAAATCTCCATTTTTCTCGACGCTGGTATTCAAATATGTATTTAAAAAGGATGCCTTGTATTATTCTGGTTGCTGACGCTTTGGAGATTCATAAAGTGCTTTGGCTATTTTTCATTCTCTCTCTCTCTCTCTCTCTCTCTCTCTCTCTCTCTCTCTCTCTCTCTCTCTCTCTCCAGCAGCAGCAAGAGAAACAGTAGCTTAATTTGGAGAAGGAGGACTGTGTGTGTGTGTGTATGAGAGAGAGAGAGAGAGAGAGAGAGAGAGAGAGACGAACGATGCATAAACATGTTTTCAAGAGAAAAGAAACAGAAGAGCTTAGCGGCGGTATAGTCTTTTATGCGCATCGACAATGCTACCAAAGTCTTTTTGATATACGCTCAGAAAGTGTAAATCAGCCGGTTTTTTTGGGACCTGCGCAGTCTGCAGAGATGGGTTTCGCCTGCTTTTTCCTTGCTTACGGTCTTTTACGAAACCCCTCCCCCCCACCCCCCACCCTCCAAAAAAAAAGGCGGAATATAAATGACTCTGTCTAGGTTAAAAAAAAAAATACGATCGTGTTTTCCTATTAACTATTATGTGGAGAGCGCCCCGAAATCTCCATTTCAGATTCCGGACCGCCGGCAGCGGCGAAAGAGTAAAAAAAAAAAAAAAAAAAAAAAATTAATAGGAAAGGACTAATTAAAGAGGTATTTTATTCATACGCGGAAGGAAAAGGGGCGAGAAGGAACGTAAATAGGCATTAATAACTTTATTTCGTTTTCGGCGTTGGTTACAAGGCCTCGACGATAAAATCGTTATTTGAAAAGGAGGGAATTTGATTAAGCTTCAAGAAATGTCTGATTCAGATTCTTTTCGGGACGAGAGAGAGAATATTTTGTGGAGAATATTTAATAACATTATTACATCCTCAATAACTGATGACGCAGGTTTGTGGCACTCCACACAAGCTTCGTTTTTAGGGAAAAGTGGAATTATATAGATTTTCAACTATTGTCGGTGTGCTCCGGAAGGTCACCATATGAGAAATAATTAAAAATATGGAGAGAGAAGTAGTAAATAGTAAATAAAAGCGAAAAACGAGGTTAAGGAAAAAATACTTATAAGTGTAAACCTTGGAAATTCCACATTCATGTACAAGTAATCCTTCGCTTTTACAGAAGTCTATTGAAAGGAAAATGATCCTTAAATAAAAGTGACATGTCCCGGATTTGATCATTTTGTACCGAGTCCCGGATAGACCCTCCCGGGACGGCCTTTTGTTCCGGATTTCGTTCATCATAAAAAAAAGGAAATAATGAAATAGACTAATAATAAAAGAATAAATCAAATAAAGATCATTACATAATAAAATAAATTAAGTAATGGTTTTCAGTTGAAATTATATTGATGAAAATATAATTTGAAAACCCAACGAATCAACGATGCTGCTAAAAGTTACGTGACGACTGACGCAATCAATCGCGTTTGCAACTTGTTCGGTTGCTTGGCTGCGGTCCGGTGAGTTGCACAGTTGCACTCCTGCATCAGTACTGTATTAGCCTCTCATTCAAGTGTGTGTCGTTACTGTTTGCTACGGCCTACCTTTTTCATCTTTAAAACAAGATGTCAAAACGTAAATGTAAGTTTCGAGATGAATATTCCAGCGAATGGACATTTATCAAACAAGGCAGGAATTGTTATGAAGCAAACTGTCGATTATGCCATTGCAATTTCACTATTGAACATGGTGGGAAGAATGATATCAAGAGGCACATAGAAACCACAAAGCACAAACAGAACGTTTCCTCCACTTCAAAAGATGATAAAATAACAAATTTCTTGATCAAGAAAAACACAGATGAAGAAACTAAGATAATAGCAGCAGAAGTTGCCATGGCCTTTCATACTGTTTGCCATCATCAGTCATTCAGTTCAAATGATTGCACGAATGTACTACTGCCAACAGTATTTCCTGATTCCAAAATTGCAAGCAAATTTTCTAGTGCTAGGACAAAATGTTCTGCAATAATTAAAAACGTTCTGGCTCCACATAGCTTTGCCGAAGTTGTTAAAGATATAAATAATTCTTCTTTTTATAGCATATCTACAGATGCAAGTAAGCATAATGCTGAGAAAATATTTCCGTTGATTGTACAATATTTTTCACGGAAGATTGGCTTGCAGATAAAATTATTGCGAGTAAAATCCCTTCCAAATGAGACCTCGGAAACAATTTCAAACTTCTGCAGAGAGAGCCTCATCGAATTAGGACTGGATGTTAAAAAATGTGTAGCTTTTGGTGGCGATAACACTAATACTAATTTTGGTGGACGTTTACGTAAAGGCACAAATAATGTCTTTTCGAAAGTCAAGGAAAGCATGAATGACTCGATGGAAGGTGTAGGATGCCCAGCCCATATTCTCCACAATGCTGCACATACCGCTGCCAATGTCTTGTCTATTGATGTTGAAGTAATCGTTGTTAAAGTGTTTTCATACTAGTATTTACACTGTTCGAACTGAGAAACTGAAAGAATTCTGCGACTTTGTTGGTGTTCAATATGCATCAGTTCTCTCTCATTCTAAAACTCGTTGGCTTTCTTTGATGAGGGCAGTTGAGAGAATCCTAAAATTATTTGAAGCACTGAAATCTTTCTTTGCTTCTGAAGAAAAAGCTCCTCAAATTCTTTTAGATTTTTTTAACAATCCACTGAACGAAGCCTACCTATATTTTGTTCACAGTCTTGAGTATGTATTTAGCAGCAGGATTATGAAGATTGAAAAGAGAGATAACAGCATTGTTGAAGTGCTTGGCTGTTTAAAAGAAATAGTTGCTTTAATAAAGGCAAGAATGGATGAAAAGTTTATTCCTCTTAGTGTTAAACGGTGCCTTAAAGATGATGAAATCACATCTCAAGAGATGAAAAAATTCCTACTTGAGGTGGATAACTACTACGTCACTTGCCATGACTATCTTAAGAAATGGGCTTCATCGTTAGAAAGTTTTGATATCTTTTCATGGAGTTATTAGTACACTTTCCAGCATGGGAACAAATACAATCGTCTTGTCTAGTGTTAAAAAACAAAGGTGTAAACATTGACGACAACATCCTTTTCTGTCAGTGGTCAACATTTAAAATACTCCTTGATAAACAAATGCAGAGTAAACCTGAAGAATGGATGACCAAGATGTGTCATGAAAAATGGCTTTCTATCCTACAGCAGTTCGACTTCGAAGAACAGTATTCTGAGATATTAATTTTATGTCAATATTTGTTTAGTATACCTGCGCATAATGCAAATGTTGAGCGTGTCTTTTCTATGATGAGTGCTCAGTGGACCGACGAGAGGAATAAATTGGATGTGACAACTATAGAGGCTATTTTACAATGTAAGTGGAACATAAATTGTCATTGCAAAGAATTTTACTGGCAGGTATTAGGAAATATGGAACTTCTAAAGAAAGCAAAATCATCTGAGAAATACAAATAAAATAAAAAGTTCAATTTTCATTATTTCTGTGCATACAATTTTCTTATTTTCATTTATCTTCAGTTTTCATATGAAAAAGATACTTTGGTATCTTAATTATTTGTAATGATTACAAATTTTCTGGATTAGTTTCCGTTTCTTCAGTTTCTTTATTGTAATTTGCATTAAATATTAGTTTGAAAAAAAATTTTTTTCTTTATATCCTATAAAAAAAATTGCTTGATGTTTTTCACTGCGTCTGTATCTATTTATAATATGTTTATCTGGGGATGTCTATGTATTCGAGAGATTTTAAGAATGTCCCGGATTGCTTATCTTGAAATCTGACAACCCTAAATTTTGGTGTAATTAACGAAAAAGACGGAAATGAGCGGAAATTCAGAAGGAAATGAATAATGTCAGTAATACAATAATAGGTACACATTAAATACAAATATAAATTAACAGGAAGTTTTTCATACAACGAATACTAGTGACCGGAACGACTTTATAAAAAATAAAGCTTTAGCAACGAAAATATTATAACAAGGCGCTGAATTAAAGGGCGGAAGGAAATAAGGGGAAATTTGTTAATAACAGGAAATAAAAGTGGAAATTCACTGAAGCATCGAAATTGCCAAAGAATTCAAAGAATAAGGATGGGCAGATTTTGTTTTATATAAAAGAAAAGAAATTACAGTAAATTGATGAAAGGCGGGGGCTCAAGATGAGTGACGAGTTCTCTCTCTCTCTCTCTCTCCTCTTTATATATATATATATATATATATATATATATATATATATATATATATATATACTATATCGTGTATATATATATGTATATATATATATATATATATATATATATATATATATATATACGGATATATATAATTATATGTATATACTACTATATAAGTATATATATATTATATATATATAATATAATATATATTATGATAATTTTATATATAATATTATATTAATATATATACAACTATGTATTATTTTAGATATATTATTTTATATATATATATATATATATATATATATATATATATATATATATCATATTATAATATATATATATATATAGACAAAAAAAATATTATATATATATATATATATATATATCATTTATATAATATATATATATATATCATTATATTATATTTTATTATATATATATATATATATATATATAGATATAATATTTATATATATATTTATATATATATATATATATATATATATATAGATAGAGAGACGAGAGAGAGAAGAGGAGAGAGAGAGAGAGAGGAGAGAGAGAGAGAGAGATATGTTCGCGTGTAGGATGTGTCTGTGCATTATACTGAAAGTGTCCAACGTTTTAAAGCGCGTAGCAAAAAATAAAATGAGTAAGATCCCAAGTCGCCAGAGAAGACGGAGATAAGAGACAGACACAGGACTCTGTCTGTCTGTCCCTCTCTGGCCAAGTTGGTGGAGGGCATTTTCATCACCCGAATTTCCCGCCGGTGTTAAATTGGCTTCCGTCGATTTTCACTCATTTGAGGTAATGGTCCCCCCGGTTGAGGGCAATTTGATGGAGGTCGCCGGAGCAGCGGCAGCAGCCCGCGTCCACTAGCCAGCAAGGTTCTACCGTCGCCTCTTTATTTTCTGTTGCTTTTATTTGAGGGAGTTGTGTGTATAATATATATATATATATTATATATTATATATATTATATATATATATATAAACTGGATATATTTATTATATTATATTATAATAAATAAATAATATATATATTAATATTTATAATTATATATATAATATATAATAATATATATATAATATATATATGGTATATATTGTATATATTTATTATTATTTAATATATATATTAATTAAATATATATCTATATTATTTTTATATATCTTTATATAAGATATTATATATTATATATTTTTTTTTTAATTATATTTTATTATTTTTTTTATATATATAATTAGATATACAAATAGATGGATATATATATATTGTACACACATTTATATATATATATACATTTTTATATATATTATATATATATATATATATAATATAGAATATATATACACACATATTATACTACATTCATATACAAAATATTTATGTATGTGTGTGTGTGTGCATGCGTAATATTCTGAACAGTTCATACCTTGACACAAAAAATCCATTATTAACGAATTCACCCGACCTTGGGAATTATGTATGGAATTATGTATGCTAATGCATCTACCCTGCTCAGGATGCAAACCTTATTTCTTGTAAGTTGTTACATGGATGATGGCCCCTTCATCAAATCAGCGTCGTAGGGTTTTTGGTGGTGAGTTGGGTTGGGTTGGGGGGGGGGGGGGGGAATGGGGCGTGGTGGGGGGAGCTGGGAAATTACAGAACAAAGTTTTCAGTATAATCACGCAATTATCAAGTAATCATATAAAAATGTGGGTGCGCATACTAGTGGTTCTTGTATGACGGACTGGGTGAACGGAAACCACTGTACACAGAAGTATACAGTTTATGTGCGTGGATTTCATTTAATCAAATTTCATGACTTGCAGCTCCACTGTGGGGGAACACGCATTTATAGCCCGCGAACGAAACTAATCCCAATTGACTAGCTATGGTTCTCTGAAAATCACCAACACAAAAGGTAAGGGAATCAATTCAATAAATCTTATTGGACACCTTCGATTCATTCTGCTCCACGACTTCTCTTCTTACGAGCATAACGAGAGGATATATTTTGGTTTAGTTGTAGCATTTTTGTTTTTTAACGCGTTCCGCTATAATGTGGCTCGGGGTTTCTGGGTAGGGGTTCTGGGATGGGGGAGGGGGTAAGTGTTGGCCAAGTGGAACCCCAGGTGATTTCCGAGGTGTAATTTTGTCGGGTGATAAGATATTATCCCGACAGCGTTGGCGCCATAAGTTACCTTTCGTGTAACGCTGGGACCGTATGACAACTATTTTAATTTTTTTTATTTTTCATTTTTATATATGTCTTGTCAGAAACAGTTACATTTTTACTTATTCATGTATTATTATTATTTTTTTAGATATTGCAAATTGTCACCGTCCGAGCAAAGCTCCCATCGATTACTAAGTTAAATTCTGACTTCGTTACGTAACGGAATACGTGACTGCAAAACTGGGAACTGCTCAAGTATCTGTTCGGAAGGAACTTCGTAGTTATTTCGTTTAATTAGTATGAATTACCAAAATTTTTTATGTGAATTACCCTTTGTTATCTTTTTCTTTCTGACGAATAATTCTCGGTGAATGACTTCTTGTCGGTGTGGGAGACACTAAGTGTATTATCAGCTCAGAGGACATCAGTAGAAAGTTTTACATTACAGATACTCCAACTCGTCATAACAAGACAATTTCAAAGCATTTAACTTTTTTTTTCTGTAACCCTAGCTGCTTACAAGTGATTCCTAAACTCAGTTGAAACTTATTTAATCGCCGTTATTTGGCAAATCAGTGGTGATGTACCAACATTTTATATAAAAAAGTAGGTTACAATTATTAAACTCTGTTCTGTTGACGTAGAGATAAAAGTGTTTTAAAGTGTTTTATTTTCTCTTCCCATTCTATCTCGTGTATTTTGACACCTGGGCAAGAAAAGGTGCACCAATTTCCCTTCCAATTCTGTTTTTAAAAAGTACAAAAGAGTTGTATTTCTTGTTTCAACAGACCCACCCAAAACATATTGTGCATCTATTTTTAGAAATCTTCGGCAACTCAGTAAGAAAGTCCACCATGAAAATAAAGAATCTGATTTGAGCAAATTAGTTAAGGATCCGAAGAAAACAATGCTTCATTATAAATAATAACTGCGATATATTTGAAGTCAATTCATGAATTCCGTTTTACTTTAAAAAAATAATAAAATTAAAATATATTGTGGTTCGTAATGGATTTCTCTATACTATTCGATGTTGATAATCATGCTTGCCAAGCTCGAACTATCCATGAATCGCAGGTTATGGGGTTGCATGAGTAATATGTGTGTGAGCGTGCATTTGCATACGTACATACATCCTCACACTCCACTCATATACTATATAAATACACACACACACACGCGCACACACACATACACCAGGAAATCAGAAGTATGTTGGGCAATGTACCAATCGAAAATTCCCTTTGTGGCACAAAAAAAAGATTAAAAGTCCAATCTATCAATGTGCTAGTCCCTTTTTTACATACACGCCCATAAAGGTAATGCACCAGATTTCGGAGTAGCAGTCACGACTAAAAAAAAAATAAGAAAAAAGTGGGCAAGACCAAACAAGAAACATATGCACCCCTGTCCAAAAAATGGCTTCTTAAACACGTTTGAGCAAATGAGTTCTCTTTGCACAAGTTGCAATTATACGAAAACCATATTTTTCTCTCGCGTCATTCCCCCCCATCCCCCCTCCCCCCTCTGAAATTAAAGGGATATGAATTTGTACAAAGAGTTTATAACGGGAACTATTCCTTTGATGTTCCAAGTTTACCTCTAATTACTGTTTCTGTTGATTAAAGCGTTTCTTCTGACTCTCTTCATTCTCACTCGCTCTTGCTGCTGCTGGCGCTGCTGCTGCAGGGGATGAGAATAGAATAAAAAGAAATAAAGGGAGGGAAAAGAGAGACGAATGCAATGATTCGCTTTATTCCTCTTCTGAGGAAAAGTTAATCAACCACTTAGAGATGATTCTCTCTCTCTCTCTCTCTCTCTCTCTCTCTCTCTCTCAAGTCACAGTCTTCCCTAACTTCTCTCAGAGTTTGTGCTTAGTGAAAAATTCCACTCTCTCTCTCTCTCTCTCTCTCTCTCTCTCTCTCTGTCATGTCATATTCTTTTTTAACTTCTTCCCGAGTTTGTAATTAAAGTGAAAAAATGTCTCTCTCTCTCTCTCTCTCTCTCTCTCTCTCTCTCTCTCTCTCTCTCTCTCTCTCTCTCTCTCTCTCTCTCTCTGGGTTATTTAATAGCCTTCATTAAGACGAGTCATTGTCGTTGAGGCAGATTCTTTCAAGCGCTCCCTCGAGGATTCAGACGATTCCTGGCGAAGCTAAAACATGTCACTTTGTTTGAGATCGTTTCCGTCTTAATTGAAGGCGGATCTTTTCGCTGTTCGGATGATTCCTGCTGATAAGCAAATTCCAGTCCCCCTTTCGCTGGAATTGATGCTTATTGCCCTATCAAAAGATCTTCCCACTCCATCCGTGGGATACTGCATGTCATATCCCCCATCAAGACGATTCGAGCTCCTTAATAAAAAGGATCATAATCACCTGCTTTGAGATAATCATTGAGGATAACTGGTACTGTGCACAGACACGATAATACGATTGCTTTTGTCTCGCTACTCATGCTTTGAGGTAAATCATGCTATCACGTTTATGAATAGAATAAGTGAACATCTTTGATTTAAGGAATGATATTTTGTTTATTTCGTCGACCCGGCTTCCCTTAAAAAAAAAAAAAAATAACGCACGTGGTAACTGACTGAAACAAGACTTACTTCAGGACAAAGAGCAAAATTTGTCTCATGATAATGGGCATTGAAATGCATCGTTTATTCGATAAATATTCTCAGGGAAAGGAAGGCTTCCTACTAAGTAAATGGAATAAAGGAAGATAAGTTTCCCTGTTGAATAATTGGCCAATTTAGGCACTACACGATATTAATTTTTACAGAATGTAAAAACTGTGATTTCCACGACCAAACCTTTCTTTTCTTCGCCGAATTTCCTGTGAATATTCATACCCAACCAAATTATTAATGTAAAACATAGCCTTTGTGGCTGCAAAACAACATCCGCTGTGTTGTTTCTCGACTATTAAGGTAGGAAAGCGTAATAAAACAAAATTATTTTTAAGGGGACAGAGTGTTTTTTTTTTAACTAGATATTTATGTATGTGTGTGCTGATCTGTAGAGAAAGAAATACGTGCTCTTCTCTCGTTACCAAATAACACCATACTGTCAATTTTTATTTCTAGCCTAATTAACTTCTCTGTAGGTGTACAACTATGCATATTAATAAAAAAAAAAAAAACTCTAAAAAACACTGCTACGATTTTAATTCGTGTACTTTTGTCATGCCAGTTAATTCTTAAGCCACGTTGACTGACGTTAATCTGATATGCGTGGGTTTTCGAAGTGAATCCTAAGTGGTAATTAGTCGTTTTTATTACCCTGAAAGGCAATCTAGTTATAAGCGAACCTTAGGGAGGAATATCACACTTCGTAAGTTTCCTGCAGAATTTTTCTTCCATGAAGACTTCACGATAGACCGATAAACAGCCAGTCCTTTTTACTGGACGCAGTAGGGGAGGCGGGGAAAGACAGGCCGGGGGTGTGGGGGAGTGTTTGGTCACAGACAAAAGGGGGTGGGGGTTGTCACACGGGGATTCAAGAAAACCGAAACTGGTCAAGCCACGTATTCATCATCAGAAGACTAATTATCCCCCATTTAACGGTCGATACTATTATCATTTAAAAAAGAATTTAATAAAAATGATTCTTGTATTATAAGACTGGACATTATACTCGAGACTAACAACGGATTAGCTCAAAATTCTTCAATATCACGAAGTGAAGATAAATGCATCTGGTTTCTGCGAAATTTATCTTGTTCATGGATTTTCACGTTCACTGTGGCTACGTTATTGGTTGTCACAGTTTGTCATACTGATGAAAAGCGGCATGCTAATACTTATTAGCTAATACTTATTAGCATGGCGCTTTTCATCAGTATGACAAACTGTGACAACCAATAACGTAACCACAGTGAACGTGAAAATCCGTGAACAAGATAAATTTCGCAGAAACCAGATGTATTTAGACGATCATTATAATGATTGTCTAAGATTTAATTTTTTGTGTGTGTGTGAAGTAGGAGAGGATTTTTTTTTTTCGTGAAAACATAATAAACATCTAACATGAAAGATTTCTACCTCGCTAGGGAATTCTACAAAATAATGCAGTCATATTACCTACCAGCTCATTTTCCGAGAGAGAGAGAGAATAATGGTAGCATATAGAAAAAACTAATCTAAAGCAGTTACATAGACCATGAGTGAATTTTGAAAATCAATCATGCATTAGACTCACTACCTAAATGCGTATTTCAGGAATGAGTTTGGTATGCTGTGTTGTTTTGAGAAGGTTTCAGAGAGAGAGAGAGAGAGAGAGAGAGAGAGAGAGAGAGAGAGAGAGAGAGAAATTAAAAAGGTCCCTCGAATATTTAAGCAGTTGCTACTGTGTGAGAAACGGCATGATGTAACATGCCAGCTGTTATCAATCTGTCAATCTTCATGTTTCTCTTTTGGGTCAACCTTCTTTTCCCTTCTTATGGGACGAAAGGTTGGGGAATGGTAATTTTTTTTCCCCCTTTTTTTGTTTTTTCTTTTTTCAAGTGATATTTAAAACCTAAAGTGAGCAGTTTTTAGACTTGTGACGAAGTGAGGTCAGTCCGAAAGATAGTATTTGTGTTTATGTTTATATCTAATTATTATTATTATTATTATTATTATTATTATTATTATTATTATTATTATTCAATATGCTGGTCCGCTGGCACGGTGGCTAGCGTCGTGGCATGCCCCTGAGATGTCGCCGGTTCGCGCCTCCCCTTGAGCGGTGATCAGTTACTGCTGCAGTGTGGGGTCTGCGGTCGGAGATTGAAATCAACATTCATTGGAAGTTTGAATTTCAAATCAAAGGCCCTTGTGCGCTTGTTCCATGTGGATAGGTAATGAATTATTATTATTATTATTATTATTATTATTATTATTATTATTATTATTATTATTATTATTATTATTATTATTATTCAAAATCAGTGTAATAAATTGCCACAGACTTTCAAGCATATTTCCGAGGACCAGAATGCTTGTGCATGAAAGACGAGAAAGCGCTGAAGAAAATGACAAGTATACAAATAAATAGAATTAAAAGTTAAGCAAATCAATATACACATGCGTGAATAAGGATGGTTGTCGGAAAACTTGATTAGTGGTACATTATGGGTAAAAAACAAACCACTGGCATAATCAATTGACAGGGCTTGTAGGCATTTTCCCAGCACGTGTATACTTCCATTAGTGTTGACGACCTATACCGTGCAACGTTTTGTACGTATAACGAATAGTTACGTGCATAAATGCACGTATACGCGTGAAATTCCAAAGCAGCCTTTTGTATATAGAGAGAACTGCTTCTCGTTTCTCCCAAAATTAATTTTCTCCTCTAAACACCCCTACCCCATTACGATCACCACCGCAGCCAATAACAACAACAAGAAAAACAGCAACAGAAACAACAAAAACAATAACAACAAGTCCACAACACCACCAGCCTCCCACCCGGTCCCTCCCTGACGTCCTGAGAGAAGCCGGTCACGTCTTTAATCACTTGCATTAATCTCTCGCATCAATCACTTGCATTAATCACCACACCGTCAATTCATGGTCAGCGAAACGGGCATGTTTATTGACACTAGGGCTGGGCATTCAAGATACCGATTCAGACGCCAAAATCATTAATTACGCCCTGGATACAATCTCGCCTGAAAGCTCGCCCAGGGACACAAGGGGACGCGAAGCTGAATATGAGAAAAGACAGTTTGTAAGGAGGAGAGGACTAATAATGTTATTATATGTTTGGGTGTATGAAAAGTAAACTCATTAAGGAAATGCATATTTCTGAAATGAGATTTTAGTATTCTGTGTTGCTTTGAAAAGGTTTCAGAGAGAGAGAGAGAGAGAAGAGAGAGAGAGAGAGAGAGAGATTTATGGAAATAACTAATCCAAAGCCGTTGTACAGTTCGTGAGTGAATATAGAAAATAATTAATGAATAAAGAAAATGAATGGCATTACAAGACTGACAGTGAATGACATACAGATGCTTTCAAAGATGTTCTAAATTGCACCAAATAGGTATTACCAGTTGTGTTACTAAAATCCGCTGTTATGCAGCGTCTGATTTCGGTTTTGTAGACAGCAACTGGAACCACCCTTTTTCATCACCCCTTTGGGACACATTTCCCCAAAAACTACATTCCTATCTCTAACAAATCATAATCAACTATTGTCAATCATAAGTGCAACCTCACGATAAGATTTTGTTTAAATCATGAAATAAATTTTTGTGTAATTCCTGCTAACAAACATACGAACGAATCAGACAGTACTGAACCCAATAACTTGATCAACTTGTCGGAAGTAATAACAAAACTTTCTTACCCACGCCCCCTTTCCCGCTTTTTCTCTCTTTCTCTTACTCTCTTGCTCTTATATAAAGTGGAATTTATGATTTTAATCTTCAGACAAATTATTGTTATCCTGTAGTTCAGGTCATACCGTTAACTTAAATTATTACGAATAATAAATACTTTCTAGGATCTCTGCTAGAAACTGACCCCAAAGGTTTTGGAAGGTTGTTAATCTAGGACTAATACCTTTATGATATTTACAGCCTTTTGTTTATTTTTTTACGGTCCTCCCCAGCGGGCTTGAACTAAACACTTGGGGTCCAATTTCTTGCCTTCAATGACATTGTGCCTGACGAACCTTTCTCCTCCCGCAGGAGTGACGGAGGGCATCAGAGTCACGAAAGTACAGGTCCCGGAGTCGTTGGTCGTCGGAGACAGCGCCTGGCTCGACTGCGGCTTCGAGGAGGAGGACGACCACGTCTACACCCTCAAGTGGTACCTGGGCCTCCACGAGTTCTACCGGTGGACGCCGGCGGAGATCCATGAGGACAAGATCTTCCCGCTGCCCTCCGCCTTCGAGATCGACCTTGAGAATTCCCGGCGGGGCCGCGTCCGGGTCCTCAACGTCACCCTCGCCGCCACCGGGAACTTCCGCTGCGAGATCTCCGGCGAGGCGCCCTTCTTCAGGACGTCCTTCGGCACCGCCACCATGACGGTCGTGGGTGAGTTGTGCTCGCTTCTCTGGCTAATTTACTCATTCCTCTCTCTGGCTAATTTACTCATTCCTCCTCATCTGCTCCTGCTCCTGCTCCTGCTCCTCTTCTTACTCTACCTGCTGCTGGTGCCCCTCCTGCTTTTGCTTCTCCTCATTCTATTTCCTGCTCCTCTTCTTACTGCTGCTGCTGCTGCTGCTGCTGCTCCTCCTCCGTCTGCTCTTTCTCCTCCTCCTGCTGGTTCTTTTGCTCCTCCTCCTTCTGCTGCTTTTGCTCCTGCATCCAGCTCGTGCTCCTCCTCCTCCTCCTCCTCCTCCTCCTCCTCCTCCGTCTGCTCGTGCTTCTGCTCCTCGTCCTACTGCTGCTGCTGCTCCTCTTCCTCGTCCTGCTGGTGCTGCCGGTGCTGCTACTTCTCCTTCTGCTCGTGTTTTTTCCCTGCCTCCTGCTTATTCTCCTGCCCCTGCTCCTTTTTTAGGTTTACTAAATCGCACTGAGAAAGCTTATAGAATTAGCCCAAAAAGAATAAATCATCAATTTGTACTACTATATATATATATATATATATATATATATATATATATATATATATATATATATATATATATATATAGTATATTATATATATATATATATATTCACTCTTTACTCTTATTCCTTCCTTCTATTCAGATAAAATTGTTTCATATTTTCCGGACTACTACTTCTTTTTCTTCAATCAAAAAAGCCACGTTTTCAGAGAAGGCTATTGGTGTTAAATCAAGTGATATCCTTTAGTCTTCTGAATCATGTTTTAGACGACTCCTAAACTCAAAATTCCTGTAACTGCGGAGGAGAATAATTATTTTTAGTCAAAAAGGTTCGAAAAAACTTGATCCATTTCACGAATGAGAAAATATAATTTTTTTTACTTTTAGATATTGGAGATATACGGAAATTGACAAAAATAACCAGCAATTGCCGTTATGCAAATAAAAATATTCATGATGACAATCAAGATATTCTGATATTTAAATGAAAATGAATTTTTGATGACGAGCTTAGAAAAGTGGCTGTTTTAGAGAGACACTATTTTCACAACGACTTTTCAAGAGAATTGAAAGTTTTCTGCATTTTATTTACGAGGATTTATAAAAGGGAAATGATCTGGTCAGTGGAGAAAATGTGAAACAGCAGTTGC
The DNA here is from genome assembly GCF_015104395.2 of Macrobrachium nipponense. Classification (NCBI taxonomy): domain Eukaryota; kingdom Metazoa; phylum Arthropoda; class Malacostraca; order Decapoda; family Palaemonidae; genus Macrobrachium; species Macrobrachium nipponense. Next base: position 141,298,476 of record NC_087201.1, read on the forward strand.
TGAATAATTGAGTGTGCGTCATCAATAACCTCTTGAATAAACTGCATGTCAGTGCAGTTCACAGTGAGGTTGGAATTGATTGACGAGTTCGACCTTTAAAAAAGTTGGAACGCATTGAAATATTGAGACTAATATAGAAGTATACTCTGTTCGACTAAAGGGGTACCTGCAACATACGAAAGTGTCTAATTTGCAGTCTGCAAGACTGAGGGAAGAATATGGTATATGCTGTAAGACCTGTTTACATCAGACTGTTGCCTGACTGCTAGGGAATAATAATTTAGTATAAATTGCGGTATTAGACTTGATGTACGCTTGCACAAGAGGGTCTAACTGAGGAAAGAATATTGCATATACTGTTAGACCCTTTTGTATACCAGTAAGGGACGACTATCATTCTGTTATTTCAGGGATGTTTGCACCAGCTTGACTGCCTGAGGGAAAACCTTACATTATAGCACAGACTCTTAACTTTAGGGAATGCTGCACTAGACAGCTGCCTGACCTATAGGGAAGCACTTGCATCAAAAACTGTGTTTAGCTTCATTGCTTAGGTGAAACAATCGCAGCTTGGACAAGAAATGACTGACTTCAGGGAATACATGAAAAATACAGACCATGAGACTTGCAAGGGACTTGATTTAATGAATGATGAGAGATGCACGAAGAGACGAGGCTATTGAAACCAGAGGGGACATATGTTACAACTTGCAAATACGTCCGGTCGTTTACTTAGTGTTACGACCCCTTTGGCCGTAATACAGGTTCTTTATTCTTAAATAATCACAGGGATCGTAGGCAGTAGGAAAGTACACAGGGTATGAGGAATGTGGACACAAACACCAGAATAAAATTAACAATATTTAATAATAAAGCGCACTTAACACTAAATCAACCTTGTGAGTCAACTTAATAAATATACAAAATACAAATAGTAAATAGCGGGCTCACAAGGATTCCTAACACTAAAAGCTGACCCTAACAAAGCAAAGAAAGGACATATGCCAAAGGCTCAAATAATCAAACACTTAGTATATACGAAGATAGGCTTTATTATCTTTCTAAGACTTCTCAGTTCCAGAGATCCATTATTCCTCACACCATCGGACTGTGGAACTGTCTCCCTGAGGATACGCGCAGTTTGAACTTCAAACGCTCGAGCGAAGATGCAATGCATTATTACCCTAATGTTATTCTCTTTGCATTTTAATACATTTTTATTTATTTATTAATTCATTTATTGATTTTTTCTTTTCGATAGATGAGATCTCTTCTTTCTGCATTTCCTTTTGCCTCCTCTGACTTCTTCCTACTGAACACCATATTTCTTCGGAAGCTTGAATTTCAAGTCAGTGGCCCCTGTGGGCTTGTTCTATATGAATAGGGTTCATCTTTTGAATGATAATGATATGATGATGTATGATGATGATGATGAGATCATCATCATCATCATCTCATCTAGACAAAGTAATCACCGACGAAATAACTAGGAAGGAACACGATCAAGACGGATAATGAAAGAATAATTGCGTGAACAACGATATTTGGATAAAAGGGGTAAATGTCCAATTGAAAGGTAGGGTCAATATTTCCAGATAAGCAGGAGAAAGTTTTACAGAGATAAGACTAAATTATTAAATGGGAACCAGTGACAGTTGTGGGAGTATTCATTTGTCTGCTTTTAGGTGGGCAACCTTTTACTTCCTTGGTATTCTTAAGGGTTGCTTTTATACTTTTCTTTCTTGAATTGATGCCTATTAGTACTCCTCCTTAGATTTTTTTTTCATATTTAATCTAATATTGCTTTGTTTTCTTTCTATCTACATACACGGAATATTTTTCCCCTTTCCCTACTTTAAGTGCCAACTGGAGTCTTTATGTCCAAGATTATTTTGCTTCTTGTACTCAAGAGGACATTTCCGTACCGAACAGCAACTTATCCTTCCCTTGTATTTTAAATATTCAAGCTAAAATAATTTACGTTTTCTCGCGTCATTTCAAAAATTAAATAATGCCTGAAGGTAAAGTCCCATTCTTTCAAGAATTAGCTTCTAAAAGATGGGGTATATTTTTCAAGTTGTAATTTGATTACTCGCGAATGAAACTTATTAGTAAGCTAGACTTAAGGTTTATGACCTCGTTAGTTTCTCTCTCTCTCTCTCTCTCTCTCTCTCTCTCCTCTCTCTCTCTCTCTGCATGTGTTAACATCGTCACTTTGCGTGTACTTACGAGATTTTTATTAATGCTTTTGACTATGTGTGTGTGTATTGAGTGTATGTCTGTATACCAGTATGTATGTGTAGTCGAAGTGAGAGAGAAAGAAAAATAGACATAATATATAAAAGAATAAGGTGCGTTATAGCAAAAAGGCCTCAGTGAGTCAAGGGGATAATTTTATTTCAGAAACTAGTCTACAGACGAAGATAAAAAAACTTCCTAAAATTCGAAAATATAAGAAAAATATTCTAAGATACGCTGGTCCATTTGATAAATATTTTATATATATTTCATGAATTTTATAAAATATAAAAAAAAAGCTTAAGATAACCTCTTGTTTATGTATCTTGAATCATCTTCATACAGGCAAGAAAGTAATACGAGAGACATTGAAAATTCTCTTAGATAAACCTGACGCAGCTTACGCACCTTTTATTTATTCATAAACTTTTTCCAGAAAGGGAAAAAAAGGACAATTCTTCAGATGAAAAGAAAAATGATATATTATTTGAAATATTACACATACTCCAACGCACCCTGAACCCTTTTGATTTAAGAAAATAAAAGAAATTAATATTGGAAAATATTACAAATCCTACAATTTGCCCCGGCACTAGACTCTTCAGAAAAAAGCCGAAAGAAATTGATGTCGAGAAATACGAAAAATGCAAATTGCTTTATGATCCCCCACTGACGCTTTTCTGTTCAAGTCTTTTTTCACCTTTCCTTCATTTTTATTTATAGATCCGCCTGATTCCAAACCGGCTATCACGGGAATAAAGAAACAATACAGACTGCGAGATTTCGTAGATGTCAACTGCACCTCCATAAATGCCAAACCTGCACCGGAAATCACGTTTTATATCGACAACGAACTGGTAAGTTTTCTGTTTTCATTTTCCTTCAGTTTGTTTCATTTCCTTATCATTTATTTCCGAGTGACGCTAGATGAAGCCAATCAGCGCTTTCACATCAATTTTTTTATCAAGTTTAATTATTAAGTTACTTTTTTATTTTATTTTCGAGTGACGCTAGGTGAAGCCAGTCAGTGCTTCCACATCATCAGTGCTTCCACATCATTAGTTTCAGTCATTATTTATTAAGTTACCTTTCCTTATAATTTAAATAAGGTAAGAGTGGAAAAAACGGAAGCTTATCTCCAGCTTCGTCACCCATAAATCCCTCATAAGAAGCTGTTCTCACGATCTCTGCACGAATGATAAAGATAATATCAGTATTTACTGTTCATG
>NC_087201.1:141306942-141331942 GCF_015104395.2 Macrobrachium nipponense
AGTGGGCGTTATTATTGAGGAATACCATTGTTAATAATAATAATGATAATAATTAATAATAATAATAATAATAATAATAATATAATAATAATAATAATAATGCAGGTTCTATTGAAAATAATGGCTTAACACGGCTGAAATACCCATTATCGTTTTCAATAAAAACTGTATTAATGAAGGTCTTCTTCCAGCAAATAATAATAATAATAATAATAATAATAATAATAATAATACTTTTACCCTCATTATTCAGTAATTATTATTATTACTATTGTCACCTTACATCCTTTGTCTGGGTTGCAATTATGACTATCATTGTAGCAAAAATGCTTTGGGAATACAGGAATATTCAGTGGAGAAAAGTGCACAATTATATCCTTGTAATTTACTAATACTACTGTGACTGAATCAGGAAATAAAAAGCCCTCAAAGCATTATTCTAACTGGAACATAAATGTGTTTCTGTGGGACTTTTGAATGTGTGAATTAACTAAAATAATCAATGCTTTGAGCGCATTAATTAAACGACCGCGTGTGTGCAAGTGTGATTTAACTCAGAAACTAAGTTTTGCATTTATTAATTAAAAAAACACTTAGGCAGAACTTTCATGAGCCTTCTGTGTTTTCAGCTTCTGAATCATCACAAACAAACAACTGATGATTTGCGAATCTATTATTATTATTATTATTATTATTATTATTATTATTATTATTATTATTATTATTATTATTATTATTATTATTATTATTATTATTGCTCCGATCTAAAGAACTAACACAAAGCAACAATAGTTGATTTGCTAAACCATTATTATTATTCTTATTATTATATTTATTATGATGATTATGATGATAGTGAATATTGTTATTATTATTATTATTATTATTATTATTATTATTATATTATTTCCATATTATTATTATTATTATTATTGTACCCATCTTAAGAATTATCACAAGCAAACAGTAGTTAATTTTATGAATCCATTATTAATCCATTATTATTTATATTATTATTAATTATTATTATTATTATTATTATTATTTATTATTTTTATTATTATTAATGAAATGGTGAAGAATCCACAATAATGTAAGTGCAAATATATTATTATTATTATTATTATTATTATTATTATTATTATTATTATTATTATTATTATTATTATATTATTATTTAGGTGAAGGAATCCACAATGGTGTCAGTGAAAATACGTTATTTTTGTTATTATTATTATAGGTGACGGAATCCACAATAGTGTAATGCAATAAATATATTATTATTATTATTATTATTATTATTATTATTATTATTATGATTATGATGATTGATTATTTATTATTATTATTATTATTATTATTATTATTATTATTATTATTATTATTATTTGGCAAGACATCCACAACGGTGTCAGTGCAAATACGTTATTGTTATTATTATTATTATTGTTATTGTTATTGTTATTGTTATTGTATTTAACCGAACTTCCATTCCCCTTTCAGATTACCCACCATCGGAAAACGGAGCGCCTCCCACCGAGTCCAAACTACGGTGGACTTTCACTTCGATTTGCTTCGTCTGTCTGTCAGCCTATATTAGGTAGTCACTCCTGTAAATAGTTAGTTGATAGTTGAAAGGTTTCTTTCATTAGGTTTCATAGGTTTCATTCTCAGAGGCACCTCCTATTCCCTCTCCCCGGCCTGTTTTTATGTGTAAAATATATCATATAGCCCAGTTCACCAACACTTCTTTTCTACTGTATGAAATCCTTTGGGATGCGTTTAGGATATGTCAGTATACAGCCAGTATAAGATGTACGTGTGTTTTATGTATATAGCTACAATGTGTACGTTAGTGACCTGAAAAGTGTTTCAATATATATATATCAGTGAATACTAGTTATGTCCTGTGTCCTCACGCGAGAGATATTCAAGCTGGTACAAAAAGAAAAAGCAAGAGTTATTTTAATTTTAGGTATGGTTGGTTACACATTTATATATATATAATATATATATATATATATATATATATATACACACACACACACACAATAAAGGCAAATGCCCCTAAGGGAAAATGAAACTAGGTCGAAAGGCCAGGCAAACACTCCATTTATTTTACTTTCCTTCGAGACATTTGTCTTTATTTATATATATATATATATATATATATATATATATATATATATATATTAATAAGTATATATACAATAATCGAATATCAAATATGATGAGAAACGATAAAATATTTATATATATAGAAACATAGAGATTTTAAATAGACAAACTATCACTTCCTTTCTTTATCAATCAAATGTATATGTAAGCAACGAAAGAGAATCATCTCTCTCTCAACTTACAAATGAAACACAGTTACAAAAACCACATATGCATAAAATGACGAGTTTCAGATTTACTTGAAAACAGTTTGTGTAAAATAGTAATATTGGCATGAAATATTTTCATTCCTCGCTGTGGACCTAGCCTATGATGGTGTTTTATTGATTATGGCTACTCTTTTATTTACTCTTTAAACATGGGATTATACATACATACATACATACATACTATATATATATATATATATATATATATATATATTTATTTACACACACACACATATCTATATATATAATATATATATATATATATATATATATAAGTATATATATATATATATATATAGATATGTGGTGTGTGTGTTTGTGTGTATATATACAAATATATTGCAATATATATTATATATGCACATATTTAATAGTGGGGGAAATCAGTTCATTCTTTCCCTCCCTTGGTTCTTGTCAAAAAGAGTGCAACAAAATGCTGGGCGGTTATAGTATAACAAAGCTAATTATGTCCAACGAACCCCCTTCTATACCCTCCATTAACTTTGCAACTGCAACTTGCAAATGACAACCAAACTAACCTCCAGCAAAAAAAAAAAAAGACTAAGCAAAATCCATTGTAATGCTAATTCAACTCGATTGTCAAAATAGTTTTATGCAAATCGGGAATTTTCTTGATCTTCTTAATTTGTCGTGTGGCCGGTGAATAAAATTAATCTTTCTATCTACCTAGGGTAAAGTGAGCGAGCGAGATAACTAACGGTATGAGAGAGAGAGAGAGAGAGAGAGAGAGAGAGAGAGAGAGAGAGAGAGAGAGAGACATAGTTCAGTGTTCCTGAATAAGGTAACATTTCAATGGTAATTTAATAGGTAGCTCTTTCAGTGGGGCCAGTAATGCTATTGAGAGCTAAGTTTGAAACTTACTTTGACCGCCCGTAGATGACTACAGATGTATTTAATTCTGCTTATAGTATAAATGTTTGCATAGACATGGAATGTTTTTTTATAGACATGCACAATATTACCTATGCATAATACATGCATACATACAAACATACGTATTTGTGTATTATATATTTATATATATATATATATATATATATACGTAGTAAATACATTTATATACATACATACATATACATATACATATTGGTAGAAATTTTGTTTGTTTTATTTATTAAATTACCAGCGTGTGTAGGGTTCCCCTTGCTCAACTTCTTAGCAATGATAATGTTAGAGTAACCTTTTTATGTGTTGTTCATGTACAGTACAGAATCATTAGTAATTAGTAATATATGGAAGACTTGAAAATTTTATTTCAATTAATTTTGTATTTGATACTATGCTGATGTAAGCTGAGCTTTTTTATGCATAATAAATATTTTTTTTCAATGTCACTTAAAAAAAGCAGTCAAGTGCGTTTTCGGGTTTTTCCTTTTTTTTTAGGAGTAAGTTGTCATATGTATGTCAATAAAAATGATGCAGTCGTAGATAATGTTAAGACAAATTATACCCTGTAATTCTTTGTATATTGATATAGCATTTGAGTATTTGAGTTCGTCAGTATGTACAAATAAATTGCGGAAGAAAAAAGCAGTAGCAAAATAAAAATAAAAATTTTGTGTTATTCTTGATTTTGTAACGAGCATTCAGTAATGAAGTCTAAGTTTTTATTCATAATTCCGTCATCAATTTAGTTTATGAAACTATGTATTGATATGTTAATCCATTTTTATACTGAATCTAGGTAATATTCTTCTGTCTAACCCAAACCTTTGTTGCTAGGTTGAACACAGCCAGTATTGCATTGTAAGATATGGACAGTTTTTTCATTCTTACCATTGCCTTTCTTAATTAATGGTGTAAGTAACCCAGTCACTATTTTCATATTAAATTCAAACTTAAGTATTTAACTATCAGATTTATATATATATATATATATATATATATATATATATATATATATATATATATATATATATATACACATATAATTATATATATATACGTATATATATATATATATATATATATATATATATATATATATATATATATATAGATATGGATGTGTACAACGAGGCCAGTATTGTTACCTCAAAGTCCCGATTGATTGATTGAATGACTGCAGATTTTCTCCAAATGGCATCAGAACAACGAAGGTCATCGACGCCGAAAACGGGTGCATTAAAAAAAAGATATATATATATATATATATATATATATATATTATATATATGTATGTATATATATATATATATATATATGTGATATATATATATATATATGTAGATATATATATATATATATATATATATATATATATATATATATATTATATATATATTACATATGTCAGTGTTTTAATCATAACGCAGTCAGTATTGTTATGTGTAACCCGCAGAGTGAGAAGTTATATTCTTGAAGACTTGGCCTATATGAACACAAGAGCATTTTTGATTGTTCACTGCCAATCTGTTCTTAAGTTATTTCTAAATGGTTGTTGTGTCACTATCCCTTCTTTTTAAAAAATAGCATTGGTTAAACATCTACATTATATCTTCGAATGAAGATCTATACTTCACGTAATCTATTTATTATGACATGAATTATATAGGTAAAAAGCGTGAAATATTAATACTGACACTTTTTTAGAATCTATATGAGTCGATGTTTGTAAAGAATCACATGATAATAAAAAAGAATACTTTCACTTTTATAATAGGCAAAGAGCGGACATTAAACAACGGGAAACTAGGTAACTATGTTTCCGAAGTAAATGTTAATCATGTCAATCATTATACGTATTCCGAAAGAAAGAAGAGGAAATAATATTATAGTCAACAAAAGCCAAAGAAATTATTCAAATTTTATTTTGTGATCATCGTTTTTTTATTGTTTCTCGTTTTCTCTATTTTACATTTCATTACAATTACGTATCTTTTAACTATTAACAACATTGAATTTTCTTCCTAACTGTTATTGGTAGTGTGATTGTGATGAAATACGTGAAAAACAATATTTAATGTTTTATTTAAAAGAAAAAATTGTAAATTTCTAAGTGGATTATATTTTCTAATCAATTTCAGCCATGCAGATCACTTATCAAGGAACTTACTTTTACAATAATCTAAGTAGATTTAACTGTCATAGTGTTTAGTGTTCGGTCATTCATTATTTAAAGGCAAAATTTGCTGCTCTGCAACATCTCAGTTGCTAATTTGTATGTAACTGTTTATTTCAAGCTTATCTTCACTTTGTCGATTTTTTCATAAAAATATCTCTTGAGAGTTTTTGTAAATTCTTTTGATCATCTGATTCCTGTCTTATATATACATTTACCTATACATGTAGATACATACATACATACACACACATTATTCATATAATATATATAGTATATTTATACATAAGCATATAATATTATATACATATATACATATTAATAAGGTATTAATTTATTGCATAGATATAGATATAACATAATATATAAATATAATATGTATCACTTTATGCATATAAATCATATCTATAAATAATACTATATTTATATTTATTTATGTATATATATCTCTAATCTCCATAACTATATATATATCATCTCATTTATTTTTTATATATATATATAAGATAATATATTATCTTATCTCATATCTCCGTCTATGGTTATGTATGTATTGTGTGTGTGCGTGTCCTGTACATAACGATCACGATTGCGATAGAAACACAAAAGAATTTTTTAAAATTAAATTAGTGACACCAGTTGCTTACATACCCTGGATGTCAAATAAGTCTAAATGCAAAGGATCTAGAAATGTTTAGTGGACACAGATTTCTAAAACATTGGAATTTTTTATTTATTGGAATAGACCTGCTTGTTCGAGAATAGATTCCAAGAATGTGGATGTTTTGCCATTAGCGCAAGTGGCAAATTCTGTTGGTTTCTAGAAAATGTACATATTTTTTTGGACACGAAAAGAGCAAAATCCATAGAGTTTTAGATAACTTCAAGGAGACTTAGATGGGAAATTCTATAGGTGTCTAGAAACTAGATATCATCTTCACGAAAGGGCACACACTACATGTTTCTAGAAACCGTATTTTTCTGTAGACTTTCTGCCGACATCATCTTCGGGAGCTTGCAGAAGTCTCCAAAAAAAATAAAAAAATCAAAATAAATATATATATATTTTAATATACATATATATCATATATATATATTATATATATATATATATATATATATATATATATAATATATTACACATACATTATATATATATATATATCTATATATCTATATATATATATATATATATACTGCTACACAAGTAGTGCATTTTTGTACGGCATTTCTCATCTATGTCTTGCGTCATTTTGTAGTATGTCAATGATTCACTGGTCTGATGAGTAGCTGGTCTTGTGTCTAGTCACGTGTTAGCTTGAGTTTCTAACCAAATTACGTTTGCCACGTGTTGTCAGTCATAACTTGTATATCATCATTGCATGGGAAATGAAATTTTACCAAATAAAGTATTGTGTTTTATTACCCTCTGTGTTCCCAAAAGTTAAAAAAAAACTGGTGTCATTAGGAATTCAAATGAAGATAATGGCTTCAAGATTACATTTGATTGGCATAACGAGAGAGAGAGAGAGAGAGAGAGAGAGAGAGAGAGAGAGAGAGAGAGAGAGAGAGAGAATTGCTAATTTTAAAATATACCTCGTTAATTGACAAAAGACGAGATTGGATGGTGATCGGTCCATATACAAGAAAAAATCTTGTTCTAATGGTAGGTATTCAAAGTGAATAGCATACTACTGGATAAAGAAAATAAAGGCAGGAAGAAAATGTAATATAAGATAACTAGTAACACTGATAGACGCCGCCTCAGTGTCACACCCTTTAGGGGTAGAGCTGGCAGTGTATACCTCATTCAGTACACTTTTGGCATTACGTAAGATTCTTTGCAGAGACCCTTAGATCTCTAGCTGCAACCCCTTTCATTCATTTTATTATACTTCCATTCATATTCCTTTTCTTCCATCTTACTTTCCACACTCTCCTCACAATCCTCCATCATTATTTCCAGCGTGAAGTGACCTCACAGGTCCCAGCGCTCGGCTTTTGGCGCTTGATTTTATATTCCAGTTCAAGTCACGCCAAAAATGTTGAATTGTTACGCAAAATGTAATATATAACAGTAGAATGATCCTGCAAATTCCCGTCTCTCCCAACCATCCCCGGCAACCGGTCAACCCCGCCCCCCCCCCCCCCCCCAAAAAAAAAAAAAAAAAAAAAAAAAAAAAACAAAAAAAAAAAAAAAAAAAAAAAAAAAAAAACGGAGTACACGATTTTCAAAATTACACAAAATCTAATATACCAGTAAAATGAACCTACAATTTCCGGCACCGCCCCCCCCCCCCCACCCCCCAAATAATTGCTCTCACATTTCGTAAAACAAAAAAAGAAGACGAGCATCATCAGTGGAAGGCTCCGATTACTGTTCACTACCAAGAGCTGAAATCAGGTAGCTCCACCTGCACATGTTGCATAAGGCAATTGAACGCGGCACGCGATTCCTCCATGAAGTGCTCAGCGTAACTGGCTGGAAATCTTTGCAAGAAACAAATTGCAAGTTATCGTCTTCAACAAACCAACAACGCGAGACAGCTGCAGACTCAGATGTCTCTTTAATTGATGCCTTTCTCGTATGGTATTATTATTCTTACTGCGAGCTGTCAAAGAATCGTGATACTATTTCGTTTTCGGTGATTTTTATTTGTTAGAATTTATGATTTTTTTATTGTTTTTTTATTTTACAAATACGTGCAGATTTCCATTCTTGGGATATACTTTTTGCAAATGTAATGAGTTAATATCTACATATACATGTGTGCATGTATATATATATATATATTATATATATATATATATTATATTATATATATATATATATATGTGTGTGTGTGTGTGTTTGTGTTTTTATACATGTGCGTGTGTAAGTGATTGTGTGAGCATTTGAATATCTAGTTACTTGCATTTATATGTGTAGTCACAGGCACACAAGTAACAGTTTATTATATACATACATACATACATATACATTATTCTTTATCGCTTTTATTATTCCTAAGCACGCGATCTTCTGTATCCATTATGCACAACCAGTGAGGGAATCGACGACTGGCCCAAGTTAACAATTCATCTCAAAACAAAAAAAACAGTCCGAGGAGCCCCGTTCCCATCTTCAATTATGAATGCAACCTGAACTGCCAGCTACCGGTCCTCATTCCCGATGCTATGTTGTCCCTATTAATTTCAGCTTTCGTTGGCCCCCCCCCCAGGGTAGTCAGTCATTTCTGATTTACCTGGTCATGCATATCTTGATGTCATGCAGGTAACAAAGGGGGTTTGGATAGACTGTGAAGACCTCGATGATGGTGGCCTGGATAAGTAGGCTTTGGAAGGAAGATACTCTTTCACTCCTCAGACGATAAATTTTCTGGTAAGAGAGAGAGGCAATGAAAAGGTAATAATAAAAAAAGACTATTTGCTCTCTCTCTCTCTCTCTCTCTCATCAAGTCTCCCATCATCTCTCTACGTCTCGTCTCTCTCTCTCTCTCTCTCTCTCTAGGAGAAGAAACACGAAAATTGAAAGGTCTCGAAATAGCATCACAGACTGATTTACTCTAATTTTGCACTTTCATAATGCTAAGGGAAAATAAAATGAAAAAAAATCATTTTTTAAAATGCTATTTATTAAGACGATAAATTTTCTGGTAAGAGAGACAAGCGAGGAAAAAGTAACAATAAAAAAAAGACTCTCTCTCTCTCTCTCTCTCTCTCTCTCTCTCTCTCTCTCTCTCTCTCTCTCTCCTCTCTCTCTCTCTCTTCAGGAGAAGAAACACGAAAAATGAAAGTTCACGAAAAAAACATCACGGACTGATTTACTCTAATTTTGTACTTTCATAATGCTAAGGGAAAATAAACAGAAAATTAATTATTTACAATGCTATTTAATTTTTTTTTCCACTGCTAAAACTGCGCCTACATTTTCTCTATTATTTTCACCTGTCTTGTTTCCAAGTGCATCTGCAGTTGCACCTACATCTGCACATGCATTTAGCGTGCATTCTCATCCTTTGCATCTCCATTTTGCCTGCCGTTTGCTTGATTAATCACCCCGTCATTTGGACTTCCATTCGCCACCTCATATGCATTTCCATCCTGGCGAAAAGTCATTCCCCGGCGCCATCTGCATTCCTAATTCCCGCACCAAGTCCCAAAGCCCCGAAGTCCCAAACAAAACGAAAACGAAGCCAAAACGACTGTAAGCAACAGCCATTGTGATGGTAATTCAACTCGGACGTCAAATTGTTTTATGCTAATCGTGACTTTTTTTTTTCATTTTTCATATTCCCCCGAATTCTTTTTTCCCCTGTGGTAGCGGCGGCTGGGAAGAGGAATGAAAACCCCAGTAAGAGGAAAAACTGGACGAGATGTGATTAGCATAATAAGGGACGCCGAGGACAATCACAAACGGCGACGGGAGGAGGGAAAACAGGAGGTGTAAATTACGTTGAGTTTCCGCCGAGGTTTTCTGATGTGATGGCTATAGTATTGATGTGGTGATGTCATAAAGATGGGGGATTTCCACTTCGGTATTTTTGTTTTTGTGTGGGTATATCTTTGTGCATATATGTAGATTGTATGTGTATATATATAACTGTATATATATATAATTTATTTTTATATATATATTATATATATATAACTATAATATATAAATATATTATATATATAAAATATAATGCATATTATATATCACATTATATATATTAATATATATATATATATATATATATATATATATATATATATATATATATATATATATATATATATATATATTAGAGAGAGAGAAAATGTACAAAGCAAAACAGGACGGACATCACGGAAACGTTAATGCTTTGGTTAAACCTGAAACAATTTTGACTCCTTCAGTATATTCCACAACACAGAGATCACAACCGTCCTAAAGGTTTTTCTAGTTCTGGCTCTTGTTCCGAAACGCGTTTTGAGAGCGGTCAGTATCCCCCAGTGAATTTTCTGATATCTGTGACTTAAACTCAGCGATATTCCAGGGTGGAATGCTGATGGAAACGTTCTGGAAAACGTCATGGCAGGAGATGAACGTACATACGTCGGTGAGGTCGAACGCCCCCCTCCCCCCCCCCCAACCATCCCACTATAGGCCCCCCCCCCCAACCCCAGAAAAAACTAACGGGAAGATGTTGATTGCTTTTTATCTACTGGACAGGTGATATTCATCATGTTTTTTTTATTTATTTTTTTGGAGGTATATTTATCAATGCCAGTTTAATGAAGAGGTTTGTGGGCATTTGAGACAGCAATACTAAAGGAGATTGCAGAAATATGAGAAATATGTTATGTTTATAAATACAACATATACATGTATGTATAATTCATAACCATACATACATGTATGTATGTATAGTATATATATATATATATATATATATATATATAACAGAGAGAGAGAGAGAGAGAGAGAGAGAGGATTATCTTTAATTCACCTCTTTAGTTAAACAGATGAAAGTCAAAAGAACTGAACTTAGTCTAGACACATCCTAACAGAGGAAATAGTTATTAGCGCGAGCACGCATAACAATTGCACACACACACACACATATATATATATATTATATATATATATATATAATATATATATATATATATATATACATATATTATATATATAACTACGTGTATATTATATATATATATATATATATATTATATATATATATATTATATATATATATATATATATATATATATATATGCGTGTGTATGTATAAAAAACACATCCATACACATACCTACACATACCCTCACGAGGTCATTCGAGGTCAGATTTCAGAGTTGTAACAAATTTCATAATAACTTCGAACTAATAAATGAATAAGAAAAAATGTGCTGGATTGTATGTCATATTTATAAACCTTATATCTATGTACGCGTAACATGAGCAACCATTATTTTAAAACCGTATGAAGAAATTATCATTATTTCTGTACCGTTTCCAAATCGCCTTCAGCGTGGCGTTAAAAATTATTAATGTATCTTATTATATTGACAGTTCCTGACACATTATATCTTTCAGAACCAATAATAATAATAATAATAATAATAAAATAATAATAATAATAATAATAATAATAATAATAATAATAATACCATGGGACACCAGAGTTGAAGAGAAAGAAAGGGAAAAAATGGATATGTATCAAGATCTGAAACTAGAAATAGGAAGGATATGGGATATGCCAGTGGAAACTGTACCCATAATCATAGGAGCACTAGGCACGAACCCCATATCCCTGAAAAGGAATCTGGAAAACCTAGAAGCTGAAGTAGCTCCAGGACTTATACAGAAGAGTGTGCTCCTAGAAACAGCGCACATAGTAAGAAAAGTGATGGACTCCTAAAGAGCAGGATGCAACCCGGCACCCCACACTATAAATACCACCCGGTCGCATTGGAGGGTTGTGATAGACCAAAAAAAAAAAAAGAATAATAATAATAATAATAATAATAATAATATAATAATAATAATAATAATAATTAATATTGTTGGGAACAACTCTCTATCACTAGAGTTCATAAAATGTTGTACAGGGTCAACAACAATATAATTGTTATAAGGTTTTACATGAGATTCTAACAATTATATTATTGTGTATCCCTTAGAATAATAATAATAATAATAATAATAATAATAATAATAATAATAATAATAATAATAATAATAATAAATCATTGATGTCGCAATACCATGGGACACCAGAGTTGAAGAGAAAGAGAGGGAAAAATTGGATAAGTATCAAGATCTGAAAATAGAAATAAGAAGGATATGGGATATGCCAGTGGAAATCGTACCCATAATCATAGGAGCACTAGGCACGATCCCAAGATCCCTGAAAAGGAATCTAGAAAAACTAGAGGCTGAAGTAGCTCCGGGCCTCATGCAGAAGAGTGTGATCCTAGAAACGGCACACATAGTAAGAAGAGTGATGGACTCCTAAGGATGCAAGATGCAACCGGAACCCCACACTATAAAGCACCCAGTCGAATTGGAGGACTGTGATAGAGCAAAAAAAAATCAAGAAGAAAGTATAACTGAGAAAAACCAGCTAAGCATCAAGACCTGAAAATAGAAACAAGAAGGATATGGGACATGCCAGTGGAAACTGTACCCATAATCATAGGAACACTAGGCACGATCCCAAGATCCCTGAAAAGGAACCTGGAAAGAATAGAAGCCGAAGGAGCTATTAGAAACAGAGCACATAGTGAGAAAAGTGATGGGTTCCTAAGGAGGCAGGATTGAACCTGTAACCCCACACTGAATACCACCCAGTCGAATAGGATGATCGAGATACAACAACAATAATAATAATGCGTGTTGAAAGCAAGAATCACAGTTTTTAAACAATCAACATCATTTTAAATAGTGACGATAGCAATAATGCAGTCAATTAAATATTCAAGGGAAAGTGACCTGATCAAAGACCAAATGAAAAAGGAAAAACGCATAAACTGTCATTAGCAGCGGAAGGTAATTGAACGGGGGGCAGATTGCCCATTAAATCATCTCCCCAACTGCAAAAAAATAAAACAGTCGCAAGAATCCATTCGCAAATGATCGTTATCGACAGTGCAATAACGCGAGACTGCAATGGCTACGAATGTGTTTATTTGCATCATCTCAATTGCGCTGTTGCAATCATCCGCTGCGGAAGAAGAGATATAGCAAGGCAAAATGTGTTTATGGCAATGGCCGTTCTTAGTTATTCTTTTCTATCCAAAATTGCTTTCAAATCCTTATAGAACGGAATGTAGAATTTAGGCTAAAGGCCAAGCGCTGGGACCTATGAAGTCATTCAGCGCTGAAACGGAAATTGACAGCAAAAAGGTTTGAAAGGGTAACAGGAGGGAAACCTCAGTTACACGACGTATCAATTGTTAGGACAGGGTGGAAAGTAAGGTGGAAGAAAGAGAATATGAACGAAGGTACAGTAAATCGAATGCCAGGGGTTGCAGCTAGGGGCCGAAGGGACGCTGCAAAGAACCTGAAGTAATGCCCACAGTTCGCCGCATGAGGTGCACTGATGGTACCGCCCTTCTTACGGGGCAAAACCTTACATACAGTTTTGATTTTGCAATTATATACGATCATTTTACATCCACACTTCATCTCCATGAGGCAAACATTGTCTGAACAATCTCAACATATTCCAACCTTGACTTCCATACATATATTCTCTTCCGAATTTTTGTCCATAAACTGATACCTTCCTCGCTTACATATTTTATGATTCCTTTCTTTCATCTTACCGTCGCAAGTTACATTTATTCCCAACTACCTAGAAGAATCAGCAGCCTACATTGCCCATGATCCCTATTCACCCTCATCCACACTCCTATAACAAACAATTTTAAACCCTCACTTGTCTGCAGTTTCCCTTCATTATCGTCCAACAGAAAAATTTTATCTTAATCCAGAAGCCAAATAGTTTTTATTGTAATTTTTACAAACCATCGACAGAAGCACTTGGACATTTGCTACGCATTCCTAAGAAGCTTCTGTGGTTACTGGTATTTGATTTAGTCTATTGAATTCACCTTTAGGTGGCAATGCATCCTTCAAAGGGGCAGTATGAACTAGGCTAGTTATGGAGGAATAACGCTGTAGCTGCCTTCTAGGGTAGATATGGCGTCTCCTACTCACTCACGACCAGCGATGCACCTTTCATTTCGTGATTGTCCACAAGCCTTCCTTGCCCGACGTTGACTTGGTTGTAACTGCAATACAAAGTAATCTCAATCTGTCCTTTAGCCCACAAGGGTTGCCAGGAATTCGGTTTATCCTCATGTCAGGCAGAAATCCTTAACAACGTTATGAGACACGGCAGTCGAACTCCCACACTTGATTGTTTCACTACCAGTAGCTCTTTTAATGAAGAGTCATACACAACGCAATTAAAAAGCCACTTCCTGTGTGTTAACTGCAGATGAGTTGACGTAGCTAATCCACCTGAATTCGTTCTCAAAATTGTTAGCCCCATTTAGTAAGACTTACGTGAGGAGAGATTCTCTCTCTCTCTCTCTCTCTCTCTCTCTCTCTCTCTCTCTCTCTCTCTCTCTCTCTCTCTCTTTCCGCCAACGTGGAGTCAGAGGAATTTGTTTCTGGTGATTAGAAATGAATTTTTCGATGTATTGTGATTCGGAGCCCACAATAAGCTATAAGTCCCGTTGTTAGGTAACCAATTGGTTCCCAGCCACGTAAAAAATATAATCCTTCGGGGCAGCACTAGGAGAGCTGTTAATCAGCTCAGTGGTCTGGTTAAACAAAGATATACTTTCTCTCTCTCTCTCTCTCTCTCTCTCTCTCTCTCTCTCTCTCTCTCTCTCTCTCTCTCTCTCTCTCTCTGGATTTAGAGGTGATCTGGAATTCCATACCGATTATGCTCATCTCCAGTGCCATGCTGTCTCGACCGACTCTCTTCATTCATTGCTTTTCATGCTTTCATTCTTTCCACGATTTCCTCCTTTCATTCCATCCCACGTAATCATTCATTTGTCATTTACCCGTTTTCGTTTCGTCCAGAGCTCCACTACATACTGTCGTAAAGAAGACGATCAATGGATTCCCGTAGAACGAAACACAAAAATAGATAAGAATACCACACGTGTCCATACATGTGTGCTGAAAAAATACCAGCACGGATTCGAATAGCTTAGAAATAAAATGTATATGTACACACTGATACAAATTTATTTCTAGGTCCATTTACAGATTATTACTTAAGTGTTGTTTAATGCATTTAAATACGAACTACACTTATTCAGTATATAAACATGGAATTACTTGTTGATTTTGGAAAGAAAACAGACGCTGAACAATCACTCATGGAATTGGAAACTTCCAAATACAATAAAATCGAGAAAAATCCCCGAGACAAAAAAAATAAATAAATAAACATAAATAAGATGAAATATAAAACTGAACAAAAACCTAACGATAGTTTACCACACTTTAGACATATGACATATTTTAATAATTTATGAAACCCGATGACCAGAACACACGCTTATTTACAGCTTATATAATTCAAATAACAAACAATGCATGTAGAAAAAAACTTCAGTCATCCATTGTATGACCTGAAATCTTTTAACAATTCATGCAGACCAAAGACCATAACGCATTATTGATTACCTATTTCATAAATTAAATAGTAAGCTATACTTTGAAAAAAAAAAAAACTTCAGCCATCCATTGTATGACCTAAACCTTTTAGTGATTTATGCACACACTTAACGTTTACAGATTTTATAACTCAAATGATAAAATGTGCTAGGAAAAAACGAAAAAAAACTGCAGTCATCCCTTGTATGACCTCAAATCGTGTAATAACCTATGCAGACCAAAGACCAAAATACACGCTTCTTAACAAATTTACAACTAAAAAAACAAACAATGCTTTGCAAAAAAAAAATCGATTATCCACCTATTAGACCTGAAATTTTGTAATAATTTATGCAATCCGAAGAACACACGCTTGTTTACAGATTTTATAACTTAGATAGCAAACTATGTTTTGCAAGAAAAAAAAACTGCAGTCATACCTTATAAGCTCTGAATTAATTAATAGTTTACGTAGTCCAAAAATCTGAACACACGCTTGTTTACAGATTTTTCAACTCAAATGGTAACCTATGCTTGTTTACACATAATTTCTTAAAAGGGTAAATTATGTTTAACAAAGAAAAAATAAAAATAACTCATCCCTTCTATGGCTTTAAATCTTTTAATAGTTTGTTCAACACAAAGAGCTGAACACACTCTTGTTTGCAGATTTTATAACTCAAATAGTAATCTATGCTTGTTTACTCATAATTTAGTTTGTAAATTATACTTATAAAAAATAACTCATCCCTTCTATGGCTTTAGATTTTTTAAAAGTTTGTTCAACACAAAGACCAGAACACACATTTGTTTACTGATTTTATAACTTAAATTGCGAAAATAGGATTTGCTAAAAAAAAAAATAAACAAACAAACACACGAATAAATAAATAAGTAAAAAAATGCAGTAAAATTAAGGAAAAAAACTAAAAACAAGTCAGCCATCCTCACAAGGAGTTTCAAAGCTTCTTCATAAGAGCACGCGACCACAGAAGCAGCCAGTCTTAATAGAGTTGTGAGCCAGAATTATACCGGAGCTAATACGTCTTTTTCCTTTGCGAAGAGCAAAATAATAGACGTCCTTTGGAATGTGTAATAAGAGTCTCAGAGTCAAGTCTTGCCCTCTCATTTGAGAGCCTCTATGACGTGACACCGAATTAAAGAGCATTTTAAACAATCCCGGACTTACTTATGACGGTTACATGCCATCATTACCAGTCGTCTCGCTGGTATTTACGGTTCGGATTTACTGGCGGGCCCGTGAGGAAATGTTTGAAAGCAGTAAAGAAAGCGTTGCTGAGAGAGAGAGAGAGAGAGATATGCTAAGGTCTAGCAAGTAGGATAACTTTTACGAGTATTAAACTTAAATATGTGTTCTGTAGAATTATCTTATCTAATTTTGAATGCTGAGAACAAGCACGTGTTTTATATTTTTATTATTTTACTAAGTGTCGTATAATATTTGAAAAGAATTCATTCCTCACACGAACGTATAGTGTTTATAAGCCCAAGTTTTACCACAAAGGCATTTACCAGTCACCTGAACAAAAAAACAAAACAAAACAAAAGTTTAATCAAAGGTACGACTTGAGGACTATGTAAGTAACCATACAGCAATATCAGTCAGGGAAAATAAAGGAAATAATCCATTTTTATCGAAACTAGTGTGCATCCGCTTTTTAATTTGTGACCACTAGGATCAGTACCTCATAAGCGGAAATTGCTCTACAATACAACCATGAAATAATAATACTTCCAACAATAAGGTGTGTGCCTTCGTAACACGTCAATTGTGGGTGTTGGTTGATATCAACGCGAATATGACACACAAACTTATTATTATTATTATTATTATTATTATTATTATTATTATTATTATTCAGAAGATGAACCCTATTCAGAAGGGACAAGCCTACAGGGGTCATTGATTGGAAATTCAATCTTCCAAAGAACTTGGCGTTCATAAGAAAGTAGTAACAAAAGGTACAGGGAAATACAGAGAGAAGAAATCCATCATAGAAAAATAATAAATAAATAAAAATAGCAAATTAAAGAATAAGTAGATCTAACTATAAGTAAATAATAATTATTAAAAAAATAACAAATTAATAAATAAATAGATGAAAATACAAGTAAATTATTAAAATGAAAGGAGAATCGTTTTAGGATAGTAATGCATTGCATCTTTGCTCGGACTTCGAAGTTCCAGTTGCACGACATCCTTATGGAGACTTCTGCAACCCAACGGTGTGAGGAATAAAGGACCTCTGCAACTGAGAATTTCGACAGCGAGGTAGGTATATACGCGATGACACTGAAGGCAAAAGCAATATTTCCTTACTGCAAAATGGGTAGACGGGTTATCCTCAATGTCAAGATTATCAATGCTGGAGAAAAAAATTGAAAATCATCACATGGAACAATTTCGTCTAAGCGATAGAGGTCTATGAAGAGACGATTAACAACCTATGAGAAGCGTAGTCACCGATATGAAATTAAACTGCATCCTGTTGTCTAAATCATTCTCTAATATAGGCCTTCCCTTTAAAGTAGTTGGTGAAGGAAATCTTTCCTTGCCCGTGGGTTAGCGCAGTAGGTCTTTGGCAGACATCTGGAGTCTTTGGAAAAATACTTTGGCAGACATCTGAAGCCTTTGGAAAAATACTGTGGCACACATCTGGAGCCTTTGAAAAAATACTTTGGCAGACATCTAGAGTCTTTGAAAAAATACTTTGGCAAACATCTGGAGCCTTTGAAAAAATACTTCGGCAGACATCTGGAGTCTTTGAAAAAATACTTTGGCAGACATCTGGAGCCTTTGGAAAAATACTTTGGCAGACATCTGGAGCCTTTGGAAAAATACTTTGGCAGACATCTGGAGCCTTTGGAAAAATACTTTGGCAGACATCTGGAGTCTTTGGAAAAATACTTTGGCAGACATCTGGAACCTTTGAAAAAATACTATGGCAGACATCTGGAGTCTTTGAAAAAATACTTTGGCAGACATCTGGAGCCTTTGGAAAAATTCTTTGGCAGACATCTGGAGCCATTGGAAAAATACTTTGGCAGACATCTGGAGCCTTTGAAAAAATACTTTGGCAGACATCTGGAGCCTTTGAAAAAATACTTTGGCAGACATCTGGAGCCTTTGGAAAAATACTTTGGCCGACATCTGAAGCCTTTGAAAAAATACTTTGGCAGACATCTGGAGCCTTTGGAAAAATACTTTGGCAGACATCTGGAGTCTTTTGAAAAATACTTTGGCAGACATCTGGAGTCTTTGAAAAAATACTTTGGCAGACATCTGGAGTCTTTGAAAAAATACTTTGGCAGACATCTGGAGTCTTTGAAAAAATACTTTGGCAGACATCTGGAATCTTTGAAAAAATACTATGGCAGACATCTGGAGTCTTTGAAAAAATACTTTGGCAGACATCTGGAGCCTTTGAAAAAATACTTTGACAGACATCTGGTGTCTTTGAAAAAAATATTTTGGCAGACATCTGGAGTCTTTGAAAAAAATACTTTGGCAGACATCTGGAGTCTTTGGAAAAAACTTTGGCAGACATCTGGAGTCTTTGGAAAAATACTTTGGCAGACATCTGAAGCCTTTGGAAAAATACTTTGGCAGACATCTGGAGCCTTTGAAAAAATACTTTGGCAGACATTTGGAGCCTTTGAAAAAATACTTCGGCAGACATATGGAGTCTTTGGAAAAATACTTTGCAGACATCTGGAGTCTTTGGAAAAATACTTTGGCAGACATCTGGAGCCCTTTTGGAAAAATACTTTTGGCAGACATCTGGAGTCTTTGAAAAAATACTTTGGCAGACATCTGGAGCCTTTGGAAAAAAATACTTTGGCAGACATCTGGAGCCTTTGGAAAAATACTTTGGCAGACATCTGGAGCCTTTGGAAAAATACTTTTGCAGACATCTGGAGTCTTTGAAAAAGTACTTCGGCAGACATCTGGAGTCTTTGAAAAAATACTATGGCAGACATCTGGAGTCTTAGAAAAAATACTTTAGCAGACATCTGGAGCCTTTGGAAAAATACATTTGCAGACATCTGGAGTCTTTGAAAAAATACTTTGGCAGACATCTGGAGCCTTTAAAAAAATACTTTGGCAGACATCTGGAGCCTTTGGAAAAAAAATAACTTTGGGGCAGACAATCTTGGAGCCTTTTTGAAAAAAATACTTTGGCCCAGACCATCTGGACCTTTGGAAAATACTTTGGCAGACATCTGGAAGCCTTTGAAAAAATACTTTGGCGAACATCTGGAGTCCTTTTTGAAAAAAATACTTTTGACAGACATCTGGAGTCTTTGAAAAAAATAACTTTGAACAGACAATCTGGATCTTTGAAAAAAATACTTTGGCAGACATCGGGGATCTTTGAAAAAAAATACTTTGGCAAGACATCTGGAGTCTTAGGAAAAATACTATGGCAAGAATGTCTGGAATCCCTTTTGGAAAAATTCTTTGGCAGACATCTGGGGCCTTGAAAAAATACTTTGGGCAAGGACCCAAAAAATCTTTGGAGTCTTTTGAAAAATTTTGAAATACTTACTTTGCAAGACACTGGAGTCTTTGAAAAAATTAACTTTTGGCAGACAAAAATACTTTGGATCATTTTGAAAAAAAATGGCAGGACATTCTTTGGAAAGGGGTTTTGAAAAAAAAATACTTTTGGCAGACATCTGGAGTCTTTGAAAAAATACTTTGACAGACAAAAAATCTGGATCTTTGGAAAAAAATACTTTGGAGACAGCTGGAGTCTTTGAAAATATACTTTGCAGACATCTGGAGTCTTTGAAGAAATACTTTGGCAGACATCTGGAGTCTTTGAAAAATTACTTTGGCAGACATCTGGAGTCTTTGAAAAATTACTTTGGCAGACATCTGGAGTCTTTGAAAAAACACTTTGCAGACATCTGGATTCGTTTAAAATACTTGGCAAACATCTAGAAGTCTTGAAAAACACTTTGCAGACATCTGAGTCCTTTGAAAAAATACTTTGGCAGACATCTGTAGTCGTGAAAAATACTTTGGCAGACATCTGCGTCTTTGTAAAAATACTTTTGGCAGACATCTGGAGTCTTGGAAAAAACACTTTGCAGACATCTCGAGTCTTTGAAAAAATACTATGGCAGACATCTGGAGTCTTTGAAAAAACACTTTGCAGACATCTGGAGTCTTTGAAAAAAATACTTTGGCAGACATCTGGAGTCTTTGAAAAATTACTTTGGCAGACATCTGGAGTCTTTGAAAAAACACTTTGCAGACATCTGGAGTCTTTGTAAAAATACTTTGGCAGACATCTGGAGTCTTTGAAAAAACACTTTGCAGACATCTGGAGTCTTTGAAAAATACTTTGGCAGTCATCTGGAGTCTTTGAAAAAATACTTTGCAGACATCTGGAGTCTTTGAAGAAATACTTTGGCCAGAGCATCTGAGTCTTTGAAAAAAAAAAAAAAAAAAAAAAAAAAAAAAAAAAAAAAAAAAAAAAAAAAAAAAAAAAAAATACTTTTGCAGACTCTGAAGTTCTTTGAAAAAAATACTTTGCAGACATCTGGAGTCTTTGAAAAAATACTATGGCAGACATCTGGAGTCTTTGAAAAAATACTTTGGCAGACATCTGGAGTCTTTGAAAAAATACTATGGCAGACATCTGGAGTCTTTGAAAAAATACTTTGCAGACATCTGGAGTCTTTGACCACTTTGCAGACATCTGGAGTCTTTGAAAAAATACTTTGGCAGACATCTGGAGTCTTTGAAAAAACACTTTGCAGACATCTGGAGTCTTTGAAAAAATACTTTGGCAGACATCTGGAGTCTTTGAAAAAATACTTTGGCAGACATCTGGAGTCTTTGAAAAAACACTTTGCAGACATCTGGCGTCTTTGTAAAAATACTTTGGCAGACATCTGGAGTCTTTGAAAAAACACTTTGCAGACATCTGGAGTCTTTGAAAAAATACTTTGGCAGACATCTGGAGTCTTTGAAAAAATACTATGGCAGACATCTGGAGTCTTTGAAAATATACTTTGGCAGACATCTGGAGTCTTTGAAAAAATACTTTGGCAGACATCTGAAGCCTTTGGAAAGATATTTAACCTTTGGTAGTATTAGATGACATATTCTTAAAATTATGAGAAAACTAGAGTTTGGTGCCCAAAACGTCATTCAATATCCCCAAACCTGTAGATTAATTGAAACAATGTAAAACTAATCGACGGGTCATACTTCTCTTAGCGACGTCACTAAGAAAACGTAATACATACGTTGCATTATTCCATTAATGCTAGCAGCAACTTGATTACGCATTTTGTAGACTGAATGACTAAAAGATTTACGTCATCAGACAATTGTTTTATTTCATTTTCAAGACCGAAAATTATGGCTTAAGTAGAGACTAAATAGAACAAAAGACTCAGGACACAATCCTGTGGAACACAAGACAAAATCGGTCTAGGCTCGCTAAAACTAGAACTACATAAACTATTTGGCTCTGATCTCTGGAAAAACTAAGAATAAGATCATGTAGGCAACCTGTGGGACCAAAGTGACGAGATTTGTATAGGAGTCTTGCGGTCAACCAAATAGCACTTAAGTCTAGAATCAAATGTATTGTTATAAGCTCTTGATATACAACCACTAAAGTTAGGTCTCAAAGACCGCCTTTTACCAAGTTGTATCCTGAGTACGTTGAATGTACTTTTATGTACTTGAAAATCCACTTCCCACTAACTTCTGACAGAAATAGAAAGATGGAGATTACCTCTCGGGTGTTGAAAATGAACTTCAAACAGAGATAGAAAGATGGGGATTACCTCTCAAGTGTTAAGATGAACTTCAAACAGAAATAGAAAGATGGAGATTACCTCTCAGGTGTTAAAAATGAACTCCAAACAGAAATAGAAAGATGGGGATTGCCTCTCAAGTGTTGAAGATGAACTTCAAACAGAAATAGAAAGATGGAGATTACCTCTCAGGTGTTAAAAATGAACTCCAAACAGAAATAAAGATGGGGATTGCTCTCAAGTGTTGAAGATGAACTTCAAACAGAAATAGAAAGATGGAGATTACCTCTCAGGTGTTAAAAATGAACTCCAAACAGAAATAGAAAGATGGGGATTGCCTCTCAAGTGTTGAAGATGAACTTCAAGCAGACATAGAAAGATGGAGATAGTCTGTCAAGTATTAAGAACCAACTTCAGACGGAAATGGACAGATAGAGGTTGCCTCTCAAGTGCTGTAATCAACAAACAAAACTATTTCAAACCATTTTCGTATCATTTTGCGCTCATCTGGAGATGTACCATGTGGAAAACAAGGAGGACAAAACATACAGACTTCGGGAGATGGATTCCAGACTCCTTAACAAAAACTAACGGGAAAATACCGGCTGGATCTTTTAAGCCCCAATTGTCTGAGACCAGAATCTTTTATTGCCAGACTGCTGTGTAGCCCTGTCGCTGGTAAACTTATACCGCGAGAGACTTCCTGAAACAAACGATCACGAAATGTTCCCCAGACGCAATAATTTTATAAACAACACGACAACACATGCTTCAAAAGAAGCCAGCTTGATCATCGCCCTGTTACCCGAACTAAAATTACGCAAACACGCCCTCAACATCGGTCATGGTAATTGGTCAAAACATGCAAATTGTCCATAAAACCCTGCACGTATCTAGTTGGAACTCTATGCAAGATTGGTTAACAACCCTGGCAGGATCCCGGTCGTAATTGATCGTTGTCGACAAAGGAAGTAATTTGAGATTGCCTCCGATGCAAATGTCTTCATTTGTTCTTTTTTTTTTCTTGCTATGTCACTGCACTCGCCACGGCTTGGGGGGAAAGGCATCAGTGAAATGATTGTGAAAATAATTGTACCTATTTGTCGTTTACTTATTTATTTAATAATAAGTCTTATTTCGTCTAATTAATTTCTATTATTGTGACCTTTATTATCCAACGTAAACAAAGCATTTTGAGCTGCTAACTATGTAACCGAAGGCTTCACCTAAATTTCAAGTTACGTTATTTCCAAACAATCTTTTGAGACCACTCTCTCTCACTATCTGTGCATATATATACACACACACACACACACACATATATATTGTATATATATATATTGTGGTGTGTATATATATATATGTGTGTGTGTGTGTATATTATATATATATATATATATATATATATATATATATATATATATATATATAATATATACATATGTGTGTGTTGTGGTGGTATAATTAATATATATATAATATAGTATTATAATATATTATATATATTATATATATAATGTATCGGTTATATATATATATATATATATATACATTATATATATATATAATATATATTAATATATATATATTTATATAATATATATATTACACATAATTGTGTACACGCACTGTCATTGTAAATCAATATTATAAATTAGTATTATCAATCTTATACAAAGCCTTCATATATTGTTATCGTTCATAAAATAAGTCTGTATATAACGTTATAAATAGAACATATAAGATAATATTAAAGTTTCGCCCTATTCTGACGTTCATTTTTGACAGTAGCAACAAACAAACTGATAAAGCTGGAATGTATGCAATAACACGTAAACTTTTAACACAATTAGTAAAAGATTTACATAACAGAAGGCTACATAAAGACAAACTTGAAAGTACCGTAAAAGTTCCGTAGACCAGATAACATTTACATAAAAAACAAAATTAATCTCATCAAAGAGCTTAAAAGTTCCTTGATACCATAATCTAAAAACCAGAGGAGGTCCATTTTTAAGAGCTGTTCATAATGTATTAAGACAAAAAAAGGCTGCTCCTATTTCTCACAAAGAACACAACCTCTGGAAGGTGTATTATGAGTAAACAGGTGAGTTTGCCCTCTCATTTCCCAGTCTCTGTGACTCGATGTTGAATCAAGACGTACTACCTTCAACAATCCTGAACCTGGAGGAACAAATCCACAATTATGTACTATATATATACATATGTTTAAGGATAAATTTGTACAGAAAGCTTCCGGGGAACTATTCCTTTCCCCTTTTCAATCGAACAGTTTCCCGAAAGCTTTCTGTACAGATTTATCTATAAATATATGTACAGATACATAATTGTAGATCAGTTTCTCCAATTTTTAATCCCGAACTTACTTAACACGGTTTTTCGGTGTTATTGTTCCCATATCGTTGGAATATCCGGCTCAGGCTAAGTGACTAGTCTTTGTTACAATAAAAAAAAATATGTAAAAGGCTTAGGAGAGAGAGAGAGAGGGAGAGGAGAGAGTGAGAGACCGATCTTAAGTTTGTCTCGTTAAGGTTAAACGCTTTTGGGGGTATA
>NC_087201.1:141336942-141346942 GCF_015104395.2 Macrobrachium nipponense
ATATATACAGTCAGCAAACCATCAACCTTCCTCATAAGTCTCCATTTGTTGACTTCCTTACTCCAGCATATTACTCATTTTTTCGAAAGCATGTTTGTTGACCTCAGGTCTAAGTTTCCCATCCGGGTTAATTATTTCACGACTTTTTATTTTCTTTTTCCAAGTATGCGTTTAATTTTCACATGTTTCCCTGTTGCAGGTTGTTTCAGCTACGGTGGACAGAAAGAGAGAGAGAGAGAGAGAGAGAGAGAGAGAGAGAGAGGAGACCCGCTCCCTCGTTCTAGGAAGTATTACTTACAAGCTTTTCTATTTTTGTCTTCCCGATGCTAATTTGGTCTGTCTGTCTGTCTGATTGCGGACTCGTTTGTAAGATTCTCTCTAATCTTGTTACTAGTACTCTCTCTCTCTCTCTCTCTCTCTCTCTCTCTCTCTCTCTCCTTTAATACTACTTCGCTTTAGTAGTAAAAATAAATATCGTTCATCCTAGTGTGTTTACCTTCTCCACAATTCCTTTTATTTCTTTTCCCTTCTCTTATTATTCTTTGCCCTTAATCTCGCCGTTCGTCATCTCCTAAACTCTCTCTCTCTCTCTCTCTCTCTCTCTCTCTCTCTCTCTCTCTCTTTCAATCCTTTTCGGTCATGGGGTCATTGCATGGGGTCGGTCACGCAAGGGAGAGGAACACCTTCAAATGTGGTACCGTTCAAATTCCCAACGACTCGCTAACGGTTTTGGATCGATTTCCGTAAACTCGTGAACCTGAGAAAATCTCGTTTTTTTATGAATGTCCTTCGATATTGACCATATTTCTTGTTTTGTAATAGAAAATAAATTGTATTTCAGAAATTATTTAAGCGTACCAATTTGCCAGCAAACCTGAGTCAGGAGAGGTCAAGCGAGCTAAGCTTCCGTAGTGTGAGAACAGTTTTCCGTTCTGTGCATCGGGGAACTGAACGTAGCCGGGAGACCCTCGGAAGACAGTCCGAAAACTCTTTCTCTCTCTCTCCCACTGTAACTGCTTTTCCCTTTAATCAACTAAATTGGCTATGCGACACATAAAATACCCGAAGTCCAAAACGGTCGTTGTTGCAGGCTCGTGCGTTTATGGCGTTTTGCATCACGGCGACAAAAAAAAAAAAATAATAAAAAAAAAATACACGGCGATATCGCAAATCAGTTGGAGGAAAGAGTCGATACAACACGACGACGGCGTTTGGAAAACGATGCGTTCGATAATCCAAAAGCCAGGCCGATACTTTTAGGCCTACCTTGCATGGCGTGGCTTGTCATTCGCGCCAATTAGACCGGGGATAAAGGAAAGGAAGGACGGTACGAACCAGATCCGCCGAGATGACGTAATGGAGGCCTAAGTAATAACATAACGCTATAAACGACCAGGTGGCTCTCGCATGATTTGTCAGTATGATTCTCACGTTCCATTATGATATTAAATGTGCGCCTTGTGCCTGCGCTTTTTTTTTTTTTTTTTTTTTTTTTTTTTTTTTTTTTGTTTTTTTTTTTTTTTTTTTTTTTTTAGGGGGGTGGCTGGTAAGGGGAATGGGGGAGGGGGCAGAATGGGTGATAAACGCCGGCAATCACCGGTCGTGGGTCTTAATAGTTTAAACACGTTTAATACGCGGATCTAAAACAGGATTTCCTCGGTAAATTGCGCCTGACGTTTTGAATTGTGGTCATTAAATTAAACTTTGTTTTATTTGTTTTGAACGGCGATTATAATTAAGACTCTTATCTCTACCTATATCTATCATTATATAAACGCTGGAGTATATTTTCTATTTAACAAGAGGTACCTATAACTTTTCAGTATATATTTATTTGGCAGTAATTGCTTATAATACTCCAAGATATGTTTTATTTAACAGTAAGTTCTTATCATTTTTCCAAGTCATCCTTCCAAGAGACGAAAAGTAAAGGCAGAAAAAAAAATAATGTGTCATGAAAGACTCAACCAGAATGTGTGGAACCACTTGAGTCTTTGTTACCCAAGCTCAATATATTACTTGTTCAAGATATTTTCAATTATGGAAAGTGAATCTCGATAAAGTAGCTAACAGAAAAGGGAATATAGGATTTGAATTATGCGGCTTCTCCATATATAGTATCCAGGTATATGACTCATCTTACTGAAATAACTACAACTTAACTATTCTAACTAACAGCAAAGTAAATATTACAAAATGTCACCGATGCAAAAAACGCATTCAAGAAAGGTTAAATATTCTCAGAGTGGTGGACAAGACGACAATTTAGTGAATTGCATAATAACGTATCTCTCCACTAATTGCAGTACACAGAAGCTTGATTTATGTGCCAGGGTTATTATGCTTCAAGCATTTACTCGTATTCAAAGAAATTAAAAGAAATATGAGATTCTAGTCTTGAAGTCTTTTCACGGTTCAGGGATTCTTATACAGGCCAAAAGCGTCATGTGTCAAGAACAAAATTCATGGATTAGATATTCGATTTTATTAAAACCATCTAAATTAAGTTTGAAAAAAGCAAATTCACACGTCTTGACATCTACGGCATACGTCTGCCATACTCGGCTGTAGAGTCCGTTTTCTAGTACCGATCGTAGCGACTCTATATTGCATCGATTAATCAGCTGACCACAACCGAATCTTCATAAAATCTACGAGGAGACAGTACCTGGAATTGAGGATGATTACTGGGATGATGGACAATCGATTTGATCATTAATGTAGCACAATCTTTTAAGACCTCTTGATCCTTTGAATTGGTCTTTGCGTCAAGCTGGCTTTTACTGAATCGTCTGAGTTACTGCGCAGAATAATGGTTATTTCCTCTTCAGGTGTATAGGTATATGTACATAGACTTTACCTATATGTATATATATATATATATATATATATATATATATATATATAACTATATATATATATATATATATATATATATATATATCAATCATATATACATAGATAGATAGTAGATAGATAAGTAGATACATAGTGATAGATAGATAGATATACATATTTATGGATACGGACATATATATATATATATATATATATATATATATATATATATATATATATATAATATATATATATATATATTATATATATATATATATATATATATATATATATATATATATATATATATATATATATATATATATATATATATATATATATATATATACATGCAATATATTTTCACCCTCGGCATCAGAGCAAAGCAAAGAAACCGCTCCCCCCATCCATGTCACGCACACGGATCCATCAAATCCATCAAAAGCTCATAAGAAAGTGACATGACATCCTCGTAGAAAAAAAATAAACAAACACGAGAGAGAGAGAGAGAGAGAGAGAGAGAGAGAGAACAGGACAGGCAAAAAGAGAGAGGAAGGAAGCAGAGAGAGAGAGAGAAGAGAAACGCTTTTCCTTTAAACTGACATAATGAAAATAAAATAAATAATACACTGCCATTTCGAATCTGATTAAAGGCGCAAAAAATAAAAATACCCCCACACAAGCTGAGAAAGACAAACAAAATGCCAGAGACGTAAACGAGACCTTTGGAAAGGATTTATTTAGCCACAGTAGAGAAGCATAAAGGAAGAAATGGTCGAGGCAGTGGCGGGGCTATTCAGACGGCCGTTATGATAGCTTTAGATCTCTTTAGCCCTCTCTCTCCCTCTGAATGGCCCCTGTGGTCCCAAGGAGGGTGAAATTAGCTGGGAGAAATCGCCCCGAATAGTGGAGTGGCTGTATAACTGGCTTATCTATTGTGTGCTCATTACAGCATAAAAAATCATTAAGGGCCGGATTTGGACGCATGAAAGGCGCTGTCATATTTCGATTTCGGAAACGAGCGTTTTATCATTTTTTTTTCCGGGTTTAAGAAGCATAAGGCGTACAGAGGACGACTGGCTTCTACTTGTTTGGTAATCCTCGAGAGGAAAAGACACTTTGGTCGCCCTCGAATATGTAAATAAAATCGATGTTGGCAAAACTTGTTGTATAGCAAAGTCCATGTTGTCAAAGTGTGGTGTATAGGAAAGTCGATGTTGTCAAAGTGTGTTGTATAGGACAGCCGATGTTGTCAGAGTGTTGTATATGACAGCCGATGTTGTCAGAGTGTTGTATATGACAGCCGATGTTGTCAGAGTATTGTATATGACAGCCGATGTTGTCAAAGAGTGCTGTATAGGAAAGTCGATGTTGTCAAAGAGTGTTGTATTGGACTGTCGATGTTGTCACAGAGAATTGTACTAGAAAGTCAATGTTGTCAAGTGTTGCATACGAAAGTATGTTGTCAAAGGATGTTGTATTGGAAAGTCGGTGTTGTCAAAGAGAGTTGTATTAGCCAGTCGATGTTGTCAGAGAGAGTTGTACTTGAAAGTTGATGTTGTCAAAGCGAGTTGTATAGGAAAGTCGATGTTGTCAAAGAGTGTTGTATAAGACAGTCAATCATTTCAAAGCGTGTTGTATTGAAAAATCAATGTTGTCAAGGTATTTTGTATTTTGATGGGGAAAAATTACTTTAAAATACGATGTCCATGAATTACTGGAATGTTTGATGACCTGCAGGATTTAAAGTTGAGGAATCATTTGGTATAAAAAAAGGATGTTTAACAAATAGGAGTCAAATTGGAATTCTAGCGTTCCAGTTAACCACTGACAACATCCAAGCAGCTTCATAAAGATTACCAAGCAGCATTGTAAAAGTAAGAGCACTTATGTCATAAAATCGGTTATAATTTGAGGAACTATATAACAACACATTATCACGTACTTAAAGTCTGAACCTCAAATTACAGTAAAAGGTAAAACTTGATATTTTCTTCAAGAAAAGTAATTACTCTAAATTAAAGGATCAGAGACGTAAGTTTTGTACATATAACAAACCGATGAAGAAAAAAATTACGGGACTGAAAGTTTCAACTCATAATATTTTGAAATAATCATGTTCTTCGTAGAATATTGCGAGAAGCAATGTGATTCCATTCATGTCCTACTTTGAGGAATTGTAATTTATATACGTATATGATATATATATATATATATATATATAGATATATATATATATATATATATATATATATGATTTTATATGAAATATGGAAGGATTGACGAAAGCTTTAAGCTTCGTAAATATTTATACAAAAATATTTCGTCTAGCTAAAGAAGTATATTACTGTGGATCTCTCTCTCTCTCTCTCTCTCTCTCTCTCTCATATATATATATATATAATATATATATGATATATATATATATATATATATATATATATATATATATATATATATATATATATATATATATATATATATATATATATATATATATATATAAGCTTCATCTTGTCACCGGAATGCAGTTATTCAACTTGCTTATTTGGTTAATTAACGTTATTATTGCCAATGGAAATGAGATCCTTTTTATGGATACAAAGCATCGCCAAATTGAGCAGTTCATTTTTGACGTTGCTTGGAGCGAGAAGTTAAGCTGCAGGTAGAAAAAACTGTAACACTCAAACGGAACAGAACGAGCACCTAATGAGAACATTACGGCTCCTAAAAGGTGATTAAAAACATCTAAAGTGGCAATTGCATAAGAGAAACAACTGCTTCTTTGCTGAACCATCTTGTACCATCCTGTCAAATGCAAGTGAAGAGTTATTAAAATGATTTATGGTTATTTATCTTTCACAACAATTTCATTATCTTTCTCACGAGGACGGAGCACTGGAAAATGAAAATAAGTTTTCCCTACCCCGATAAAACAAAATTGATACAAAGTTATAGAAATTTGCTGAAGATATTTTGAAAGCTGGATATACTTTGAAGGTCGCAGATGAATATTTGAGTATTTGGTCATATTTATTAAGCTTTGAAATTTGTAGACTATTTGAGTCTTGGGTAAGTTTGGACATTTGCAGGTGGCTTAACTGTGTAGGGTAAGCTTTAAGGTTTGTAGTTTGACTTAACTGAGTGTAGGGTAAGCTTTAAGGTTTGTAGTTTGACTTAACTGAGTGTAGGGTAAGCTTTAAGGTTTGTAGTTTGACTTAACTGAGTGTAGGGTAAACTTTAAGGTTTGTAGTTTGCAGAAGACTGTTTGAGTCTTGGGTCACTTTGGACACTTGCAGAAGACTTATTGGTTCTTGGGTAAGCTTTAATTAAGCTTCCAGATTTACAGAAGACATTTTGAGCCTTGGGTAAGCTTTAAGCCCTGAAATTCACATAGTTCATTTTGAGCCTTGATTAAGGTACAACGGATAACAATGAGGTTAGCAAAGCGTACAGAGAGAGTGAATAAACATAAGTATCATCGGTATTATCAGCAACCACAGAAACTACTTCAAAATCATACCAAATCCTGCTTCAGCCGAGAGATCGCAATGTAAACGCGATGAAAACTCTTATCTACAAGATTAATAGATCACAAATATTCGAATGAAATGGCATTACGTGTTAGTATATAAAATCAACAGGGCCGAAGTTCCAGGGAGCTCAACAATTCTTTAACTGGAAGGATATAATCAACTAAATTTCCCCGCAAGAAGAATGGATCATTGCAGAAAATGCATAAATGCAGGTCCATGAGCGACTCGTCGCTGGCTTATGCATTGACCTCTTTAAAAACTTGCGCAATATTGGCCCCCTAAAAAAAAAAATCGTGTTCCGACTTTATTTTTAGAGATAAATTAATTGCACTATTTGTTGGAAAACCGACGTCGAATATTTCTGGCCCAATAAATGGTGTGTTGCAGAGTGTTGCCGAAAGGACTGATTTCCAAAACACTCCCGTAAAAAATGGGGTCAGGTTGCATATTGGCAGGAAAAACGACAAAGAAATATAACTAGCTTTAAAATGTTTCTCTAAAACGTAAATACAGAAAGTGTTTCTATGAGTGAAGATGAGCCACGCTGGGCTTGGTCATTCCTTGGACAGGTGACCACCCGGCAGCCGTTATGAATATAAGCCTCATAAACATTTGTGGGTCAGTCAAGGCGTAGGACAAGCAGCCTCATCCCATAAATATTTACAGAAAATTGAAAAGGTGAAATTGTCTGGTATGCATTCTTTTCAGAGGAATATATATATATATATATATATATATATATATATATATATAGATATATATATATATATATATACTGTAAATTATGCCTCTACTGAAATAATCCAGGGTATCCACATACATGTGAATGACTTCCATCTCAGTAAGCTGGGTATTAGACTTAACACTTGAAATGATGAAACTAACTACCATAACATTTATAATTTAAAATGAAAGGATTATATAATTATTTTCATCTCTGAATATACTTAGGTGACACGTGTGCATAAAAAATGAAATAAAAATATTAGTATTATATCTCTTCTGGCAAGAATGTTACAGTCATTTTGTAATTGAAACGTTAAGTAATGAGAGGATCCTTGGGTTACTGAGTCACTTTCTAAAAAAAAAAGTATTGCGAGTATTTGCTGACCTATTTTTAGGAGCGAGATCACCAGAGAATCATTTCGTAGCAAAAACATCAGGTACTAGCAAGAGTATCGCTAAGTTACTCTGCTATAGTCAAAACAGTAAGCAAGAGCCTGTTGTGAAACATTTGCAGTTAAAACATTACGTAATAAGAGTGTCAAATGAGTCCGAGTTTAGCGATTAGTAATGAAAAAAAATATATAAAAAAAAGCAAATTTATCCCTCATTAATTCTAAAAAAAAAAAAAAAAAAAAAAAAAAATGCAAATAGCGGCACTGAGCCGCTTTGAGGTCAAAACCTCAACTAACAAGAGTATTCGGACACCTCAAAATAATGCTATGTCTGAGTTATCGCTAAAAAACCTTCCCCCCCCCCCCCCCCCCCCCCCCCCCCACCCCCCCACAAAAAAATTGTTCGGTTCCATATTTCTCTGTAATTCGAATAATTTATTCTCGGTCCTGAAGTTCCTATTTGAAAAAAATTCGCAGTAATCTAGTGCTAATTATATGAATAATCAAGCTAAGACAAACGGGATTTGGAACTTGTTTGTTTTAATTAATGAATTTCCTACGCACACATTAAGAAAAATCCAATATTGGAAATTCAGAGAAACAAATAGGAATAATTGATGAACTCTATAAAAAATAAATTATTATTTCCAAGAAGGAAAATTTTGAAAAATAGTTGAATAAATTTTTATCTAAATACGACCTTTAATTCTAAGCTAAGGATACCTTGGCCAATTGTGGTCAAACCCAAAATAACATGAAAGGAAAGAAAACCTTACTCTAAGCTTAACGAGGCCATAAAACAAATGTCCTGACTCCGGTTAATTGACTCGCAACTTTTATTTTACTTTCCAGCAGCCTTGGAAATGAGCAAAAAAGTACGAAAATTGCCCTGCAATTATTTTTAAAGTCAGCGCACTGCAATGATTTATCTTATTCTTGGTTCAGTGCGAAGTCTTGGTATATATGTATCTTGAAATAAAGTTGAGAGAGAGAGAGAGAGAGAGAGAGAGAGAGAGAGAGAGGAGAGAGAGAGAGAAATGAAATATCCTTGTTTTTGTGAAAAGTGTGTGCAAAGGTATTCTTAAAATCAAAGGCGAGAGAGAGAGAGAGAGAGAGAGAGAGAGAGAGAGAGAGAGAGAGAGAGAGAGCATCGATGGTAGTTATACAATATGCGAGTAATATGTAACACCTTGAAGGAACATCAAACCGCTTCGTCTCACTAGAAATACATCGAACAGGAAAATGATTATGTCGTAGAAATATATCAATTGATACAACAGACTGAAAGATAAACGTCAGTAATAAAAACAGACAACTGATGAGATGATTAGGCTGTTTAGATCAGTTAAGAACCAGGAACAGATAAAATGATGATGTATGGGAAGGGGAGAACCATATGTTGTGATAAGCACTCTGGGTGGAAGATACCAGTGATAACAGAAAATGAATAAGCGAGAAACTAAGAAAGATGGTCAACCATCTTGCTATGTTGGATGGAAAAAAAGAAAGAAAAAAAAGAGTGATGATGAAAATGATAATATATATATATGATATATATATATATATATATATATATCATATAAAATTATTTGTATAGTTTACAGTCGTACCCTCGTTTTAATTTCATGGAAAACAGCCAAGGCCTTACTGTTATCATCTTGCCTGAATTTGATATTTCTTCTGATCATCTGAAGCAATACATTATACTGTCATAAATTCTTTTGAAGTTCCTCACTTCGACTATAACAGCAATTCGTCCGTAATATCCAAGAAGTCGACTATAAGGGACAACGTATAAAAATCGTTAAAAGGTATTCACGTAATTAGCGAAAAAGAATTATCTTAAGATAACTGACGATTGGAAAGTGTCCAAAAAAGTTCTCGACGTTTTCCTACGCAATATTTATATGTATTTCGAATGGAGAATTTGATTTCATGGTAAATGATATACGCAAAAAAGAATTTTATTGGTCATACAAATACCGATCGAATAACAAAAAAATATCTAACGCGTCAAATTCTCCTTACCAATACCTTCACCAAGAACGCAGACTATACAGCACATAAGATGACAAGAATAGTATCAGAAATAAACCCATTTTACGAATACAACACAAAAGAATGGCACAGCAAGGATAAGCATTATCAGATGGTTGGAATCAGTAACCGAAAAAATACCACTAAATGATAAAATATGGTACTTCCCACTGGAGTTCTCTTTTTCGCTCCCCACCCCTTTTGTGAAAAGAAATTAATATCAAATTTCTCAAAACAGACGCATAGATATATATACATACTCGTGTATAAAAGCATATATGCACATAAACGAACATATAGATGCATACAAATAAGTGCGCAAGTACGCATACATATATACAGACGCACATTCACACACCACACGCACAAAAACATAGTAAATATATGTATGCATATACATGTGTATGTGCTTACATAGTATGTATGTGTGCGAGCGCGCTTATGTGTATAGATCCATATACGTGTTCGTGT
>NC_087201.1:141351942-141354442 GCF_015104395.2 Macrobrachium nipponense
AATCAGCAGCTTTAAGTAATTACCCTTCCCCAAAAGGGGTTCACAACCCTGAAGGTAAGGTTCATCACAGCTCCAGTTGTCATAAATTAACGTTGGGAATCAAAGATAATTGAGGATGCTTACCAAATATAAAAGGCAATTTGTTCGAAAATAAGATTTTTTTTTAGGGTAAGGAAATATTTAATTCTCATTATAGTATTAACTCAAAAGTGGACATATTACTCAAAGTCCCTCTGTTTTACCCATTTCTTACAAATATTTGCATTTTCATTTTCTTCCAGAGTACTTCTCTCCAACATGATAGGTAGTAATGGGCAGTAATTTTACTGGACATAAGGAGTTATGTTTTACTTTTAGACTTTCTCGAAATCCATAATAAAATACTACTTATCTGGAATCTAGAATGTCCTGGAGTTTACTTCATGACCAAGATATGCTTTGGAAGCCATTAAACCAACACCTCTGTGAAATGTGAATTACGAACGAACATCAATTTCGATTTAAAACAATTGAAATGAAGATATTAAGAAGCTTTTGACTGATAATACCTAAATACGTCTGATAACATCAAGGTAAATATGCAACAATTAAAAAGGAAACCAGCACTTCTGGCATTAGAACACCGTGGCATAGCAATGCGAATCTTTCCCCGTATCTTATTATCTCTTTCCCCTCTTGTACATTAGGCCCATGCGGCGAGGCGATAGGCAGCCGGCGGCAGCAGCCGTCTCCATCTCCGTCTCCCCTCTTCCTCCTCCTCCTCCTCCTCCTCACCGGCTGTGTAACGGCTCCCTCGGCTCATATTTTCATTAACAGAACGCAGCCTTAATGAAAATTATCCGGAGCCGAAAGCCTCTCGGGGACCGTTTCCAGCCGCCATCACGTCACGGCATTAACTCCACCAGCTTAATTTTCTAATCTCGTTTTTGTTCTCTTTTTCGGTTTTTCGGTTTTCCAGCGGCAACTTTTTTTTTTTTTTTTTTTTTTTTTTTTTTTTTTTTTGAGCCGGAATTCAAATGGCAGAGATGTCCGAAATGAGATGCTTAAACGTAAAAGGGACGAGGCGATTGCAAAAGGCCTTCCCCACCCCACCCCATCCCTGCATGAAAAGGAATTACTCGGAATTGCTCGGAATTACTTGGAATAACTTGGAATCGAGTCTTTTAGAAGTTTTGCTGTTTTTGGTTTCCTTTGCGGATGCTAATGCTCGGTTGCCCAATTGTTTTATCTCCGATTTCGGTGCTTGTGAGATACGGCATTGCTAATAAAAGGAAAATAATTGCTTGCTTGGAATTAATTTCAAATTCTTTCCGCTTTACTGTGTCAAAGCACGTAAGGAATAGATGCCTAATGAATAGTTTTATACTGCAAATGAATGCAACTGGCAATTTCCTTGTGATAGTTATATTTTTACATTATCATCACACACACACACACACACATAATATATTTGCTTAAAAAATCACGGTAGATGCACATGATTTCATTGAACAAGCGAATACCACTGAAAAATGATAGGAAGAAATCCAAGCGCTTTCGTCTTTACTAAGACATCGTCAAGGAACGATGTCTTCATAAAGACGTAAGCGCTTTGATTTCTGCCTATCATTTTCCTGTGGTATTCGCTATTATATATATATATATATATATATATATATATATATATATATATATATATATATATACATATATACATATATACATATATACATATACCTACATATATACATATATACTATATATATATATATATATATATATATATATATATATATATATATATATTATATATTTATATAA
This sequence comes from Macrobrachium nipponense, assembly GCF_015104395.2. Classification (NCBI taxonomy): domain Eukaryota; kingdom Metazoa; phylum Arthropoda; class Malacostraca; order Decapoda; family Palaemonidae; genus Macrobrachium; species Macrobrachium nipponense. The sequence continues at coordinate 141,353,743 of NC_087201.1, forward strand.
TTACGAAAATATGATTATAAACGATTCCTGTACTTTGTAATCGACAATTATCTCGGAATCACTTTTTATATTTTCTATGATCATTGGGTTCACGAATACTAGCTAAAAGAAACAGACAAATGTTAGTTCAAAATAATAGCAAGAAACATCAAGTAAAGCCAATGATTCGTAATCCGACGTTTTGTTCAAAACCAGAAATTAAAGATGCATTTTTCCACGAACCGGAGTGGATTATCTTTTTAAATATCTCCCATTTTCTTATGTCATTTCCAGAAATCGTAACGCCAAGTATAGAGAAATTAAACCCCTCTGTAACGTGTTGAATTCTCTTCAATTTCATAAAAAAAAACTTTAATTTTTAATGCGCTCAAAATAAACCAGTGTGCGGAGGTTCGAGTGCAAAGATAAAATTCTGCTGTTCTGAAGAAACTTTCCGCTGAACTGTCAGATATTGCATGACAGCAGCTGTGGATGTTATGAACGATGAGATTTTCATTTCTGTGTGTGTATGTTTTTGTTTGGGGGGGGGGGGTGGGAAGGAAGGTGGGGGGCGGCGGCGGGAGCGGGGATGGGGGGCGGGTGTTTGGAAGGGCAGGGGTAAAAATGAAGGGCAGGGGTAAAAACGAATTATTTATTGTAATTGATAGTTTTCCCATGGTAACTGACTTACCCCAAAAGTTTGCTGATTTATCCGTTCCAG
>NC_087201.1:141359442-141386942 GCF_015104395.2 Macrobrachium nipponense
TTTGATGAATTGTAAGAAACCATACATTTATTTCTGTCGAAGACGTTACTCAATCAAAAACACTTCTTCCCCCTTCTCCCTTCAACACGGCCCCCGCTCCCCACTAACAACGCCTTCCCTCCTCCTCCTCCCCCTCCCCCATTCCCCCAGGATCCCATCTTGTCAAGAACGATGGGAAACGAAGCGTTAAATGATAATCACCTTAACGTATTCGGTGTCTCATTAGGTTGTTGCGATTAAAAAGGGGAACTGGAGAGTAAATACGCTATCTAAAAAAAATAAAGAATAACGAATGAATGAGGTAGATTTAACGTGGTGAGAGAAAATGATTCCCAAGGGGATTTGTAAACAGTTTTGGCTTTCAACTTTATTTTTTATTATTTTTGAGTTCGGAGCTTTGGAGAATTTTCTTTTTGTGGGGTGTGGGGGGGGGGGGGGGGGCGAGGGGGTTGGGGGATCCTTCTCGTGTCTCATTTGTCATTATATTAGAGCCTCGATGGGAAGCGAACGGACTCAAGGGGACTTCAAAACAAGGAGATTTAATAGACGGCAGATAATGGACCCTGCGCAGAGTTAATAGCGCGTGTAGGAATCTTACAGGGTGTTCATAAATTTAAAAAATTTCTTCCTCCTTTTTCCTCGAGGAGGTTAAATGAAGCAGTTAGAGGAATAGAGCTTTTAAGAAGGAAGGGAATAAAAACAGGGGCTTTTACTGGAACACCATAGCAAAGCCCATTAAAAAAAAATGAACGAAAAAGTGATAAAACACGGACGGTTTCAGAGGCTTATGTAAGAAATGAGATTTCCCGTTTGAGAGCCTTCGCCACAAAAATATAATGCCGACGTACTTAATAAAGTAAATAAGTTGAAAAGCTAAACAAATTATTTTGTAAGTCAATTTAAACCAAAAAAGCTAAATAAAACATTTCATAAGTCAATTTAAACCAGTCTAGAAAGTTCAAATCATCAGCATCGGATAAAGGCATCGCCAATCATTAGGAATAGTTATGTTTAAATTAATCCTTTTCGGAAGTTGATTAGTAATTATTTTGAAGAAAAATTGAACAATAGATAAACTGGTGCTTAGGAGAGAACATACCTCTCCCACTGAAGATCCTTACAAGAACTTATTGCTATCGTATATACTCATCAGGTGGGTTTTGCCTGGTTTCAGGCTTGGTTCCAGCAACCCGCCCACCCTCCGCTTTATTTTCAACTCTGGAAGAGACAGCAACTGAAATGCTCAAATGGGAGCAACCCAGGAACCCAACAAACAAAACGAGACTGTCTGCGCCCATGCACTGCCCACTCCCACTGCCCACCCAACATGAGCATGGCTAGTCATCCAAGCGGCAGGGATGCAAGGAACGAGGCAGCACTAGTCACCCATAGTGCCCACTCCAGCTGACCTGTTTGCCACATCCCTACACCTATGATGCATGACTGCAATCTATGCAAGGTGCCCACCGGCATATAGGAAAAGTCATGACCACTCCCAGTGTCAACCCTGCACAATCACGACCTGTCATCCAAGCAGCAGGGATGCTGCCATCCCAGACTAGTCAAAGAAGGTAGCACTGGTTAGCTAGGCCGCACACCGTTTGGATTGCCCTTCATTTTATATCGGCTAATCTAGCAAAGAATTTGAAGTAGGAATCAAACAGCATAAGTACTCTGACAAAGGAAAACATCCAATGCAATATACATTCATTTAAGTGAAAACGACCACATAATAAAATGGAATGGCAGTTCAGTAATTGCAAGATCAAAAGATGTCTTGCCACGAAATCTTTTAGAATCTGCCATTATTCAACTTCCAATTGTAATTTTAATTTTAGCTCTGGCCTGTATTATATATATATATATATATATATATATATATATATATATATACAATATATATATATGTATATGTATCCTATATACATGTGTGTGTATACATACACAGACAGACACATGTATATATGTATATATCTATACGCAAGTGTATGTTGTGTGTACACGTATACATTCGTTATATAGACAGGGGTTAGAAATCAATTCTCATAGCTATATAAAAATACCAAGGATCCACACCCCGTCCCCTCACCACAAATCCCACTCTTCGATCGCGAGCATTTTTAGGAAATAAAGCACAATCACGAAATAGCGATCTTCCCACTTTAGCAGGTTAAGAAAGTCATTAAATACCAGATAGTTTTAATGACATCATCGGGTTCTTTTCGTCCGTACAGTCTCTCTCTCTCTCATCCTTGAGAGATTTTGTCACTTTTTGTTTTCCTCAGAGTTCTTTTGGTGGACTCTCTCTCTCTCTCTTCTCTCATCCTTGGCCAAATAAAATGTGAAAAAGCACGGCCGTTTTTCCCCAATTAAAAGCCAGTTGATAAAGTTTCTTTTTTCTTTTTTTTTCCTTTTGCTTGGCTCCAAGTTTCAGAGTTCGAGAGATTTAACGAAACTTCTGAATGAGGGTCGCCGCGCTCTCGCCGGCGGCGTCTTCGCTGCACATCCGGACAGATGAAAGGTCTCAAGGGATAATAAAGTGGGTTTTTCTTTATATTTTTTCCTATTTTTCTTTCTCTTCACTCCCAGTTAGATTACCCGCATTGAATTTGAAACAGATGGTAGCTATCGTGTTTTTTATAATTTATTTATTTATTTTTTTATCAATCCAGTCACTAGGTTTTCGTATTGAAATGTAGGTTTAAATAATTTTTTTTTTTTACTATGTTGAGACACTTTTGGAAGTATGAGTGAGGTCGTGTGACTTTGTTTGTTTTTTATCTATCTATCTATCTATGTAAGTACTATATATATATATATATATATATATATATATTATACATATATATCTACGTATATATATACATATATATATACATATCTTATATACCATAAATATACAAGGATATAACATATATACATATATATATATACATATATCATATCATATACATATATATACATAATATATATACATATATATACATATAATATATATACATAATCTATATACACATATATATAATACACACACATACATATTATATATATATATATATATATATATATATATATATATATATACATATTTATATCTCCTTTCACACCTGGTGACATTTATACGGATTGTCATGTCAAAGACTAGAGCATATTTCGAAGCAATTCATAAACGACCACCTCACACCTTAGTTTCCCTGGCGAGACCTCCTCTGGAAGAAGGTATGCGCGAAAGGACCAGACTCCAAACTACCCCTTCAGCAAGAAAAGTAGGAAAATGACGGTCCTCGACGTCCTCCCTTGATAACCATCATTAACGACAACTTCCGGCAGCTTAAAAAACCCGCCTGCTGACTTTGATATAAAAGGTCTGCATGAGCACATCTTGCTTCCGCAAGTTCATCACTCGCCTCTGACGGACTTTTGGGAACGAATCACCGAGCGACAATTATCCGCATTTATCCGACGGAATCGCCTACACCGAGCATTAACTGTGTCAAGGTTTCGCTCTTCCAGTGATAATAAGAAAAAATTAAGAAGAGAAGATGGAAATAAAAAAAAATAAAAAACTCCTTTTCTCGAGCTAATCCCATAATTGAAAGGGACTTACAGAGATATTTGCACGGGTTTAAGTTAATGCTTATCAAAACATTGCTGGTATTAAGGTGTTGTGTAGTGCAGTGTATTGTTTGAGAGATTTTCGCGTTTTTTTTTATTCGCAAGAGAGAGAGAGAGAGAGAGAGAGAGAGAGAGAGAGAGAGAGAGAGAGAGAGAGAGAATTTTTAAGCCATATTGCTGTATAATATTGTTTCAACATTGCAATAGACACGCGCATGCACGACAAAAACACAATGATATATACATCCATAAAAAATAAATCATGTGATCATTATTTACATTCGTATAACTAACAGTCATAACATGAAATATTAACAGTTACAAACAGAAGTTCATCAACCGTGTAAACACAATAGAAATAATCTTTCCATTAGTAAGTTTATCAGTCTTAACACAAAATCATTGCTTAACCAATCTAATTTCCGTATAATTCTTTAAATCCTCATGTTTTTCGATGCCTATCCACTGGGATTTATCCCATCAATTTCAAACCTCTGGCACGGATCTATTGTGGCGAACAGAGACTGCCAATGGTCACATAACTTTAACAGCCCTGAGCATAAAGGCGTTATTGTTAGCCAAAGATGCTTATGCAACTAGATTAAAGGTCGCCACGACTTGAAACACAACTGCGCACGCGCACGTTTCGGATTCACTCTAAATTATTTAGCGATGTTTCCACGTCATTTGGGAATGGCACAATCACTAAAGAGGTTGGGGGAGCAGATTGTCTTCTCTTTTGCTTGGGGGGAAATGACCCTCTCCTTTAACTTTGTAATTAGTCTACGCCATGGTTCAGCCACTGTGGAATTACGCTACAGTTTATTTCCACTGTAGACATACGGTTCATTTTACTACAGAATTACGTTACAGTTCATCGTTATTATAGAATTACGTTACAGTTCAGTGCTACAATATAATTAGTCAAATCTGTCACAATATAATTCAGCTACGTTTTAGGGTCACTGTAAAATTAAGTCACAGTTCAGCCACTGCTAAATTACTTCACGGGTCAGAGTTGCAGTAGAATTACGTTATAGTAGTTCATTGCTACAATATAATTACATTCAAGTTCATTCTCACAATATAATTCAGCTACGTTTCAGTCTTTGTAACATTATGTTACAGTTCAGCCCCTGCTAAATTACTTCACGAGTCAGAGTTGCTGTAGAATTACGTAGCGGTTCAAAGTCTTTGTAGAATTACGTTACAGTTCAAAGGCTTCATCGAATTACATTACGGTTCAGTCACTGTAGAATAACGTTACGGTTCAAAGTCTTTGTAGAATAACGTTACGGTTCAAAGTCTTTGTAGAATAACGTTACGGTTCAGAGCCTTTGTAGAATAATGTTACGGTTCAAAGTCTTTGTAGAATTACGTTACGGTTCAAAGTCTTTGTAGAATTACTTTACGGTTCAGTCACTGTAGAATTTGCTGTTGATACTCTTTCTTCTAAGACTGCGAGCTTGTATTATCACTCTGATAATACTAACTCCAAGTCTTAAAAAGACTGTTGCTAATTTGAAAATTATATGACAATAGGCCAAAGGCCAAAGATTAATTTCTAAGGTGTATGATAACTGACTAAAACCCAGGAATAATTTGGAATTTGCATGATAATTGAATAGAGGTCCAACATTAATCTGCAACGCCTAAGATAACATGCTTAGTTTGAGATTATTATGTAAATCAGTGAAGACGTAATACGCTCTATAATTATGTAATCACAAAATTAGAAAGACGACTCAGTAAAGATACTATATAATAAAAATAATCCTCGGATGAGGTGATATATTTTTACCTAGCCGCATTTTTTTTTTTTTTTTGAAAGTAAATTAGACGCAAAAAACAATAAATCCTCTTGACAGTTTGCGCTCTAAAAAAAAAAGTTGTAATTACAGCTGTTGGTACGAAAAATTTATTCCGAATACCATCCGACCCATTCTCTCTCTCTCTCTCTCTCTCTCTCTCTCTCTCCTCTCTCTCTCTCTCTCTGTGTGTGTGTGTTTAATCAACTTTCAACTTACCGCTTCAAATCTTTCCATACGCTCAACTTCGTCAGGAATTTGCTAAATCCATTTCACATTTCAACGCCTTCCTTTACGATTTAAATTGCAGGATGTCGTGTGGTAAAAATATTATACCACTTTAAATACTTAAGCAAGGAGGGACTAGAAAAGATGGGAGAGTTAGTCGAGGTACGACACTTAGGAATTTTTTATCATTCACAGCAACTACTGACTTTACAATTATATTGAAAAATGTATAATACTGTGAGGCTTACGCAGAGAGAGAGAGAGAGAGAGAGAGAGAGAGAGAGAGAGAGAGAAGAGAGAGAGAGAGAGATGCTATTAAACGTGATTACAGGTCTTTTCTAAGCATTTTTATTTCAGATTTAATTGCGTAACTAGTTTCAAATGTAAATGTCCCAGATAAATAAAGTTAAATGCATACATTTACGATCACACATATTTAAAAAGAATTAACACGGTATTCTCGTATTATTTTTCGCTATAAATCCTTATGAATACTTTATTATTCATGTAACTTTTAAAAGTTATAGTAAATACTATCATTATTGCATCGCAACTGTCATTCTCACAAATTTATCCATGATTCTATGCGTCTCAAGATTCCTTCAATAACTTAAAAAATTGAACTTCGAAATTCGAAACAAGATAACAGAAGGAATTGTCGGAAATAGTTTTGTTCCTATATATGAATCGTATGCATACTCAGCATTTTGCCGGTTACTAATTTCAGTAAGCTCAGACCTACGTAATAATATAATAATAATAATAATAATAATAATAATAATAATAATAATAATAATAATAATAATATCGACCTAATCATATATTACCAGAATCGGAGGACGCGCGATCTTTTTATGAAAAATAACCCCTCTCCACAGGCACGAGAACCCCTGAAGCAGAAGCATGTAGTGTACCAGTATACATGCCCAGTCCGCGAATGCAGCGGCGCCTACGTAGGTATGACTACCATGCGACTGTCGAAGAGACTCTCGTGCCAACGCCCAAGAGGGGGCTATAAAGAATCACGCCCGCACCAAACATCACGAGGCCATCTCCCGAGATGTCATCATAAAGAACACGAAGATCATCGGGAAGGCCCCTGATGCCCGTCGGTTGCGCCTGCTGGAGGCGCTACTCATCCAGCAAATAAAACCTAATCTGAATACGACGCAGGAAGAATTTCTCCTCCCTACGAGTATGAGAAGACCTGCCACCAACAATGACACCACCGATCATGACAACTCTATGGATGACAACGCCCCCGAACGAGGTACTCCTGCAGCCGATGGAAATCAAAGTAGCCGTGACGTCCCACAGCGTAGCGCAACGCCCATCAATGTTACAGCGCCGCTTAGGAGGTCCAGGCGGCTGCAGGATATGCTGCAACGCAACCATCGGCCCGAAGAAAGTGGCTTGAGACCTGGCTCAGGCAGCCAATGAAAACAAGACTCACCGCCACCAGCCAATAGGAGACAAGCATGGGGCAGACCCCTGCTGTCAGCCACAGATATAAGGAGGACGGACACCGCACCAAGATCAGTCCACCCTCAGCTTCCCAGACCGAGGATGTCTGGCAGCTCCAGACGAAAGCTCGCTTTAAGAAAGAGAGAGAGAGAGAGAGAGAGAGAGAGAGAGAGAGAGAAAATCGTTAATGACTTTGATGACTATGGTATCATAGTTTATCTGTAAAATTCAAATATATACACCTATTTTTGACCCTGTATTTTACCATGACCTCTATAGGCGCTCTACTAGCCTGTTTAAGTAGCACGGAAAAAGCCGCTATTCGCAAACTAGAGAAGAATCTCTACAAGTGTAACGCTGCTGAAGTAGCCATTACTTTTAATAAAGTATGCTTGAGAGAGGGTCTGCTTCCTAAGTACAATAATTGATGATGATGATGGATGATGAGGATGATGATGATGATGATGATGATGATGATGATTATATTATTATTATTATATTATTATTATTATTATATATATTATTATTATATTATTATATATATTATATATATATATATATATATATATATATATATATATATATTATTATTATTATTATTATTATTATTATTATTATTATTATTATTATTATTATTATTATATTATTATTATTATTATTATTATTATTATTATTATTATATTAATTATAATAATAATAATATAATAATATAATAATATAATAATAATAACTAATAATAATAATAATAATAATAATAATATAATAATATATATATATATATATATAATATATATATATATATAATAATAATAATAATAATAATAATAATAATAATAATAATAATAATAATAATAATAATAATAATAATATTAATAATATATATATATAATAATAATAATAATATATATATATATATATTAATAATAATAATAATAACTAATAATAATAATAATAATAATAATATATATCTATATATATATATATATATATATTAATAATAATAATAATAATAATAATAATAATAATAATAATAATAGCAGGCAGGGCGTGTACAATCGGTGGTGGGTAGGTCGGTAAGCAGGGATTTTAATTGGCCGTTGGTTGTTGACGAAAACTGTCCCTGAGGCGATGGGATGATCTAGGCCCGTACGGGATTGTTGGCGTGGGTCGGGTGTTGGTTGGGGTACCTGCCACCGGGGTGGTAGGAATTATAAGCCGTCCAGGTGACATGTCATTTGCTCGCTCTCTCTCTCCTCTCTCTGCTTCTTCCTCTATTATTATTATTATTATATTATTATTAGTATTATTATTATTTTAATTAATCGTCCATATAAGGACAAATATAAGGCGGCGTGTTCTTAACTCCATTCCTATAGACAAGCCGAGAAGACCATTAACCTGCTAAATCAAGTGAAGTATAGCGAAACAGAAGTGCACAGAAGGAAGCAATTTCAAGCCTTATGCGAGCACTCAGGAAGTCAGGGGTGGTGGTGTGGGGAGGGGGTTGGGAGTGTAGGAATATTGGAGTGTAGGGGGGTAGTCGATTTAAAAAGAAAAAGAGAGAAAAAAAAAAAACTAAAATCCACTTGTTGCGAACTTCCGCGCCGCTCTATAGTCGTGATGGAGTTATTACTGCACTTTTTTTTTTATTATTTTAATTCTGGTGTTGATTGATTCCGTGGCGAAATGTTATTATGAAAACATATATGACAAGTGGAAGAATATTATTCTTAAGGATGTCTATAAATTGACAGGACTATTTTTTACTGAAGATAGTAATAATAATAATAATAATAATAATAATAATAATAATAATAATAATAATAATAGTAATAATAATAATAATAATATTATTATTATTATTATTATTATTATTATTATTATTTTTTTTTTTTTTTTTTTTTTTTTTTTTTTTTTTGCTCTATCACAGTCCTCCAATTCGACTGGGTGGTATTTATAGTGTGGGGCTCCGGGTTGCATCCTGCCTCCTTAGGAGGCCATCACTTTTCTTACTGTGTGTGCCGTTTCTAGGATCACACTCTTCTGCATGAGTCCTGGAGCTACTTCAGCCTCTAGTTTTTCTAGATTCCTTTTCAGGGATCTTGGGATCGTGCCTAGTGCTCCTATGATTATGGGTAACGATTTCCACTGGCATATCCCATATCCTTCTTATTTCTATTTTCAGATCTTGATACTTATCCATTTTTTCCCTCTCTTTCTCTTCAACTCTGGTGTCCCATGGTATTGCGACATCAATGAGTGATACTTTCTTCTTGACTTTGTCAATCAACGTCACGTCTGGTCTGTTTGCACGTATCACCCTATCCGTTCTGATACCATAGTCCCAGAGGATCTTTGCCTGATCGTTTTCTATCACTCCTTCAGGTTGGTGCTCGTACCACTTATTACTGCAAGGTAGCTGATGTTTCTTGCACAGGCTCCAGTGGAGGGCTTTTGCCACTGAATCATGCCTCTTTTTGTACTGGTTCTGTGCAAGTGCCGGGCATTCACTTGCTATGTGGTTTATGGTTTCATTTTTCGTATTGCACTTCCTACATATGGGAGAGATGTTATTTCCATCTATCGTACTTTGAACATATCTGGTTCTTAGGGCCTGATCTTGTGCCGCTGTTATCATTCCTTCAGTTTCCTTCTTTAGCTCTCCCCTCTGTAGCCATTGCCAATTGTCATCGCTGGCTAGTTCTTTAGTCTGTCTCATGTATTGTCCGTGCATTGGTTTGTTGTGCCAGTCCTCTGTTCTTTCTGTCGTTCTCCTGTCTCTGTATATTTCTGGGTCTTCGTCTACTTTTATTAGTCCTTCTTCCCATGCACTCTTTAGCCACTCGTCTTCACTGGTTTTCAGATATTGCCCCAGTGCTCTGTTTTCGATGTTGACGCAGTCCTCTATACTTAGTAGTTCCTCTCCCTCCTTCCTTTCGTGTTATGTATAGTCTGTCCGTATTTGCTCTTGGGTGTAGTGCTTTGTGTATTGTCATTTGTTTCCTGGTTTTCTGATCTATGCTGCGGAGTTCTGCCTTCGTCCATTCCACTATTCCTGCGCTGTATCTGATTACTGGCACTGCCCATGTGTTTATGGCTTTTATCATATTTCCGGCGTTGAGTTTTGACTTGAGTATCGCCTTAAGTCTCTGCATATATTCTTTCCTGATCGTGTCCTTCATCTCTTGGTGTTTTATATCTCCTCCTTCCATTATTCCCAGGTATTTGTATCCTGTCTCATCTATGTGTTTGATGTTGCTCCCATCTGGTAGCTTTATCCCTTCAGTTCTCGTTACTTTGCCTTTTTGTATGTTGACTAAGGCGCATTTTTCTATTCCAAACTCCATCCTGATGTCCCCAGATACAATCCTTACAGTCTGGATTAGGGTATCTATTTCCTTGATGCTCTTACCATACAGCTTGATGTCGTCCATGAACATCAGATGGTTGATTTTGTTGCCTCTTTTCTTGAGTTGGTACCCGGCATCCATCTTCTGTAGTACTTTTGTCATGGGAATCATGGCTACTACGAAGAGTAGTGGGGACAGTGAGTCGCCCTGGAAGATCCCTCTCCTGATATTAACCTCTGCTAGTCTTATTCCAGAGCTTGTAAGTATTGTATTCCAGTTGCGCATTGTATTTTTGAGGAAGCTGATGGTATTTTCCTCTGCCCCATATATTTTCAGGCATTCTATTAGCCATGTGTGTGGTATCATGTAGAAGGCTTTCTTATAGTCTATCCATGCCATGCTTAGGTTGGTTTTCCTTCTCCTACTGTTCTTCATTACCATTTTGTCTATCAGGAGCTGGTCTTTTGTGCCCCTACACTTCCTTCTGCAGCCTTTCTGTTATTATTATTATTATTATTATTATTATTATTATTATTATTATTATTATTATTATTATTATAAGAAAAAAAGCACATTCCTTTTACGAATGTCAAGTTGTTATAGAGATAAAATCACACCAGACCACATTTTTCACTTATTTCTTCATCAAGCAGCCTCAAATTCTGAATAAGAACGTCATCTTGTTTTAACACTATACAAAGATAAAAAACACACAGAAATAACTAATATTCTTGACCTGACGAAAGGTCCCTCAGGGCATAAAGCCAAACACCTCAAAGAGGGGAGAGTATTCCTCCGCGCCATAAGCTCAAACACCTTAAGTAGAGGTTCTTCGCCAAAATGAAACAATATCGCTGCTAAATATTACTGGCTGCTCCTCACGCAGCTTTCACAGTTCATGAGCTATGGCTTTACTGCACGAATTTTAAAAGCCACGCAGTATATCTCTACTAGAGCTCCAGTGTTAATAACATTATTCATTCTAGAAAATGGCCTTCCTGCAAACTCATTAGGGCGCAATTTCAAGCGATGAATATTTATGCTTCGGTTTCGCAAAATTGTGTTTGCTCAGAGGGAAATGTCGAAAAGTACTTGAGGGAGAATTAATTCGGATGGACATTCCACCACCTATTTCTAAAATATAAATTTGTAAGAGGAATTTGTTTCGTTTGAGCGGTTTCGAAGAGTTGAGGGAGGAGGTTGGGAGGTGGCTTGGTCTAGGGCCTGTGTTAGGGGAGTTGGACTGGTTTGTTATAAGGGATGTTCATGATAAGCTTGAAACAAAGAGTGCGCGCGTCTGAAATGGGGTTCTCGTGCTATTTCACAAATACTGGAGACAGGATTCACTATTTCAGACTGAAAAATAGGAAGGGAACTTCAGATCCCCTTCGGTTTTTGTTATAATGTAATAAGATATTCTTGATTTTTTGCAGAGCAACTTAGGGAGGATTCACGTATTTCGTCGTCAAGACTTAATGCGTTGTTCAGTTTAGCTTTTGTAGTCTATTCTTTTTTCTCTCTCTCTTATAATAACAAACTTGCTTGGTTAGCTTAATGGCGCTGTCAGGCGGGTACTTCTCTTGGATATTTTTGCATCTTGCAACTAAAAGAGCACCCTCATTTGTGTTGAAAGAATAGCTTATCCAAAACACTACAGACCAGGGACCTTAACATTTAAACCAGCACAACAGATGTATGGCCGACCAGCGCTAGTAGAGTTGTATTTCATTGCATATTTTAGGAACGAATTCGTATTCATGACTGTTATGAAACAAGCTATCAATTATAAAATAGGCTAGGCTAGTAACATATGAAAGCTGGAGTATTTTCCTGAGAAAGGTATGGAATGTTGGCAATTGTCCCATAAGCATAGAGGTGCTGACACAGAAAATGAATATATATCTTTAAATATTTTTCTTTCCAACATAAGTGAGTTGCTGTTTTATGACAGTGTAAGAAATATGTTGGTGTCCCTGTTGGTTGTAAAACAACAAGAGAGGGCCCAAAAATATAAAAACCAAACATCGTCCGAATGCTCATTCTTCAGGATCACTAAAACAAAAAGTCTGTAAAAAAAATCTGTACAAAAAAAAAAAAATCTTAAAAAAAGCGGCGGAATTTAGCAGATCTTCTCAGCCTTCTCAATGAGCGAGACGATTGTAGTAGGGTTCTATTTTAGCATTTCCAGGAATGTGAAATGGGGCCCATATCAATGATTCAGACCCTTTCTGGGAAAACGAAGTAGGGAGAACATTCAGGAAACCCCATTGGGGAAACCGAAGCGGAAATGAATTTCGGAAAGATGAGGGGGAGACTGCCCTCTCGGGAAAATGAAGCGCCCGAGTGATCTAAGAGGTCTTTCCAGGAAAACGAACGAGTGCTTTCCATAATCTCGCTAACGGGAAATGGGTAGGATTCTCTCTCAGGATCTTGATGTGAATGGTTCATATATATATATATATATATATATATATATAGATATATATATATATATATATATATATATATATATATATATATATATATATATTTGTGTATATATATAATTTATCTATCTATCTATCTATCTATCTATCTATCTATCTATTATCTATCTATATATCTATATATATATATATATATATATATATATATATATATATATATATATATATATATATATATAGATATTATATGCGTATTATATAGTATAATATATGGCACAATATTCTCTCTTTCTCTCTCTCCATTTTAGAGTAACGAATGGCTTCGCTAAACAAGTCGTTTCGGAAGGGGAAATCGGTATTGCTTCTCATTCCTTTCTGAGGGTAGAAATAGGACCCACATGTTGGACCCTTAAACACTTGCAGAAAACAAAAAAGCCAAAAAAGAGAAAAAAAAGGCTTTTTATAATTTCCGGGGGTAACTGCGTGCACATTTATTCAAATCAAAAAGAATTTTATTTTACTTTCGAGAAACAGCCTCACCGAGAATTGTAGCTGGAATAAAATGACCTTGTCAGTCACGCCCCCAGAATAGGAACCTATGCTCCAAATTTCCAAGGCTGGGGCATTCGACCAACCTGGTACGCCCTGTAACTCGACGTACCCGAAGTTAACCTGGAATGCTGGAGGGTACTGGAAGGAATACTAGTAGGAAACAATACTTTTGCGATGCAGTCAGAACACACACGCCTACACATAAGAATAACAGGTTTATTCAGTGGACACATTACATTGTCAAAATGTAATGAGAGAGAGGTTAATATTTCCATGCTGGGTGTAATAACACAAGGGCATAATTTTTCCCATTACAAATGGGCAGCATTTTATCTCATTTTGGCAACTGGACATATATTTATTGTTGTTTTACACACACTATATATATATATATATGTATATATATATATATATATATATATATATATATATATATATATATATATATATATATGTATGTATGTATGTATGTGTGTGTGTGTGTGTGTGTGTGCAGCAGCCAGAGTCACGCCATAAACGGCAACAAACTTCACCTATATTACTGCACATGCCATTCAAATCCCAAACGTTCCCGAGGCGAAAAAATAAATAAATAAAAGAAAAAAAGTCAAATTACGAGTAAACCTTAAAAACGTCGAAAAAGCGCTTACGATAAAAAGCCTAGCAATACCATTGCAGGAATACCCAGAGGAGCCTTGCAATACAACTTCAGGAACACAGCGTCCGGATTCAAAGATCCCAGACGAACGCCCTAGCTATACTTCGACCTCTTAGCAACCCCAAATGACCATTAGCGCGGCAATAAACGCTTCACATTGATTCGTTCGTCTTCCCCGAAGACGCTCTCGCTATAAATCCGCGAGCTCTCACGGGAACAACTCTTTTATCTTAATATTTCAAACGAGTAGTGTCTCGCCCTTCAAGGTGGGCGAGACTGTCTAATGCGCTCGGCGTTACTCGGTGGTATATCAAACAATATCGTTTGGTCAATGGATCTTCCGTCGTCGTCGATAATCACATGCTGAAGCGAAGCATAGGAGGACGAAGCATTCTGAAACACAGACGATAAGAGAGGAACGTCGCTTTCTGTCCATCAAGTAGTAAGGTCGGTAATCAGGCCGTATTTACGACCTTCCGGCCTTCAAATCAAGTCGTATCTGGCGCATTTACTGTAAGCATCTACCCACCTCCTACCGCCCCTCTACCCATGGGCACAGATCGAGCAACTCCCTATCGCCTCCCCCCCTCCTCATATACCACCCAAGGACCCTCAACCCCCTGGGTCCATGGAGGGACAATAGACAATTACTCGAAATGCAATACCCTTTTGCCGAAAGCACGCAGCCACGCAAATGGTTTTATTTCTCTTCACGCAGTGAAAGAAAATTCGGGGTAAACCTCATTTATAGCCGGTGCTTTTCTGCGATGTCTAAATACTCAGGTTTATGTTGATTATTTCAATCACGGAACTATAGTACTACCTGGTCCCTGCGAGGTTATACAGCGTTCGAAGATGATTGTAGCACAAGATCATTATCACTGCATAGCCCTTTCTCTCCCGTCTGCATCGTCACTGAAAATACTTCCAAAGGGCGAGAATTAACATCCAAATTTAGCAAATTTAGTCGAGCGGGCGATTCACAAACTACATCGGGAACATAATTACTAGGTAAATTTACAATGTAAATTCGGTGTAATGAAGCCTCGCTGTGAATATATACACTTTCCTCTTTCATGCTTGAACTCATTTCTGCTCATGAAGGAAACAAAGGCTAAACTACCTTCTTTTCTCTTGTTTTGGACCTCCCTCACTCTTCACACGGGAAAGAAGATTAGCTAATTAACGGCTTTCAGTGATTGGTTCGGTAGTTCCTAGTTTTCTATAAAAGAAAACTACTATGGAGATAGCTATGCCCTTGGATCTTAAAGACTGCCGAGGCTAGAGGGCTGCAAATTAGTACGTTGATCATCCACCCTCCAATCATCAAACATAGCAAAATGCAGCGCTCTAGCCTCAGTAGTTTTTATTTTTATTTAAGGTTAAAGTTAACCATGATCGTGCGTTTGGCACCGCTATCGTGCCAACAACAAATGCCACCACCGGGCTGCGGGTGAGTTTCATGGGAGTGGCTGAGAGTTTCATACAGCATTATACAATGTACACTTTTTCTTGTTTTATTATCTATTTTAGATTTCTAACAGGAGTGCCATAAAAAAATGTTAAAGCTAATGAAGTAAAATAATTTATAGTTAATAGTGAGTTTGATAATGAAAGTGCCATTATACAGATATTGCCAAAAGACTTAACCGTACAAATCACCAACTGATTGATTGATTGATTGATTGATTTATGGCCACTAAAACTGGAGTCACAGCAAAACCTAACAGCTGATCCATTTACTCAGGGAAAACACACGAGTAAGACAATAGAAATTAAAACTCACAGATCATGAGATTATTCTGGTCTTATTATATAAAACTTTAATTATATCAAAACTTGAGACTCGACCTCAATCCAAAGATCAACACTTGAAAAAAAAAAAAGACTGAGACAGACCTTTGAAGTTTGGTATGTGTGTGTGTGTGTGGTGTGTGTGTGTGTTTGTTTGTGTAGTGTTAGTGTGGTGTAGAAGTGAGTCAGACGAAGGCTCGAAAAATGTGAGGGAGGCAACAATAAACTTTATAGAATGGAAATTTGGTAATTTTCAGTTTATAAGTGAGCTATGTAACTTCAGAGATCGCAATTAATACGTCATATGCAGCTCCTAAAATAAAACAAATATATGCAAGAATCAGACAATATTGGTGGGACTCGCCTCATTTAAACTGTAATAAAACACAAAAGCTACAATGTAATCAAACAAAAAGCTACAATAAAGAGATCTCATGTGAGCCAATGAATTGTTCACCGACTTCAAAAGTCGCATTTATAGGTCACATCAGAGACTGTTGAGCATTTTGAGGTCTGCAATATGAACAATACGACCTTGATAAAATGTCAGACAGCGAGTCATCATCACACGTCATAGTACTACTAATAAATGTATATGAACTAAATGTCAGGTTAACCGAAACGTCTTATGAAGCATCTAAGAGACCCCCCGGATGCTCGAGTAGGCGAATTTCTTTACGGAAAACATCAGCTAAAAAGAATCGATGGCATCATTCGTTTAGGATAAGGATAATTCTAGTCAAATGTGAAAGCCAGATAAGTGTATTAAACAGACACAGACAAACACACAAAATATATTTATATGTACACACACACACACATATATATATATATATATATATATATATATATATATATATATATATATATATATATATATATATATGTATATAAGCGACAATACCAGGCAGAAGGTCAGTACCAAGCGTTTTTTTTTTTTTTATCTTTTAGACGTTATATATATATATATATTATATATATATATATATTATATATATATATATATATATAAATATATAATAATACATAAAGCCATTTATATTTTTTATCTGTATTTAGAACTGCCGTGCAGTTATAGCCATTTTCTCTCAATATTGGTTGTAAATATCAGAAATCCAAAGGTTTAATGAAAATCACCAAATACAAATATAGGCAAGAGGATGTAACCCGCAAAATTCTAAGGCTTAATTTAGCAAACAAATTTATTTTTTTGTCTTTTACTTTTAAGGCTGATGGTCTGAGGTGGCTTCAGCTTCCCTGGAAATGTGGAGACTTTGATGACGAATTAGTCCGGTCAACTTAACCCAGAATATCCCAACCACTAAGCCTTAGGACAAATCCAATCTTTTGCATATGCCAATGAAACCTGCCTGAAGGTTGTCTCTCTCATTCCTCCTCCTTCTCTCAAATAGTGAAAAATTAGGCGAATTCCATTAGGAAAAACGTCAGCGAAAAAGAAAAATCACCGGCAGCATTCTTTTAGGTTAAAGATTATTCTAGTAATATGGGAAAGCCAGACAGGTGTACATCAACACGTCTACTAATAGGACAGACGCACACATAACACAAATACACACACGCATACACACACACGCACACAAACACACACACACACATGTATATATATATATATACATATATTTATATATACATATATATATATATATATATATATATATATATATATATATATATATAAAATATATATATACATATATAAAATATATATATATATATATATATATATATATATATATATATATACATACATATATATATATATATATATATATACTATATATATATATATATATATATATATATATATATATATACAGATATTCTTTCAAATAAGCTGTTAAGGTATCATTCTCACATTAAAGATATTACTTACTACTGGTTACAATATAGAAATAAGAAGAGTATCAAGTATCCTTCATCTCCATTAGGGGTTCCCAATCAAACTATCTCAGCTAAATTCTTCCAAGCAACATTCGTCTCAGTTAAGGGCTTCCAAGCAATCGTCATGTTGGAGGAAGTCCTCCAAGCTGCTGGTAACCTATTTTATTTAAAAGAGTCTAGGTTTCAATTCCACCAAAAACAGGAATCCAAATAATGGCTTCCAAGTTTAAATCATATGTAATAGATACAGCCCTTGTAAACTACACAAGCACAAATATCCTAAAAACTGTCTTTCCGGTTTTCACCAAACTATTGTTGGCAATGTCCCCGAGAGATTTTAGCATGTGTGGCTGTTTTGCTTATTTAATTTGGAGGTCTGTCGGTTCTTCCGCCATTGAAATAAGTTGTCTAATATCCCAGTACAGTTCAAATTTACAGGGTTCAACCCGGTTTTTTATCACAATTTTTAATTTATTTCAACTCCCTCTATACATCTTGTTTATTGGCTTCCAGTTTCCAGGTGACTTTCCTTATAAAAAGGCTCGCACGGTTCTCTCAAAACAGTATTCTAATTAATATTTTCAAGTTCCTACAAAACTGTATACTAATCAATAGTTTCAGTTCCTCCAAAACAGGATTTAAATTAGTAGCTGCAACTTCCCTCAAAACATTGTATTTGATAATAATGATAGTTTTCAAGTCCTTTCAAAGCAGTATTCTAAACGATAGCTTTTATGTTCCCTCAAAGCAGTATTCTAAATTATAGCACTCGTGTTGCCTCAAAGCATGTTTTAAATGATATCTTTCATGTTCCTTCAAAGCAGTATTCTAAATTATAGATTTCGTGTCCCCTCAAAACAGTATTCTAAATCATAGCTTTCGTGTCCCCTCAATGCATGTATTGAATATCTTTCAAGTCCCTTCAAAACAGTATTCTAAACGATAGCTTTCATGGTCCCTCTAAGCATTATTCTATAACGACAACTTCAGCGTATCCTCAAACCAGCATTCTAAACAAAAAGCTTATTAGCTCCCATAAAGCAATATTCTAATTCTAAATAAGTTTTCAAGCTCATAGAAACTGTATTTCAGACACGTTCTCGCATTCTACCCACGAATAAACTCCAAAATAATAATTTTGAAATTCCATAAAAAAAAGCTGAAACCTAAATATAAGCTCAGATGCTCAGCACTAATTGTTTAGTCAATATTATATTCCGAAACAACGTTCTAAAATCTATACAAAATCTCTGAACGTCACTACAAATCCATTCCCAAAAAAAAGCTCGCAGGGCCAAGTTTGTAAGCTACTTCCGTGCGTTTAATATTTCAAGAAAGCCGAGTGCTAGCATTCCATCCGAATCGTTCCAAATGGAAGGTTTTAAGCTTTCAGGAAATAGTATCGTATACCTAGTTCACTACATTTGCGATCAGAATCCTGTGCTTCATTATATTTTATAGAGAAAGGGAGGTCGATTATATAAATTTTAACTAATGGAGTTGAAATCAAATAACAGTCGGATGGAACTCCGTAAAATAAAGCCGTAATGGGATTCTATACATCCATTTCAATAGAGTGGTTGGAGTCGCTACAAAATCAATTGGTAAAGCACACGCACTTCCTAAAAGCTCTAGAGAGGATTTACCCACAATGGCGATTATAGAAAATGGAGATTAATGATGTATGTACTCCAAAATGTAGGTCAGCATCTCAATTAAGTTTTGATAAGAAGAACCACTAAATACGCATAGGGAGGAAATCACGAGACAAGAATTTATGCTAGGCCAAATGATTCAGGAGGGGAATATACCTGCATGTCCACAGAACGTCGCCACAAACACACCCAAACAGAGAGAGAGAGAGAGAGAGAGAGAGAGAGAGAAGAACCGCATTTACAACCACGACTGGGGCAAAGAGAAGCACCTACTTTATGATAATATCACCGGCTGCACACGCAGGAGGCATCGACGCATTCAAATTGAGAGACAGGACGTTTTAGACAAATACCTCTACATATATACCCGAGGCCATGATGGAAAAGGGGAGGGAGGACCGCGCGTCCTAAACCCCTCTGATGACGTCGTATCGTGTCTGTTTGTGTCTGTGTCTGTGTGGCCGAATCGTCACACGAGCTCTTATATCCCCTTTTGATGACGGCGTGATCTACCATTACCATTCGGAGCGTCCGTAGAAACAGCCATTATGGACCTCCGATCGCGTACTTAAAAGAGAGCGAGAACAAGAGGGGAGCCGAGGTATGTAGTAAAGAGGGGAGGGGAGGGGAAAGGAGGGGGAGGGGGAGGGGAGACGCATGCAATAAATTGGGGGCAGGCTACACCATAAATAAGCAGGGGATCCATTAGATGAAGATTTCAACTGGGGAGAGCACAGGGCTTGTGGAGTCCAGGGATGAGTGAGACTAAGCCCTGGAAGGCTGGAAAAGCCCTGGAAGGCAGTTGGGACCAAGAGAGAGAGAGAGAGAGAGAGAGAGAGAGAGAGAGGGGAGGAAGATTAGTCTCTCGTTCTCTCTGTCTCCCTCTTTTCGGATCGTAATGTTACTCTGCGCAAAAGTTTCCGAGTCATTTACGACAGCTTTAGCTAAAAACAAACGACGGCAGGGACTTCTCCCTCTAGTCCTGTCCCCGTAATTGATACTCGTTGCCAGAGGTACGGTGATGTACAGCTGCTGGAAGAAGAAGACCCCGGCTTGGTAGGTGAATTATAGGGGGATCTGTTTGCCCAAATCTGGTCCTTACATTTTTTCGTCTTTTTATTTCCAGGTCAGTTCACAAGAGTAGTATATATATATATATATATATATATATATATATATATATATATATATATATATATATATATATATATAATATATGTATGCCTTATGATTTATGAGTAGTAAGTAGTAGTCACCTGGTGGACTCGAACCACGAACAGCAACTACCTCTGACTTCATTGGCAAGTGTTTCTTGCCGCAGGGCTATCAAAAGAGGGATAAGTTGATACCGACTCTGCTGTGCATATGATGCCATCAGGTGCAGGTGTGTGTGTATATATATCATATATATAATTATATGCTTTTAACGCTGTGCAAGGGGTGGCTTCAAAAGAGTACAACTTTAAAAGTTTCTCAGCAACTCTCTATGGATGAGGTTGCTAGCACCAAGATATTTTTTCGTCATCATTAGAAACTGTTCCCCACTGGGGGTGAACCAAACACCTAGCAAACATAAGTCAGTGCATG
The DNA here is from genome assembly GCF_015104395.2 of Macrobrachium nipponense. Taxonomy (NCBI): domain Eukaryota; kingdom Metazoa; phylum Arthropoda; class Malacostraca; order Decapoda; family Palaemonidae; genus Macrobrachium; species Macrobrachium nipponense. The sequence goes on from NC_087201.1 coordinate 141,380,482, forward strand.
TACCATTACAGTGAAACACACTAAGTCACCTGAATATCTGTTATTTTAGGTATTGACGCATACGTATTTTCGTTTCTAGAAAACTTGAAATAAGTTGTGCATTATTTACCTTCGAGTAAAAAAACAGGGTAAAATATATATAACGAGCTTGTTGGTGCGCGCTACATGCGCTGGAACCAGTGGTTGTTGTCTCCCTTACCCTCCCGATCCCCTATTTACCCCGCCCTACCCTGGGCGGACAAAAAGATTTGCAGGAAGAGAGTGAATGTATCCCCTACCGTCCTGTTCCCCTACCTACCTACCCGTATCCCGACCCCACCCGGGGCTGACAACCGCTTGCAGGGGGTGGGTGGCTGTGTCATGTCTCCCCTACTGTCACCCGTGGGAGGGTAAATAAGATAAGATCCGTTCGGATTTTATTATTAAAGATAATTGAAAAAGTAGCCTTGATATTAACTTATTACAACTACCTGCAATTACACTGAAAGATGGTAGTGACGCAAAATGGAATTTTAATCATTACTGTTACTCGAAGATCAAGACCAGTTCCTTAAAAGTAAGACATTACATTTAAGACAAATATCTTTCAGATTAATCCGCGATTTATACATATTTTTAACCAGGGCCTTAATAACAAGGAATCCCAGGATTCTGTTTCAATTTTTATGATTTTCGTTAATGTAGGCTGCACCCCTAATATACGATATTTATGTTATATTTCATAGCGTATATTATTAATTGTAGATTTGATAAAAACGAAAATCTTAGAAGACCAATGATTCATAATGTCGTTCGTATTCAGGAGCACTTGTGCTGACAGTAGTGAATTGAAAAAATTAAAATTTTATACTAGATGTGCTTTTTTGTCCCCCAGCCGAGGAAACCGATGTAAATTCACAACCATGCCTAAAAATATATATATATCCTTTTCCCGATAAAAACAAAAATACATTTAAAGGATTTTCATTCTGAAGATTTTCGTGAATAGCCACTCAGCCAGAATGCTTAAAATGGTCTGGTGCCAGATCAAAGGACTTTTGGTTAAGTCCTAAAGGCTCTGGCCTTAAAAAAAGTAAAAAAGAGAAGAGAGAAAGAGATGAAAATGTGTGTACTCCTTTAATGTTCGGCCTTTCCAAAGTTTTTTCGCTCTATGTTGAAAAAACATATAAAACGGAAACTATTCGTACTCGAGGCCATGTTTTGTAAGTAATACTAATTCATGGCGTTTAATACTATAATATGAGTAGAGTAGTGTGTGAGACTGTGTTCATAAATCTGAGATGACTGAACCACCTACTTAAGTGGACTCTTGGTTTTTTTTTTTTTTTTTTTTTTTTTTTAACCATTTGTCATCCCGTTGTCGCTTGTATGTCTGTTTCGGTCCGTGGACGTCGCAGTTTCATTATATCACTATCATTTTTTATATAAGTCGAGAAAGTAACTGTACCTCTAAACAAAACCTAGAATTAAACAAGGAAAGTTTCAGATACTGTTTTGGGGACATCACTTCTGTTGCATCATGTTCATGTCAACTTGAACTAACTGACACTAGATACGTCAGTCCAAGAGTGAAAACTAATGACACCCAATAAGTATAAAAATAAATAAATGGAGACAGCTAAAAAAACGTAGAAAATACAGATTTATCAAAGAGGAAATGGAAGGGCTATATGATCTGAAGGCTAAAATAATTTACTTAAAATCAGTGGCGTAGAAATCTAAGAACCTTTGCCATCCTGCTTCGTCTTTTCTATTTTGGCTCTGTGAGAACTACCCGATAAACTTTACTTTTCAAGTCTGTAGTCGATATATTTTCCATTAAAGCTCAGATACAATTACATATTGCCTTTTCTCTGTTCGGCTATTTTACTGAGAAATGTGATAATGATGAGTCGTATGTCACAGGTTATTACTTGGCAAAGAAGGTCTAAACAGAAAAAGATTTAAAAAAAAAAAAGTCTCGAAAGTGATTATATGATCATTAAGCCTATTAAGAAATATTTAATATGTCTTTACTGAAAAGTCGGTTTTAAAAAGAGCTTCCAAAGTAATTCATATAGTCATTAAGCCTATTAAGAAATATATAGTATGTTTAATGTTTTTCATCAGGAGGATCTGAGAAGATATCTGACCACGAGTAATTTGCAAGAGATGCATACTACCAAAAAGACATATAAGTAAAATAAATAGATTAATGAATGATTAAATAAATAAATAAATAAATAAATAAATAAATAAATAAATGAAATAAATAAATAAATAAATAAAATGAAATAAAGTAAAATAGAAATAATCTCAAGATGTTACGTTAAAAGATTCTCTTGGATAGCATTGAGCCTCAGTCCTTAAACTGGACTAGCGTTAGATCAAAGGACTTTTGGATAAGAGCAGAACTTTTAGACAAAAGAAACTAAAAGAAAAACGTAGCACTTGCTTAGTACCAAACATTACCTACTGTTTTACCTCCTTCTTCAAAAAGAATAGCAAAGAAAATGAGCAGCACTTAAAACCGTGTAGCATTTATGAAGATAGACTGGTTTTGGATCTCGAGGCGAGGTGAAAGTTTCATATTCTTGTATTTTTTTTCTGCTAAAAAGTAAACATATTCTACAACGGCTGGAGAAGGGCTGCCGGAGGGGAGGAGGAAGAAGAGGAGGGGGTTGGGGAGGGAGGGTCCCTGACACCCCACAGGAAAAATAAACCTTCAAGATTCTAGGTAACAGCCCCTTTTTTATTTCATTTCTTTTACTGGTCCATCATACTACATCACACGTAAGTTTCTTCGGACAATCACCCAGTGATTGTCCCAAGTATATAAAACAACAAATTGTAAATGTTTCCAGCAAACTGTTTGATTTCTAGACAATTTTATCCCAGATGACAGGAGCACTGAGAATATATAAATTAAGAAATAAAAACAATATGAACAAAATGATGGCTATACCTTAATGATACTATTTAACATTAAGGGTTTATCACCTCATTTGTTTTACAAATAACAAGTCATACGTTAATTAACTTTAGATCATCATTATTTCAACTTTCTTCCTGTTGCCCCTCTTTTCATTTGGGCTTGAAATTGAACGGTTCTAAATTTATCTTTATTATTATTATTATTATTATTATTATTATTATTATTATTATTATTATTATTATTATTATTATTATTATTATTATTATTATTATTTTTGGACAAGGTTAATACCTAATTGGAATGGTTTGTAGTAATGAACCTTTCCAAGCAGGCATTCACCTTGTCTAGAAAGGATAATAATAATAATAATAATAATAATAATAATAATAATAATAATAATAATAATAATAATAATAATAATAAAAACCACCAAGTACAGAAAAGAAAGAAAAGGAACGAGGATTACGCTGTAATGAGATGTAACAATCGACAAGGCATGTTCCGAGCTTCAGCTTTCTCCTCACGAATAAGTTGTAAGCATGATATTCCTAACTTTGACCATAAATTAAAACGTGCTAAACACTATGGTCAAATAGAGCCTTGTTTCACCAAAAAAAAATTTGAATAAGAAATATTCTATAGAAATCATTTTTTCTGTACTGATTATAGCCACATTATTTTTTTACATCTCCGCTCTAAAACTAAATCATAAATGAAGTATCCTTTTAAGGCCTCTCCTATCCCACTTCAAAACAACAACAAAAAGAACGACCGAGTAATTTGTAGGCTTACTCCCCCAGTAAGCAAAAATAAATTACATGACAAAAGAACAAGCAAAAAATACAAAACCAATAACTATGATATGTGCTTCGTGCAAGGCTGCTCAGGAAAAGCGCTGTTGAAAGCGTTCTAGAAGTAAAAATGCGAAATACTTCACTGCTATTGTATTGTAAGCAAGTGTAATGTAAAAATACAAAATACTTCACTGCTATTGTATTTTATTCAAGTACAGTCTTTTTATTCATACACTCTGAACCTGCAGGCCACTCTGGAATTAACCTAAGCTAAAAGAAAGCTAAAAGAGATTTAAAAATTGTTGTGGAGAAATATAGTTAACAGGAGAGTGACGACTAAAGTAAATAAAAGAAAGAGTGGAGGCGAGGAATCCTGAAATTGAACGTGGGAACGAAAAGGAAGGGATTAAAAATGATGAAATTGCTATAAGATATTAACCAGATATTTCTTGAAAAAAAATGAATACGCATATATTATTGAATAAAGGATATTTGCAACAATGATATATATTATATATATATATATATATATATATATATATATATATATATATATATATATAGTATATATATATATATATATATATATATATATATATATATATGTGTGTCCATATATATATTTTATATATATCTATATGCATATATATATATATATACATATATATATATATATATATATATACACACACACATATATAGATGTGTGTGTGTGCGTTTTATAATACCCAGACAATGTCTATACGAAGTTGTTTACATCCAACGCAAATTAAATGCTCCGCAAATACGCTATATTTCCGGTGATTGGAAAAACTAGAAAAAATAATTGTTTTTACAAAGACAACTTACCGGAAATAGAGCGGCCACCGCGTCTAGTAACTGGAATAAAAGTCAATGAAAAATCCAGAAGCGAAATCACTTCAAAGAAACGGAAAATAAACATGGGAGCCGAAGCAGACTGAGAGAAAATAATAACACAAATTTACGGAATCGATGTTTATCCCTTTTTGAGCAAAATGTCGTCTCGCTTTACGAATCATTTGGCAATTTATTTTAATTTCATTTTTTTCTTTTTAGCAACTTCCACAAACAGGTCGTTTTCGTAAACAGCCAAAATAACAACAAAAACGTTTTTTAACACCCTGAATTAACTTTTAATGTGGTTGTTTGTTTGTATGGAGTTTTTACGTTGCATGGAACCAGTGGTTGGTTATTCAGCAACGGACCAACGGCTTTACGTGACTTCCGAACCAAGTCGAGAGTGTATTTTTATCACCAGAAATATACATCTCTGACCCCTCAGTGGTATACCTGAGAATCGAACTCGCGGGCACCGAGGTGGCAGGCCAAGTCCATACCGACCACGTCACTGAGACGCTACTTTTAATGTAGTATACTTAAAACTGCTAAACTGTAATGTTTATACATACATATTCATATATATATATATATTATATATATATATATATATATATATATATATGTATATATACTTGCGTGTGTGAGTGGTGTCCGTATGCTTCGCGCCTTACTTGCAAGCAACCAGATATCCTTGAATATCATAAATTGCTTTCGTCTGCTTTATGAGAAGAGAATATCAAATAGCTTTCACAGTGAGCAGATGAAACCACTTGTGTCATTTATTCCACAGGTATCCAGGTAAAGCGAATACGTCCCCATCGTATAATTAACCCCAGAAACAGAACGAAAAAGAGAAGTTTACCACTACTGTGAAGACCAAAGAAGAATAATTCTGTTGTATGGTTTAGCTTGTCATACGGCGCATTGTACTTCCATTTATTGTATAAAATTCTGTACACTGGAAACGAGAATATATATAAATGGAAATGTGTTGCATATTATAAATATTCTATGCTATACAGAAACGAAATTATACATAAATGGAAATATGTTATGTAAAACATATATACTGCCATGTAGGTATAAAAATATACAGCTATATATGGATATATATATCATATAAATATAAATATATAAAATATATAAATAAATAAATATAAAATACTAAATTGATAAAGATAAATATAGATAAATATAAATATGATATATATATAAATATATAAATATAATAAATATAAATTATAAATATAAATATATATATATATATATATATATATATATATATATATATATATATATATATATTATATATAGATATATATATGCACTTGTTATATAAACCCCAATTATAAAATATATTTTTTAATTGTGGATAGATATAGTATAGTAATATATCAATATAGAGTATATAATATATTAAAAATATCTATAACTTTGATATACAAAAAAATCTAATATATTTTTTTAATTGTAGCATATAATGTATGTTAACAAAATATACTGTGATATTGGGTTTAAAACCAGGCAACACATTTTTTTTTACTCGATTTTATTCACAACAATTTTTTGCCTTCTTATTTTCCATTGCACCGCAGAAACTAAGAAGAAAAAAAAGATACCAATGAACATGTGCTAATGCTTACGTATCATTTCACGTGCTGTATTTATAGCATGCAAGCAGAGAATAATTATTGGGCCATTATACAAGCTCGATGTTTATCTATGCTAAAAGTCGTCATCATTTTTGCGCTTGCACACCAGCCTTGGTGGGTGGGAGAAGAGGGAGTCGGGGGGGGGGGGGGGGGGGGGGGGGGGGGGGGGGGGGGGGGGGGGGGTGGGGGGGGGGGGGGGGGGGTGAGGAACGGTCGCTGCTGATAAGGATCAAGGTAAGA
>NC_087201.1:141389442-141401942 GCF_015104395.2 Macrobrachium nipponense
GATTTACTCGTTGATAAAAAATATTTTATTACATAGAATTATATATTTTATATTCTACATATGTACCTTTAAGTTCTGAATAATTATTTAATCATAGTAATTGATAGTTATGTCAACCAATTCATTAAATTTCAACCGTAACTCTGTAGATGTTTTCATAAATCTTTATCAAAATATATGTAGTCGGTATGTGCTTAATTTACACAGATAACCTCATACAAAAGGGAAACATCTGTTCCCGATTTCTTTGGCAGACATGATTGTATATACGAATGCTCACATAGACAAAAATACTCTTCATGTGTGTAATGATCTTCTAAGTTCACAAGCGAGTCGCGGATTATATTGAGATAATAATGGAACTGAAATTGGAATTTAGAAATTAGGCCAAAGGCCAAGCGCTGGGACCTATGAGTCATTCAGCGCAGAAAGGGAAATTGAGAGTGAGAGTTTTGAAAGGTATAATTACAACATTAAATAATCGTCAGGGTAGGGTGGAAACTAAGATGGAAGAAAGAGAATATGAACGGAGGTACAGTAAAAATAATGAAAATGCATTGCAGCTACGGGCCAAAGGGACGCTGCAAAGAACCATAGGCAATGCGCACAGTACACAACGTGAGGTGCACTGATGACACTACCCCTCTACGGGGTTGGTTAATATTAAGAAAATTGGAATTCGATTATACCATCGGAATATGAACGAATATTTTTACAGTAAGGGTTGTTCTTACTTCCTGATCATTGTCCATTATCGATATATATCAAGCATTTGCATAATCTACAGAAAACCGATTCCCATCTTACCTCCCACCCCCAGCCCCCACATTCCCCATTCCCAGCGGCCCCCCACCCCCAAAAAAAAAGTAGGTTCTGAATTATTTCCCTAAAGCATGCGGTTCCCTTATGAGAAAAGTTCCGTCCTAGAAAATTATAAGTCATCCATTTTTCCCATTTCATCACATAACATCGAACTTCCATTCATTATATTTCAAGAATATGGCTGAAGCTTCCTGCCATCTTTAGGCATTCATCTTCTGAAACGAATATTTTCTGAAACCCTCGTATAAATATTTATCGCAACCGAGGTCATTTCATTTCAATAATAGGGTTCGATAGTCCAACTTTTTCTTTACGAGTCTTCGCCTTATTTAGGGCAAATGTGCAAAGTTTGACGCTGAACCAATATCCCGAGACTGTAGGTTATAGCAGGGAGAAAAAGGTGGCCGTATAGAATATATAAAAAACTGAATATGCGATTATTACGAACGTATATTTCACCACGTTCGTAAATCCATGGTAGATTGTAGCTGAGGAAAAAAGGTAACCGTATAGTAGTATATACGTATATAGAAATGAATATACGATTATTACGAACATATATTTCACCAAGTTCCTAAAATCCATACTCCTGGAAAAGTTTGCCAGGCTAGAGGATTCAAATATAGGTAATTACTGTTGATTACCGGTAATTATTTCATTATGCTTGATCACTTATCCTGGATTAATTGCCCTTGATTAAAAGCATCAACCGTCTTTATTCGCTGTTGATCCAGTTTTCCAAACAGCATTGGACTAAGTCAGACGTCTGAGGTCCTTCCTGGATCAATCATCATAATTTCCTAATATGAAATCTTGACCATCGTTGTATTGCACGATTCTTAAGGTAGTATCGGGCAATGAATTTTGCTTGTTTGCTGTTGAGGTACAGTCTCCTGAGCAGCAGTTAACGAGAGAGAGAGAGAGAGAGAGAGAGAGAGAGATGGGGGTTTGAAACTCCTTGTTAGTTTCTGGATGACTTTTATTTTGCTATGGAATTAGTCCCATCCCCTTGAAGATGATTAACCCGGAACAGTAAAGACCAGACAGACGAGAGAGAGAGATGAGAAGACTGAAGAGAGAGATGAGAGAGGAGAGAGAGAGAGAATCTTCCAAACTCCTTTGGATACATAGTATCATTACATAAGAGCATGAAGATGTGTTCTGTGTGTGTGTTTGTGTGTGTGTGTGTGTGAGAGGAGAGAGAGACGAGATGAGAGGAGAGGTAGAGAGAGAGTGAGTTTTGAAACTCCTTGTAAGTTTCTGGATAACTTATTTGCTATGGAATTAGCCTCCTGAAGATGATTAACGGAACAGACAGACATACAGAGAGAGAGAGAGAGAGAGAGAGAGAGAGAGAGAAGAGAGAGAGAGAGAGAGTAAAAAAAAAATCAAAAGGTAACATGGGGTAGGACGTTTATGCTTCCAACAGAAATGTATGTATGTATGTTTGTATGTATGTATGTATGTATGTATATGTGCGATCAAGTTCACACGATCGTGCCATAGCGAAAAATGGAGTATGGAAACATTGCAGCCTTGCAGAAAACAGTACCTGTCACCGTATACCTACCGGGGAATAGGTACGGGAATGAAACTCTATCTGGCACGTCTTTTACTGCCCCTGCATAGCTCTGAGGAATTCGGTTGCTGAGAAAAAGATAGTTTTTATTTATTTTTTATATTTTACGGCAAGTGAAACCTGCAGAGAGTGGACTAACTCTTACTTTAACACATACATTACATACATACATACATATATATATATATATATATATATATATATATATATATATATATATATATATATATATTTCACAACATCTATGTGCATACGAGTATATATATACATATGTATCCACACATATATATAAGATAACACACTTTTCTAAAACAATAACATTTATATCTAACGTTTCATTTCTCGACAACAACCCCACCCCCCACCTCTCTCTCTCTCTCTCTCTCTCTCTCTCTGGGTATTTCTTTCATCCCCAACATAATCACAGACTTCGAAATCATCACCAGACTTCATTTCCTGTGGTATTTGCACTCATCCCCAGTTAACTCTTAAGCTCGTCGGCGAAAAATGATTTTAAACCCTCTTTTTTTTTTTTATGGCAGAGTTAACGCAACCGGACAGAAATATTATTCTTTTTCTTATTATTCTACTGTGTCACTAATACTAAGCCTTCCTTTTAACTAAACATTCTCTGGTGCATTTTATATGCATGATCCCTCTAGGTTTTCCAACTCTTTCTCTTTCTTTCGCTCATTTTTAATAATTTATTTTCACCTTTTAAGAAATATTTTTCCTTTGTATTTTATAGCCGCGCTCTAGACTAGCTCTCTTCCCCCACCCCCCTTCTCTCTCTCTCTCTCTCTCTCTCTCTCTCTCTCTCTCTCTGTCTATGTCTACGTCTACGTCTCCTGTGAGAATGTGATCAATATTTCTTCACAATTTGGTGTTATTTGGGAAAGGAAGGTTAATGTCTGTCTTGTAATCACTGGACCTATAATACTCAAATCGTATTGTGAATTATTCTTTTTAAGAAAGAATCCGTGCATCGTCATATAAAGTTTCATTTTATTTGTTTTTAACCGTTATTGATTGTGATGTTCCGAACTGGGTCATGTTAAACCTCCATGTCGTATGCCACATATATCTATTTTCCCAACGAACAAAATTCACATTTCATTATCTTTCTTAACCGGGGTCCTTTTTTTAAATATCATCATCTCTGTAAATGATTTTTAGTTTCTAGATTTTAGTTTATAGATTTTTGCCTTTTTTAAGTATATTTAATTTTTCAGAAATAGCTGTTATTTAGGTTTTTAGTTCACATTTAGGCTATTCCGAGGGTGCCAAGATGCGCTTTTCGTTTTTATCAGATATAAATCTAGCTAGACAACTGCCCTCATTCTTCTTTCACCCGTCTTACCTATCAGCTAATAAATATATAAATAATAAATAAATGAAAATCAGGATGTACAACCAAGTTAATGATCAAATATCAATTTAATAACAATACAGAAGAACAATACTAAGGAAATCTGCATAATTTTGCTACTGTAGGGTTATGTGATTGACCCAAAAATGCATAAGACTAATTTAGTGATCATACAGTCTTTCACTATGTTAGGGGAAATTCAATCAAAATAAGAAATAAAATCTTGATCAAAATTATGTAAGAAAGTAATTTTTTACCAAAGATGTTTGTTTCACAATTGAAAATTATCGGTTCTACAAGTTTACTATAAAGCAGTGATAATGATTACGAGGCAAATACTTTGCAAAACTAGGGATGACGTTCAGGCTGTGATAGCAATCAAAGCTTACGGGAAAATTATTTTAGATTGAAAAATGAGTCACATATTCAGATGACCATAAGACAAAAATCAACTCTCAAAGGCATAATTATGCTATAAGGGTTCTCTGACTTCTTAAAAATAACGTACTCGAGTCAAATACGTTTCAAAAACCAAAAATATACTTCAGGTTTTGTGAGTAAACTACCAGAAACTCACTTTTCGTAAAATTCTTGTCTAAGCCAGTAATTGCTCTTGGGGTCCAGTGACATAAAATAAAAAACTCTCCCTTGGTATATCCTTAAAAGTAAAAACTCTCCTTAGGTATCTCAATGTAATAGTAAATAAAGTAAACAACAAAAAATCTCCTTGGATATTTCACTGTCAAAGTTAAAAAGAATATTTGAAAATTCTCCTTGGGATTTTGCTATAAAAGTTGACCAAAAAAAAAAAAGCTCCTTGGGTATGCCACTGTAAAAGCTAGAGAAAACTACTCTTGAGTATTTCGCAAAAAAAGTAAAAAAAAAATCTCTTTGGCGGGCATTTCACTTTTAAAGTAAAAAAAAAAAAAAAAAAACTCTGCTTGGAGGGCATTTCGCTGTAAACGTAAAAGAAAATTCATTGTGTTTTGCACTGAAAAAGTTAAAAGAAACGAAAACTCTCATTGGGCATTTTACCGTAAAAGTAAAAAAAATAGTCTCTCCTTGGTCATTTCACTGTAAATAAAACAATATATAAAAAAACTCGCCTCAGGTTACTGCTTCTCAACGTCAGATAGCTTGTCAAGTTCTCAGACTAATCAGCTAAAAGGAAAGAAAATTAATTAGATTCCGAAATATAGATTAGTAATACTCGTATAGACGCCGATTGAGATAGCTAAGTGAATAACGAACATGACCCTTTACAAGACATCGATAGCTGATAAATTATTTTATCGGGCATAGTGATACCGAGATATGATTTTAATTGCCAATCAACGTCATGATTGATATCCGAAGACAGGATAGTAATTATCTAGTTGGTACCAGGCGCTAACACACTTAGCACTAAAAAAAATAGTAACGACCAGTAAAAACATTTTGTTTAATTACTTAATTATTCATTATTACTTCATGTGAATTTAGGGTAATTTAATAAAGGAAGGTAATCTAAATTGAGAGAGAGAGAGAGAGAGAGAGAGAGAGAGAGAGAGAGAGAGAGAGAGAATATCAACGAACTTACCACGTCTGTTCTTTGATTTCATGAAAATATTTTCTTCAAGATATGCGAGAGAAATCCAACTTTCTGTTCCGATATGAATCTTTAGTTATAGGAGGAGTAGATGCAGGGAAAAGTTGTTACAGATCTTGAGGGTTGTACATCTGCCAAGACAAATTTGACCTAGATTAATTGACAAAATAAGGTCAAGGTTCAGAGATTTAGTTTGGTAGTAGTCCGCTTTTAATTGGCACAGGTTTCACAAGGAATCCTTCACCAGAGTTAAAATTTCCTCTGGATTGGAAGGATAAATTAAAACTAGTTTACCAGGAAAAGGGGAAATTTTTTTTCGATATCTGTTAGATCTTTGATCTTCAAGTGTAAAACAGTGATTTTTAAATCATTTGGAATTATATTTCTCCTAATGGATGCTTGTAATTTTGCTCTTTAGGCAGATGCAAAGTGTTTAAAACTTCCAAAATAAAAGAAAAATACTATCAAGATGCAATTTAATATTTCCTTCAAAGTTTTGAAATAAATGCGATCCCGAGTCGAAAGAATAAATGGTTCTTAATTTTGAAATTCTGCCCGAGACAGGAGGAAGAAATATTGCGAGAATTTGAAGGCCCAACATAGTTTTCTAAAAAGAAAGATAGTAATGATAATAATAATGACTAAAATATTTTTTAAATTAAAAACTTATGAAAAGAAAATTATTTCTGCAACAGTTCGTTTTACACAGTTGAAAAATAATTCCTTAAGAAAGTTCAATTACGTTCATAGGAAGGACTTCACCCAACGTTGAAAGTAAAATCTAATTCATCATTTACCTCAAAATCGACTTCATTATTGCCAGATGAAAGCTTATTTTCTCTTCTTTTTTATTTGCTCAAACTTTGCTGGAATTTCAAATACCCCAACTCTCCCAGGTGAAAAAAATTCCTCCCAACTTTACAAGCCCAAACAAAAATGTAATCTAGTCTAAAGTTCTGCCCAACTATTTTTTGGGGGAAAATTTAAGGTCCTCCTTGTAATAAATCACTCATCTGAAAAGAATTTTTTTTAACATAATGAACTGGAGTTATATATAGAGAGTAGATCCACGCATGTCCTATTTTCAGGATATCGAACACGTTGCCTTAATTTATACAGACAAAAAAATAGGCCAAAATAGTGACTTTCACCTACGTTATAAAGCTACAAGCAGCAATATCATTATAGATATTTCTGATATACAGTCTTGTTTCGCCAAACCTTTAATAACTATCTGCTTAATCCATAACCTCTCCTATGTCTATATGATCGCATATGTATTTATTTTTGGGGTAACGGTTTGAAATAATTATATGTAAACAAGTGAAGTATATCTATTATGATTGTAGTATTAGCATATTCTGAATATGCGCTATTCAATTTAATGTATGTAATGGAGAAAACGAAGACTAATATAGTGTGTGTGTATATATATATATATATATATATATATATATATATATATATATATATATATATATATATATATATATATATATATATATCTCAAAGGTGCGAACATGTAGACATCAGAGGGTTACCGAACCCCCCCTCTAGTAGATCAGTTAAGGAGTTTATTATGAGATACGTTTCGTGTCATCCTGACACATCATCAGTCTGTAATGTAAAATCAATTCACATTTATAAAAAATCAAAATAATTAAAGATTACATGCTATTTTTAAAAGGAAAACATAAAATACTAAAGTTATTCATAAAAATTATAGTTAAAAGCTAAAAATAACTAAAATTATTTAAAAGGTGACATTAAAATTGTAGAAAATTAGCATTAAAAAGGAATATTAACCTTAATAAAGCGAAGGACAAGAAAGGAATGGCTGTAGGACCGCCGTTTGCCCAGATCTCGACTACGCTAAGAAAAGTTGAGTAGAGGATTGACTAGAATTGAGGGAAGGAACGGAGGGCTTGAGATGTAAAGACTCAAGTGTCGTTATATATTGGGCTATGCTTGTATTGTTTTCAATTATCGAAAAATGTTTTTTGTTAATTTCAATTTTACAAAGAGCTGCATGATTTCTTCTTAATTAGAAAAGTTCAGGATTGGTTATCCTCTGGCCAGTTGCTGTAGCTTACTCCCAAATGACTGGAATATCGAACTTGCAACAAGCGTTTTCGTCGATCCAACGTAAGTACCGGGATACCCCGGGCAAGTAAATTTGTTAAATCATATTGGATCGCATAAACGGTTGCAAATTCTCTTTATGACCAAGAACGTGAGCCTGTTTTGAGAGGATTAACAGGTATTAAATTAACTTTGAGGCTTCCCAACTCTCTTTCAATAATTTTCTTTATGCGGTATCCTAATTTATTTTTGAAAAAATATGGAATAGTGGCGTATATGGGTAATTTTGGTACATCAAATGAAGGGGTATTTTCCGTGAAGTTTAAGTTAAGTAATTTGTTTACCATTTTATAAAATACCTCCGTAGGGTACGAGTTAGTTAAAAAATAATCTTGTAAAAATTCAATTTCAGTGTGGAAAGATTTCCAATCAGAAGCATACCTAAGTGCTCTAAAGACCAAAGTGGAGATGGCATTTAATTTAAAATTTATGAAGCACGAACTATAAAAATTATTCCCCATTCCTGTGAAGGTGTGCTTCCTATAGACAGAAGTATTAAACTCATTATCATCTCTGGTTATCTTGATATCTAAGAAAGGTAAGCAGTTATCTTTTCAGTTTCTATGGTAAAGTTTATGTTACTGTGCTGAGTATTCACGAACTCCAAGAAGGCATCAGCCTGCCATGCATGTCTAAGTAAAATAAGAGAATCATCTACATATCTCTTGTAAAAAGTTGGTTTAAAAGAACTTGGGCATTCGGCTAAAAATTTTTTCTCTAAATAATCCATAAACACATTGGCAAAAATCGGGGCTAAAGGGCACCCCATGGCCACATTTTTCGATAATTGACAATACCAAGCATAGCCAATATATAACGACAACTTGAGTCTTTACATATCAAGCACCTCGTTCCTTCCCTCAATTCTAGTCAATCCTCTACTCAACTTTTCTTAGCGTAGTCGAGATCTGGGCAAACGGCGGTCCTACAGCCATTCCTTTCTTGTCCTTCGCTTTATTAAGGTTAATATTCCTTTTTAATGCTAAATTTCTACAATTTTAATGTCACCTTTTAAATAATTTTAGTATTTTTAGCTTTTAACTATAATTTTTATATGAAAAACTTTAATATTCTATGTTTTCCTTTTAAAATAGCATGAAAACTTAATTATATTTTTATAAATGTGAATTGATTTTACATTACAGACTGATGATGTGTCAGGATGACACGAAAAACGTATCTCATAATAAACTCCTTAACTGATCTACTGAGTTTCGGTAACCCTCTGATGTCTACATGTTCGCACCTTTGATATATATATATATATATATATATATATATATTATATATATATATATCTATATATATATATATCTATATATATATATATATATAGAGATATATATATATATATCTATTATATATATATATATAGATATATATATACTATGATCTATATATATATAGATATATATATATATATATATATATATATATATATATATATATATAGATATATATATATATAGATATATATATATATATAGATATATATATATATAGATATAGATATATATATCTATATATATATATATATATATATATATCATATATATATCTATATATATCATATATATATATATATATATATATATATATATATATATATATATATATATATATATATATATATATAAATACATATAAATATATATGTATATAATATATATGTATATACATAAATATAAATAAATATATATATATATACTATATATATATATATATATATATATATATATATATACTATATATATATATATACATGCTTAAAAAATCACAGTAGATGCACGTGACTTCATAAATAAGCGAATACCACGGGAATGATAGTCAGGAATCCAAGCGCTTTCGTCTTTATTCAGACATCGTCAAGGAGCTACTAAAGTACAATTGGAGAGGATAGCCTCAGGTACAAACAAGATCAGGAATACCAGATGGTTAATTATCAAAAGGGTAAAAATTAAAAGGGATAATCCAGGATTATCGGATATCACACGGTCACAAACTTAAACAGATTTCTTTGACCCTAACCGAAATTACAAAGTATCTTTACAGTCCAAAACATGTAAAAACTAAATATATTAATTTTGTTGCGTTATATTATCTACAACTTTTTTCATTATGAAAGCATCAAGTTTAAATAACCAAGACTTAAATTTAGAACATTTCTATTATTTGACTTGATAAAACAAGATTCAATGATATTCCTTTTAACTGTGTCATTACATGGGACTAAGGCTCTTGCCTGACTCCAGTTAATAGGATGGTCTAAATCTCTCACATGTACAATAATGCATTCGATATTTGCCCAGTTCTCACAGAATATTGTGAAAGAGATTTACGGTCTGTCCGTAATAGATTTTATCACACTTTTTGCAAGGAATTTCATATATGCAGCCTGGAAGATCTTTAGGGGAATTTTTGATTACTAAACTCTTGACATTAATATTACTGAAAACAACATTTATGTTAAAAAGCTTTAAAATTCTAGGAAATATCTAAAAACCTTTCATCATAAGGTAATTTTAGAATGCTATGCTTACTAAATTCAAGTTTGTCATTAGTTGAATAAAAATGTTTTTCTAGCTCTTTTCCATGCCACATCTACAAAAGTCCTTGGGTATTTAAGTTTCAATGCAATATCATAAATAGTTTTAATTTCAGCGTCAATAAACTGCGGGCTACAGACCGTAAAGCCCTTAGGAACATCCTGGATTATCCCTTTTAATTTTTACCCTTTTGATAATTGACCATCTGGTATTCCTGATCTTGTTTGTACCTGAGGCTATCCTCTCCAATTGTACTTTAGTAGCTCCTGACGATGTCTGAATAAAGAGGCGAAAGCGCTTGGATTCTGACTATCATTTCCCGTGATATTCGCTTATATATATACATATACATATATATATATGTATATATATATACACACACACACACACACACACACATATATATATTATATATATATATATATATATATATATATATATATATATAAAACATATTACATATTTATTTCTCGAAGCCATCCGATTCTCTTAAAATAAGAGGTACTGCTAAGGTCACAGTGAACTACGCACCAACAACACTACAGCAATAAAAGTAAATAGCAAGAAATGAGAAACAGTAGACCTCTCGCTTTCAATCAAAACAAAACAAAACAAAAAACACCAAAAAGAGGAGAAAAAGGACTGCACGTCAACAAGGACACAACAAACAAACTGCAAGAGTAAAATTTCGGGTTTGTTTCTTTGCTCTTCTTGCAGAAGCGATTGGAATTTCTTCTTTTCGATTGCCAAATGGCCGTGACAATTCGTCCGGCCAACAGTCATTGCAGCTGATTGCGAAGGGCTCTTCCAAAAGAAATATCTGCCCCGAAAAGAAACGAAATCTTTGGCGAAATAATACGAAATGCCAACGCTCACTTATTTTCTCATTTTTCCCTTTTTTCCCGCAACTGGGTCTCTCCGGGTCCCTCTACATCAAAAAATATGTCGGGTGTGTTTTTCTTTATTATTGAGCTGTCTGTTGCAGTGTTTATATCCAGTACGAAAGCATTTAATGTTTCTCTTTTTGGGGGAAAGGAGAGGAGGGATGGAAAAATCACTCTGTATATTTTTCAGTATTTCAGTTGTTTCTTTTTGCTTTGGAGTTTTCCACACACAAATCAATCTCCTTGGAATCTTTTATGCTGTAAATGTATGGTGGTGGACATATAAACACCGTACATACATAATATGTGTTGTCAAGTGATTGTACAGGCAGTTGAAATAATAGCACATTATGGCTAATCACAATTGTTATATTTGGGGTCTATTCATTTCACTTAGGTGCTTTGTAATGCTTTAAGTACACTTATACTGAAACTCTCATTTCATCTTCTGTATCTTCCTTCTTACTATTTTCTTTTGTACCCATTTTCGTTTTCTGTTTTCCCGATTTCCTTCTCTCCTCCCTCGACTCTTTGATTCTTCCTCCTTCCCTGTATCTGTTTTTCTTTAGCTTATTTACTTTGTGAATCATACTGATTTCATTTCCTTTTCTTATTCATATATTGCATTATTTTCTTTTTATCCTTTACTTTTTCATAGGAAGTGATTGCCAGTCACAAAACTCATCTGTCATTGTTCTTCTGACCAGTGCCTTACCTCAGTGGCTTGCAGCTATTTATAAAGTGAAAATGCTTCCTCTTCTACCTCATATACTCCATTTTCTCGCTTATTTTATTTTGCCCGGAAGACAAGTTTTTGGAGTGGACATTGGTCTCAGACTCAGCAACTGGAATATCGAGCGGTTAAGAAGACACTTGCCAAATGGCTAAAATGTTATACAACTTAATATATGCTCTGGGGTATGGCTGTGCGATCAGTAACTAGTCCGTTCAGTAACGAATACTCTACATATATTGCATCCAACAGTGACTTCATATAGTTCTTAACACAGACTAACCTGTGCTTTCCAACCAACACAGGTCCGCTAAGCTGCGTTTAGTTAAGTTGAAGTGTCACTGTATAGGATTTTGCATGAAGCTCTTGACGCAAAATTGCAAAAGACTTTTGTTAGACTGGTTAACATAACTGATCGTCTTAATATGATTATTCCTCTATTTATGTAGTTACATCGTGATACTGTATTCTAAATACGCGAGATACTAGAAAGTGCAAAAAAGTAAAAGAAAAAAAATAGTATCTTCCAATTTGACCATATCCATCGCAAAAGGGTCTCAGATATAACAATTAAGATAAATGCTAATCAAAATAGTAAGAAAAATTACGTAAATATCACATTTAATTTTTCAAATTTTTCATGAAGTTTATTTAACAAGAAAAATTTTGTTAATCCAGAAAAGTATTCTGTAAACCGGTCTCTCTTTGTTTATTATTTAATGAAGTCATTTAATCGTTTTTTTATGTGGCATTCTGTAGGAATGAAAGAGACAGGAGAGAGAGAGAGAAAAGAAGGAGCACTTTTGAATTTTGCACAATGAAAATCAGGAACGCTAG
>NC_087201.1:141404442-141406942 GCF_015104395.2 Macrobrachium nipponense
TTATTGTACTGATTACACTCTTATATAGATTTAAACAAAATACCAAAATTTAATGCTACGTTAAAATAACAACATAGGAACAAACAAAACCCTACATAAATAAGCCACACATGGAACCCGAATGGAACCCGAATTAGTGAGAGTTTTAAACAAATCCCCTTCAATAAACAGACTTGAACCGTAATGGATATTTTCGACGCAGTTTTCAAGTCAATTAACATTACACGCTCCTAAAAAAAAAAAAAAAAATCTCATTTGTCAATTCAGCAACCGATCACGTGACACGGTGCCATTTCATTAAAGCAAAATAGCAAGTGGAAATTGAATATCACGAATGCGTATGAAATGCGGGTCTACACGTCACACAGACTGCTGCGGAGACATTTTAAAATATTCTAATATTTGAAGATCGTTTCTTAGCGCAATGCCAACATTGTGGTGTTGAGAATGGTTGAGAAGGACGTTCACTTACGTCTTATATAAACTTGATTCGCGTCTGGCCTGTTAACACGGGCGTTGAATCAGGTTCGGAATTCGTAGGAAAATTAATAAAAAATGAGCAACCGAGTTTGTGGTTGTTTCTCGTTGGTTTGTGCTCAAACGGGGATTGGGAACTCATTCACATGTTTATAGCTGGTTCACTTAAGGTAGATTCTTGTGTGAGCCCTTTGCCTACAAGACGTTTGATTGGCTGGGAGCTGCCTATATACCTCCCGGTACCAGCCAATCAGTTGTCGCCAAACAAACGTCTCGTAAGCATAGTGTTCATCCAAGAATCTACGTTAAGTGAACCAGCTATACCTACGTCGGGGAATAATGATTTTATGCTGACCTTCATTTGTCCACCGATCAATCCTTTTGCCAATAATTCGTCATGTCAAGCAATAAATGTAATCTCAACATTCGCTCGCTGTTATCTAAAGGTATACGCAATATGGTTCAATATTCATACGCTTTCTGTAGTCATTCTTTGCCAAATTTTTAGCCCTACTTTTTTTATATACGGCAAAGGATTACCCTTTGAACTAGACAACTTTACGAAACATTATGTTCCCCATTATCTTTTCTACTGCCTTATACTTCATTCAAGATCACTTCTGGACTATATGCTGATTTATTTGGAGCAAAAAAGCCATACGTAAGAGATTTCAACATAAGAATTTTGAACAGTTAAATACATAAGTAACAGAGATTTTCCTAGATTCTTTTAAACACTCAAATATATATGTACCTTCACTCTTTGAACAGTTAAGCACACAAGCAATGGAGATTTTCTTTACTCCATTAACAGGTAAACATGTGAGGAACGGAGATTTACCTATACTATTTTAACAGCTAAACATATGCAGCAGAGATACCTACACACTTTGAACAGTTAAACACACAAGCAATGGAGATTATCTTTACTCCATTGAACAGATAAACATGTGAGCAATGGAGATTTAGCTTCACTATTTAAATAGTTCAACACATATGCGATGGAGAGTTTTCTTCACCCTTTTCAACTATGAAACAACAGAGCGGTGGAGATATTTTCCTTCACGCTTTAAAACAGTTAAACAAAGAAGCAATCTTGGCTTTTCCTTCGCGCTTTGAAACTGTTAAACACGTAATCAATGGAGACTTCCGACCATTCTTTCAACCCAAAATACACAGACAATACGAATTAATCTCGCGGCAGTAACCTTGTGCACGAGGATGTTCATACATTATTTTATTCGCGGAAGGAAACTTAAATCATTTTCCTCGCCTCTGTGAATGGAGTGCCAGGTGGCATTTCAGGTCCAATATCCTGCACCCCAGTGTTCGTGCAGAGGCAAGTAATTCTATAATGTACCCACGCATTTCAGCAAACCCCTTGACAGAGGGAGAGAAACCGAAGAGAAACAAAAATTAACGAAAGCCAATGAAAAATGGTCATCTATTTTGAGGTTTTACTGAGACGCAAGAAAAGATTGACAAAATGAAAAGCGAACGAAATGTTTAGGAGAAGCGAAGATCTGTTTGAGATTATTGAGAGACTTTGGAAGTAAAATAAAGAAAAAAAATAAAAATGAAGAACGCAGATCTTTGGGAAGATATTGGTAAGTGTTAACAACACTAAAAATAAATAAAATGTGTTTTAAAAATGTTTGAAGGCGTCGAAACTCACCAACGGCTAATATCACTTCTGCAAGTTTGCAATTTAAATTTTGCAAAATACAGAAAATAAAATCTAGAGAAAACAGGCAAAGTGGAAGTATTTTTTATAACTTCTGAACATCTAGAAAAAAAACACCAACTAACAATTTAACTAAGACTGGTATATCCAGGCCTATGACACGGCAACAAATTTTTAAAGAACTATTTATCAAATAATTAAAATAATGAAAAATAAGATTACAGAAAATACGCAAAAATTGTGACTTCTAAATACGTTATAAGGCTACAAGCAGCAGTATCATTATAGATATTTTTAATATACAGTCTAGTTTCGCCAAACCTTTAATATCTAATAGTT